>NW_005871336.1:1223326-1299773 GCF_000147115.1 Myotis lucifugus | reverse complement strand
GAATGCTTTCAAGGCAGGTATATTTGTACTTTTTTTCCTCCTTGGTTTAAATAAAACATGCTAGGTGATGGTCAATATCTCTTTTGTCATCTAAGTAATTTCTGGAAGGATATAGATAGATGATAGATAGATAAATAGATAGCCTGGTATGTAAGTCTTTGTCTTAAAAGCTAAAGTTTTGACATCATACATGGTATACAATTTGCTAAAAAAATTTTAAGTGCCTTTAAATATTTTAAAAGTATTTTTCATATATAAAGAGAAGGTAATATCATTTTTAAAATAACTGTGGGAGTTCTTGTTTAACTAGTAAAATAATAATGCAGTTCACAACTTCTAAAAAAATAAGTAAATGAGCAAAATCCACCAACAATATTAAACCAGTAGCTAATGGAAGAAAGAGTGACCTCATACAAAAGAGAAAGCATCTTGAAAGGGCGGCCAGATGCAGCTAAGGAAAATATGTAGGCGTATAACCTAAGCTGATACCTTTTTACAGAAAAGAAATCTCTGGGGACCCATGCTAACTCAGGAGAGCAAAATCTATGGCCATGGAGGAAGAGGATTTCTGCCTGCACAAGTTCTCCATTATTACAATAATGCTGTGTAAATAGACACCGCAAAACTCATAGAGTAAATATTTATTTTTATAACCATTTAGGCTGGGTATGGGTGCGTGGCTCATATGGTCCTGGAACACACATTTCAATGCTTTCCACTAGCAGTAGCCCGGGCAACATGGAAGGGAGACAAGGGGCCTTGTGATTCTCATTTTCCAGCAAGCTAGCCCAGGCATGTTCTCATTTTAATACCAGGACACAAAAGGGAATGAGTCTAATCATACAAAGCTACTGGTTGAGTTAGGCTTATCTACATCCCGCTGGTCAAGGATGGTCTCTCAGTCACACTGGGAGAATACTATCAAGTTTAAGGCAAAAAGGGATACTTGAGGAGTGGGAAGTAGTAAAGCCCTCAAACCACTCAGTCTGCCTCAACCCTAACACAGGGTCCAGGAACTTGTTAGGCTGTGTGTTAGCAGTCTAATGACTACAGGTGTAACATGAATTTTCCTTCAGATTAAGGATGTTGAACATATTTCATGTGCTTGTTTGTCTTGTTTGGTAGAGTGTGTGAAAGTTTTCCCCCTGTATTTTAAAATTGGGCTCTTTGTCTCATATAGGATTGGTAGGTCATGGTTTATCTTCTGGACATAAATTTTGAACAGATATATGATATACTGCAAGTGAGCTCTCCTAGTCTGGGCTTTATCCTCTCATTTTCAAAATAGTGTCTTACTAATTGAAATAAAATTTTTTCAATCTTTAGGAAGTCTATTTTGTTTCCTGCTAGTTGTGCCCTAACAAATCTTTACATATCCAAGGTCTCCAAGATTTTCTTCTATGTTTTCTTCTATACAATTCATACTTTTAGCTCTTACATTTCCATATATATATATATATATATATATATATATATATATGAAAATCATTTTTTACCATTTAACTGTCAAATTATTCAGCCCAATTTTTGGAAAAGACTATATTTTCCTCCATTGTATTCCTTGGAAACTTTGTCACAAATCAATTTGTATTGTATATAATCACTGCACTCCAGGTGGTAAATTTGTATTTTACCAAGGCACAGATTAGCAATTTTGAACCTACTTCACATGTGTACGCATATACTAGAACAAATAATAAATTATAGGTAGTGGGAATCATATTTCTTAATGTCTGAAAATAATTTACAAAAAAATCAAGGAGAGAGGCTAGAATAAACCCTGTTGTGTTGGATAAGAGTAGGTTAGTCATACAACAGTATAAATGCATGCTTATTTTATTAATATATATAATTGTAGATATATACATATATTTCCTAGCTCTGTCCACTGAGAGAGCCTAGGGACAGTGGCATCTCAGTAGCAATTAGCGTATATAGCACCCATAGTTTAGTTTCTAAATACTATTTTATAATAAAAGGAACCAGGGCTCCATGGAGAGTGGTCTTTATTGATTCATGGAACTATAAGAGAAAAAAAACACCTTGTGGTGTTATTTCATACGTTTTTAACCTTGGTTGGCATCAGCTTCACTCCAACTACATCTACAGGTAGAGAAGGAGAGGATATTTGGATTATCTCAGTGAGTAATGGTGTTATAGCAAAACAGAAAACTGTCATGTCCAAAGTGCTGTATTGGGGCATGTAAAAACACTGCTGGTTTGGTGGTTTTTTGTTGTTTTTTTACTGCATTTTGATCTAATAAACTATACAGAATCAATCTAATATATTGCTCTTAACTACACCTGGCTTTTCTACTTCATTATCTAACCACCAGCAATATTTAATCATTTTAGAATATAAGAATAAAAAGAGAGAGAGAGAGAGAGAGAGAGAGAGAGAGAGAGAGAGAGAAAGTAATTTTAGAAAGAGAATGTCCCAGGATCACCTAGGTCCTAGGATCTTGAAAATCTCGATTAGTGTGCTTGCACCTGGAAGGAAGTGAGCTACACTGCAAACCTAAAGCAGGGATTTATCTCGGTGGTATAATTGATCCCTCCCTTTGGAGTCAAAACCAAGGAGGGATTTAGTAAGAACTGGAACAATACCCAAACTCCTTATTTTCGTATACTCTTTAAAGTGAAACCAAAATATCATGGGGATTCTTGTCTAGCTTAGGAGTATTCAGGTCACATTCTCATACAGTTGAAAATAGATTATATAACAGCCTCCAAAGATATATTTGACTTGGTCTAATATTAACTTTTATCACAGTAACTAAGGGGAAGGTGCAATTTCAGGGCTATTTGTATGTCTTCCATCGTACAGTTCAACATAATGAAATCTAACATTCACTTCATAACTGCCACTGCTTGAGAATCCTGCCTATGAACATATTAAAAGTTGTACAGCGTTCGCATATCTTAGCAGAGCATCGCCTGGGCAAAGCCTCTGGGAAAAGAACAGGAACCAGGGGTCAGCATCTCCTCTTCTTCCTGCCGAGCCCATCCACGCACAAAGCTTCTTTCTGAAGACAGTGGGGGCTTTGTGCTTGGATCTGCTCTGCGGGGATGCGGAGCCAGAGAACCGAAGTCAATAGCTGCTGTGTGTAGCCCGCACTGCAGGCGCCCTGTGTCACATTTGAATGCAATTTGCAAGCCCCTTCTTCTTTCAGGTGATTCTCAAAGTGTGCTGTGCTCATGCTCTGTGGCTTCCCCCCTTCCCCAATCTCTTCTCACCCTCCATGAAAAATCTCTGGCTTAGGATCAAAATACTGAAAGCGAGAACCAGGGGACGGAAAGCACAAAGTTGATACCGAAGAAATTCAACCTGCCTGTAGCAAGATAGGAATTTGTCACAGAGTGTAGTGTGATTATTCTTTTCATTATCTTTTATGAGATTAAAATTTGCCTTGCCTCTCAACTGATCGACAAATATTTCACAAAGGGCCATGATGAATTAACATTTTTATTTACATTCTGGGGACTTTGCCTGTTTAAATTTTTGTTCCCCAAGACAGAGCTATAGGGGGGGGGGAGAGGCTAAACATACAGATATTCTTTTATAATAGTTGTTGGAAAATATGTAATGCTTACTATATGCCAAGTACTTTGTAAAGACTTTACGTTTATTATGAGGATGTATGTATTATAAGGTAGAGAGATCAAGTAACTTGCCAAATGTTACATAATTTATAAATGGTGGATGGATTCAAACCAAGTGTCTGGCTCTAGGATTCATTCTCGTACTCATCACATCTTGCAGCTAATATAGATAATATGCTATTTGCACACTTCTTAGATTTAGATTAATTGGATGAATGTATGAATGCAATCCATTTGTTTTATATCAGAAAAAAATTTGTAAGTAGAAAATCATTCAAGATGCCTCAACAACTAATTTTCAGGCATGAATGCATTCATTCCCCAAATTCATTTCAACTACTGTGTCTCCAGGATGGTGTAGGTCACCACAGGCAATAATCCCTGCCTCCCAGAAACGTAGTCTCTTTAGTTAGCAATTTAACCCATAACTTCACTTCTGGGTATTAATCCAAACAAATTAAGTGCAGAATCTGGAAGCAGACATTTGCACACCCATATACTTGGCAGCATTATTTACAATACCGAGAGGCAGAGGTACATAGATAACAATGTACTATAAATGGATAAAGAGAACGCAGCATACACACACAATGGTACCTTATTTGGCTTTAATAAAAAAGGGAAGTCTGCCATTTATAACAACATGAATGAACATCGAGAAAATGTTGCCAAGTGACATACACCACACACAGAAGGACAAATACTATATGATTCAACTTAAACGAGGTATCAGAAGTATTCAAATTCTTAGAACAGAAAGTAGAATGTGGCTGCCAGGGGATGGGGAAAATTGGAGCTATGTTCAACAGGTAAGCTGAAAGAGTTCTGAAATCTGTTGCACAACAGGTGTATCTAGTTAGTGCTACTGTATCCTATACTTAAGAATGGTTTCATTGGTAAATTTTATGTTATGTTTTGTTTTGTTTTTTAACCATAGTAAATGTGAGCTTAGGGCTAAAATATTGGGAAGATCTCTGAAATCCTAAAACATAGTATGAAAAGTATGTATTTATGTTATTCATATGTATTATAATTTACCTTAATATACATTTGAAAAATATTTAAATACCTCTTATTTCCATTCACACAATCACTGAATATTCATTGAGCACTTGCCTTCACTGGACAATGAAATGGGTGCTGGATACATAGTTAAAGATCAAAACAGATATGCTACCTGCCTTCATGGAGCTTATGTTCTAGCTTAGTCAATGCTGAAGGGGAGAGAGTGTTGGAGTGGGGGGTGGAGGGATTGACCAAAAAACGAAAAAAATAATAAAATAAAGGAGAACTCACGGGCATGGACAACAGTGTGGTGATTGTAGGGGTGGTGGTGGTGGCAGGGGGAGAAGGGAGTGAGGTAGGGGTGGTGGGAAGGGGAAAAGGGAGTAGGGTAGAAGTGGAAGAGGGAATAAATGGTGATGAATAAAATAAATTTGTTTTTAAACACAACTGTCTATATACACATGTACTGACATTGTTATTTCCCCAAAAAAGAAAGAGTTGAAAGAACACAAGCTTTGTATAATTCTGCCTTGTGTTTAATGCCCAGCTTTGGACTGTATTAAACTTCAGACCTTAGAGAAGTTATTTGTCACCTGTGAGACACATTCCTTATTCACCAGGCTGTCGAAGGGAATACATGAGATGATCCTGTAAATTTCCTGGCCCAAAGTAGGCTTCCACCAATGTTAGTTTCCTTTATACCTTCACCCTGATAATAATAGGTTTATTTTTCAAGCACTTGGCCATGGTTATATAATAATGTCTCTCTAGTGATTCTGCAAATTAGATCTTAATCAATAATATAATACACTCCTCTAGCATATATTTATGTATTGAAGTTCCTTTAAATGACATAAGGTACAGTAATTTTAGATATCTATTGGTCTCAATATTGAATCTATAACTTGAATCTATACCAGTGATGGCGAACCTTTTGAGCTCGGCGTGTCAGCATTTTGAAAAACCCTAACTTAACTCTGGTGCCGTGTCACATATAGAAATTTTTTGATATTTGCAACCATAGTAAAACAAAGACTTATATTTTTGATATTTATTTTATATATTTAAATGCCATTTAACAAAGAAAAATCAACCAAAAAATAAGATCGTGTGTCACCTCTGACACGCGTGTCATAGGTTCGCCATCACTGATCTATACAGATAAATCTCTTAATATTCTTTAGATTAAATTAAATAACTAAAAATCTATCAACACTTTAGAAAGCAGGAGAGGCTAAGGCATTGTTTGATTCAGACATCAAAAGTGAGTCACTGGAAACCATACCTTTGTCCAATGATTTTAAAAATTTTTAAATAAAATATTCTCAAATAATGCTAAATTAATGGAAGATGATTTCTGAAGTAACTGGTCTCCTTTGCCTCGTCATGATTTTACAAATTGATATGGCCTCCTTTGTGTCATTTTTCAAAGCACATCACTTTTCTGTGATATCAGAACATCACAAAACTCTGGGGTATTTCATGCTATGAAATGCTTGAAGTACTTCAAAATGAGATTTTGATGTCATTGAAAAACCCCAGCAAAAAAAAAAAAAAAGATAAAACACAAATTTATCTTAATTAAACTCAAATTGCTGAGCTATAATTTTTGACTAAATAATTTCAAACTGGGCTTAAAGAAGTGAAACCTTCTGCCTCATGGTGGCTTTGCCATAAAACAAATACCCCAAAGTAGATATTTTTAATGGAAATGCCTGCTCAACCATAAGTACTGCATTGCTGTTCCATAGCACTAATACATCAATGGCAGGTCTTCATTCACCAGCATTTGGCCTGTTGTCTGTTATTATCAACCTTCTATGTGGAAGTAGGTAATCAAATCATTCAAGCACTTTGAGACTTAAGTATCCTGGAGAAGAAACGAAAAAGTCTTCGTACATAAACAAAAAACAAGCTCATTTCTCTAGACTATGAAGCAGAAACTCAGGCCGTCGATAACTGTTGAAAATGAAGCTTCCAAAGGGGAGTTTCAACAGGTTACCTTCTGGAAGAAATGTGCTTGAAACACATTTCAAGCGGATAACCGCTGTACTCACTGTGGTTATCCAAGGGCAAGCATGGGTTGGTAGACTGTCAGAGTCAGAAAGAAATCTTCACCAACTAGAGGGCTAGTTTTAATAACGTTTTCTTTTTCATAACTTCCAATATAATTCCCTTTGGTGATAACATATATAATTGTTTCCCCAAATCAAATTTAAAAGTTGAAGCTTTCTTAAAAACAATATTCATTCTGCCTTAAAAAATAAGCTAAACCCCTAACAACCCAATATAATGATATTAGCATAGAAAAATACAAGTACCAAGAGTTTAAAAAGGGAAAATTCTTCTGGAAATCTCACTTCTCTTATAAATTTATTTTATGTTTATGTCTATTTCTGTAAATATAACTGTTTACCATCAATTTTCATCTACATATAAATGTAATCAAAACCTAAGCTGAATTTTATATTTTCTGTGACTTATAGTTTTTACTTATAGTTTTCTATAGTAGCCTAAGTTTCTATGTTAGCATGAACAGTGTATCCTCAATATTTGTAATATAATATTTCATAAAACTTATATCCTATAGTGTATTTAGCCATTCACCTACCAATTAATGTTTACATATTTTTAACATGTCATACAGCATTACACTACAAATACTGCTACAGTGAGCACCTTTCATGAGCCTCTTCATTCCCACACTTAAAAACTTTTATAGCACAAACCTGTAGTTTTGGAACAACGTTTGCACATTATAAATTTTGATTGATATTTTTTATTATCATCAAGAAAGTTCTCAATTTACACATTTGCCAGTACTTTCCAGTATAATTTATAATCAGACCAAAAGATTCACAAACAATACAAAATGAAATTTAATATCTACGCTTGCTGCTTATTCTTTCAAACTTTGGCTATGTGCTTCCCTACCTTTAAAAGTAAGGGCAGATTTTGACTGTGGATTAGGAAATTAACGAATCCAAATTTCACATTGGAGAGAAAGGTGCTGTTATACATTTTCTGTGATTATTTACAGAGGCAGGGGATCTGAGACAGAAGCAATAAAACCACCATTACTCTCAAAATCTTGTTGCTTTGTTAAACAAGATTTTAGTAAGCAGTACAATTGGGACTAGATTGCATTTAAAAGAAAACAAATGACAGCATCTCCTTCAGCAAATTTCACCCACAATGTTATATTACCAGCACTTAAGTGGTTTAAACTGTTGTCAACTCTTAGACAAATTTAACAAGAATATTTCATAAATCTGTCTTCTTGTGTGAGTTTTATATTTGGGATACATCTACCATTTTCCCTGCTTATACAGACATCATACTTGTAACTAATTTTTTAATCCACATGAAAATCACTTAGGCTAATCTAGTTAAACCACCATCTAATTCAAACTGTGATTTTGCTTAGAAACTAGCAGTATTATATATAAGTTCAGTAATGGAATCAAGAAAATCTGAATTTTGATTCTGGCTGTGTCATTCACTAACCACAGTCCCTACATGAGTGATTAAAATGTTCTTGATAAAGACACGTGTTCCTTATCTGGATATATTGCTTGGGTCGGGTGCTAGTCTATGTCCTTTCAGCCCCAAGAAGATTCTAAAAATTAGAGATATGATTTTTCCTACTACAACAATAAACTCTTCAAAAACAGATCTGCATCGTCTTATAAAAATTCATAAATTACTATTGGAAACCATTTGATTTTCTTAAACAATAAAGTTCACAGTAAGTGAACTTTTGAGTCTCTGGAACTAGTCTCAGTTCCCTGAATGATAGTGTGTGAATTAAACTAATTAACACTTAACTCCTACCTGAAAAAAATCAGGGTAATAATGATAATGGTCATATTATAAAGATGCTGGGAGTATGAAATTTGTGTTAGTAAACATGACATTCCATACACATCAGGTGCTCATTAATGCTATCTATTAGAATTGTTAGGATTAATCTGTGAGACATCACAAAGGTATTAGTCTTTCTCGTTTTCTGTATTAATTCAGCTTACTTTTCCAAATATAATGATGACTAGAGGCCTGGTGCACGAAATTTGTGCACGGGTAGGATCCCTAGGCCTGGCCAGTGATCAGGGCCAATCAGGGCCTTCCGGCTGCTGGCTGGGGCCTTCCTCCATTCCATGCCACCCCCTGGTGGTCAGTGCACATCATAGCAAGCGATGTAACTCCCAGTCTCCCAGTCAAACTCCCAAGGGGACACTTTGCATATTAGCCTTTTATATATATATATATAGATACCTTTGGATGGCCCACTTCCTCTAAGGAAGTAAGACATTTAGTTAGCAAGTCACATTTAGAGCCCCAGGTTTCCAAACCAAAGATCTCTTTTCCCCCAAACAACAAACAAAAACCCAAATGTCTACCAGTGCGAACATCCGTTACATGCTCGGGTACATTATTTAAGAGGGAGGGCTACACTCAACAAAATCCTCCAGTGCAAACCTGTAAGAATTTAACAAATTTATTTGAACCAAACTGATGACAATTGGCAGGAACCAAAATCTCAAAGGATTGAGAGAATGTTCCAGAGAATGGCAGTTATGCACCTTATTTAAACATTACAATCAAAGTGTTACTGTAGTCAGCAAGTTGTTAATAAAGAAAAGAGAGCATAGAGAAGTCAGACTTGTTGAACCTATTCATCTAGGAAGCAGAGGCTTGTCTGTTTAACCAGGAAGTTCTACTTCCCCCAGGAAATCCCCAGTCCTCCCCCTTCCCCCCTGCCCCCAACCACCCCTCCACACCCTCCACACCTGAGATCAGGGAGGGAGGGAATAGAACAAAGGGGGGAGCACTTGCACAGGGAGGTCAGAGACACAGTGCGGAGGTGCTGGCCCATAGAAGGCTGTTAGTCTAACCTAGGAACAAGATCCATTGGCTAGGCGGTGGGAGCCAATGCAAGCCTGCAAAAGTTGGGGAAACTCATTGGGTATTTTGAAGAAGCTTCTGGGTTCCTCCTCAAGCCAGAGATTACTTGTTCCAGGGGAACAAAGCTCTCTGTCTCTCTCCTCTCTCTCACTCACTGGCTCCTGACTGGCACTCACCCCAAGGTTAGGGGGTTCTCTCTCCATAGCCATGTGGCCCTAGGGTCCAACAGCGGTGTGGACCCCACAAGTAGGCTCTAGGTGGGGCCTGAGTACAGCAGCAAAGCAACAGGGTGCAGCCAGGAACACATGCTAAATTCACCAAATGCTGGACTGGGACTAAGCTCCAACATGGCACAGGATCTTTGGATATTTTCTCTATTTCTAGACCTGATTTTTCATGGGAGGACAGATGGAGATGGGCCATCAGAGAAGCATCTTTTTATTTATTTATTTTTATTTTTCATCACAAATATTAGCACCAGAACTCATTCTCCCTTGTAGGTCCCCAATAATAATTTTCCTCCTAACATTGCAAGAACCCCCTTCCACCAGCAACAAACAGAGTAGGCTTAAGGGGGTTACATGAAATTCATTGCTGATAGATTAGGGAGGTAACAAGAAAGCAAAGTGGAGGAAATCTCTTTGGATAAAAATATAAAAGGAGTAGAGCAAACTTCTTTTACATCGGTGGGTATAGGATAATTACCAGTCAACAATGAACATAATTGCAATACCAATGAGGGGGTTTGAGGTCTCTGCTCTGGTGATATAGTTGTGCCTTGAGGGGTTGAGGGAAAAATAAATGCAAAATTACCCTGAGGATCCAAAGGCATGTTATCATAAGCACAAAAAGACAATAGACAGGCTCAGTTAAGGCAAAGATCGACCTTTGTCAGGATAGAAACAGGTGTAGGACATGACTACCTTTCAGGATCTGCTTTTAGCTAGACAGTTTTAATTTCAGTCTATCCTATGTGGTTACTTTAGGTCTCTGAATTTGTAAGGCCATGCAATCCTCCTCTGAGCTTGTCAGGGTTAATATATGGCTCCTTTTTTGTCCAAACTATTTTAAATACCATAAGTAAAAATGCTATAAGTTTCCATGGGTAGAGATAACGTTAAGGGCTTTGAATGTGGAATTAGATCAGTGAATGAAATATCTAAATGGTGACCAACCCCTGGCCTCACAGTACCTATTTGTGTCAGCATTAATTGGCTCCCACTGTCCTTGGCTAAACATAACTGCTCATTACATGGCCCAACTTCTCATTAACCTAGATCTGGAATCATTAATATAAGAGAAAGAATTTAGATCAGCTTGAATGGTTTATTTGGAAAGGATGAGTTAAAATTTTTATATGTCTTTTGTCTTTGGTTTTTCTATTGACTGTCCAAGCAATATATCAGTGCTTTCTGTTAACCATACCTAAAATTGCACCTTCAGCATTTATTTACCATAATGGATTACAGGGAAGCTCAAATCAGCTGTTTCAATTTTTTACATAAATCACATACTTATAAATATGCTTAAGATAAGTAACTTACATATTTACACACATAAGAATAACTGAGGGAATGGAAAGATAGGGTGTGGAATTGATATTTAGAGCCATCTTCAAGTCAAAATAGAAAACATGAACTGCTGTTGATATTTCCATGGCAATTGGCAGTAAGATAGCCACTAACAAAGACATAAGGCCTAAAATACAACCTCTCACACAGCCAACAGCAAGTTCATCTTTTAGCAACATAATCTCTTTCACATTATCGTGTCTTTGTATTTCTCTACCTTATCTAAGCCAAATATATACTCTCTTAGAAACAGAAACATACAAAAATCCTAAATGATTTGGGGTACCAAATTTATGACATCAATTTTGGAAGCTCAGAACTGGAGTTCCAATCTCCATTGTTTAACAGTAATATTAAGGCCACTAGACTTTAATCAAATGACCTTCCCTAAACTCTGTCTTCTATAATGCTTTAAATTATGAAATGATCAGTAATAAAAAGGCACCCTCAGCTTATTTATATTTTCTGTGTCTTTTTAAGGACAAACACACTTTTAAGACATACATATAACTAGAAGTTTTTTGGGGGAGGACAGGATAAAAGTTTTGAAGGCATAGAAACCTATAAAAGATTCATAGAGAAATATTAAACATGTTTAAGATGTTCAAGGACACTTATTAATGGGATAACCAGTAGGAGGTGAAACTGATGTCACTATTCAGTTGAGCAGTTGGAAATTATGGTTAGCAAATTCCAATTCCAACATAAGGAAACCCTATCTAAGAGGTCAGAGCTGCCAGAAAATTAAAAATAGCTGGGTAGTCAAGTTGGGAGATCCTGATCACTAGAGATGCTCTGATATTTTAGAGGAAAATTGAATCAGAACAATAAGTGGGCCAATTAGTACCTTCTCTTCCTGTCTTTCTGATACACTCGTTATAGTTTTAATTCTCTTAACAAATGTAAAAGCTTATCTTACACACACATACACACACACATAAATTTATCCTTATTCCAGGAAAGATTAGGTAAGCTGATTTTCGACTAGATCATTTGAAAAAAGTCTTTCCTAGCATTTTAAATGCCTTTATGTTTTGAAAGAGAAGCCAGTGATTCTTCTACTATAATTTGTAGTCTCTGAAGGTTGCTGACAATTTGTCAAGTCTCTTGAGATTGTGAGGAAAGAATCCCTATGAAGGATTCTCAACTCATCCAAATGAATACCATCCACCAGTGCTGTAACTTACAATTTGTTCTCAGTTTTCTCGCATGTATGTGCCAACTATGTATGAACATTATACAGATTAAGTCTCAAAACATGGAGCTAATTGTGAAAAACTAGATGTAGTATAAGTCCCGAAAGTTGGGTTTTCTTTCACATAATGCAAGTGCCTGATTTAAGCCATATATATGTTTTTTTTATTGATTTCACAGTGAGGAAAGGAGAGGGGGTGTGTGGGGGGGATGGGGGGGAGAGAGAGAGAGAGAGAGAGAGAGAGAGAGAAGAAAGAAGAGAGAAACATCAATGATGAGAGAGAATCATTCATCAGCTGCCTCCTTACACACCCCTACCAGGGAGTGAGCTCGAAACAGGACATTTGCTCTGACCAAGAATTGAACTGTGACCTCCTGGTTCTTGGTAGACATTCAACCACTGAGCCATGCCAGCTGGACAATCTGATTTAAGCTTTGATTGCCAAGCCATCCACTTGAAAGAGGCATCTAATTGAAAGCCAGCTATCTGGAATAAACACATTGCCAGCCACAGCTATGTGACTAAACAAAGACCCTCCCCTGCCCCAATCAGGGCTCCTTTGCTTTAGAGATTCTGGTTGGTTTCCATAACTGACCACTTGGGCTGCTTGTTTTTTCTCTTTCAACAATTTGAATTCCTGCTGCTATGTTTTAAATTCACCTATAGTGGACCCACAAAATCCTAGGCTCTTACCCTCAACCCCAGTAAAAGCAAAACCCCAGGCCAACATACCCCCTCTCTCTACCAGTGACCTTGTGGTGTGACCCCAGGTGTGCCATATGCTTTCCAGAAACAGAGTAATAAACCTTTTTTTATCCAAAGTTTTCTGATAGTTATTGGTGAAGGCATTTTACAAAGACCCACAAAGGCCATCAAACCACAGCATTAGTTATCCATAGGCTTGAGACTGACACAAAACCCTTGACATCACTCTACAAATAACAAATTAAAAGCGGTCTCAGCCCCACAGGGCCACGCCACCATACCTGCAGTAAGCAAGTTAATTTACTCGGTATTTATTGACTTACTCCAGAAGAAATCTCTCTGCGTCTGAGTAAAAAAGCAAGTCGGTAGAGCTGGCAACTCTCAAGGGCATCTAGTTTCAGAAGTAATTTGTGTCATCTGAGGATACAGTCCCCATTTTGGTATTTGCTGATTTATCAACAAGATCATCTAATCCTGGGTAATTACAATGGCTTTTTATTTTTTATTTATTTTATTTTTTAAAATATATTTTATTGATTTTTTACAGAGAGGAAGGGAGAGGGATAGAGAGCCAGAAACATCGATGACAGAGAAACATGGATCAGCTGCCTCCTGCACACCCCCCACTGGGGATACGCCCGCAACCAAGGCACATGCCCTTGACTGGAATCGAACCTGGGACCCCTCAGTCCGAAGGCCGACGCTCTATCCACTGAGCCAAACCGGTCAGGGCAACTTCTTATTTTTTAAGTAGAATACCATCTTTTTAATGAAAATATAATTTAGATATCCAGTTTCTGGTTCCACATGGAAGAAGCCTGAAAGTTGCCATCTCATCCTAACAACAAGCAATAAGCTGAACAGACTGAAAAAATCAACTCAATTCTTGGACCCATCAGAGTGAGGGGGATACCGGCCAAACCACTGCCCCCAGGATAGAAGAAAGAGACCACAGAATACAGGGATTTGTGGCTTACCAGAGTGGAGACTCGGGAGCAAAAACCAACCAGGAACCAGTGCTGGGCTGGAAAATTTGAACTCCAACTGGCGAATTTCTGGACAAGTCCTAGAGTTAAAATTCCAGGGAAGCACCCACAGTATTGTGAGATTTCTCTTCAGGAGCTTGACCAAGTTCCCTCAGTAAATATTGAAGGAACATCCCTGTGTGCTTCTGGCAAGGAGAGGGAGGAAGGAACCAACTAACAGATCACACTGTTCTTAAGAAGGCCCGCCCTCAGCCCGCAGGGGAAACTCATTAACCTGAGCCTAACCTTCTCTGATTTTGCCACAGTTTAATCGACTTGGGGAAGAGAATTAACAAACTTCAGCTGGCTCTGAACTTCCCTTAGGACAGTGGTTCTCAACCTTGTCTGCACATTAGAATCACCTGGGAATCTTTTTAAAATCCTGATTTCTGGGCCTCATCCTCCGGAAATTCTGTTTCTTTGTTATGGGGTGGGGCCACAACATTAGTAACAAAGAAATAGAATTTCCAGAGGATGAGGCCCAGGTGATTTAAAAAAGATTCCCAGGTGATTCTAATGTGCAGCCAAGGTTGAGAACCACTGCCTTAGGAGAAAAGAAGTACCCAAATCCAGCCCACTTTAGATATCTTGTCCCATCCAAGGGAGACAAACAAATTCAGAAATTCTTTTGAAATTTACAGGCCAGAGGTATAGAAAGACTGAGACCTCATTATAGGACTACAGAACACTTCTCCTCCCCCCCAATACTTCACCAACACATTACTAAAGGTCTGTTTACAACAGGTGCTTTTACTTAGTACATCATGATTGGCCATCAAGAAAATGCTGCAAAGCAGATCAAAGGGGCAAAAACAATAGGAAGAAATAGAGCAAGCATCACAACCAGACGTGGAAGGAATATTGAAATTATCAGACTGGGAAATGGATAAAGTAGACAGTATGCAAGAACAGATGGGCAGTGTAAGCAGAGAAATGAAAATTCTTCGGGGGGCGGGGGGAACAAAATAAATGCTACAAATTACAAACACCTTAACAGAAGTGAGGAATGCCTTTGAAGGGCTTATTAGTAGACTATACACAGTGAGGGAAGAAGCTCTGAGCTAGAGCATATTTCAGTAGGATCCTCAAAAACTGAAATACAAAGAGAACAAAGATTTAAAAAATAACTAGAACAAAATATTCTAAGACTGTGAAACAACTACAAAAGGTGTAATATTATGTGTAATGGGACAGTCCGAAGAAAAATAAACAGAAAAGATATTTGAAACAATAATGACTGAAAATTTTCCCCATATTAATGTCATATGCCCAACCACAGATGCTGGAAGCTCAGAGAACACCATGCTGAAAATATGCAAAAAAATGATATGTAAACATATTATTTTCAAATTATAGGACATTAAAGATAAAGAAAATATCCTGAAACAAGCCAGGGGAATAAACTACCTTACCCATGGAGGAACAAAGATAATTACATATGACAACACATTCTAGTGAGAAGAGAGTGAAGTGAAATATTTGAAGTATTGAGAGAAAAATGCTCATCAATCTAAATTTTTGTACTCAGAAAAATTATTCTACAGTGAAAGAAAAATCAATATTTTCTGAGACAAACACAAATTGAATTAATTTCTTGCCCATACACCTGACTTGCAAGAAATATTAGAGAAGGATCTTTAGAGAGAGGGAAAATAATGTAAGCCGTTAACTTGCATCTACCTAAAGAAAGGAAGAGCATTAAAGAAAGAACAAGTGAAGGCAAAATAATAACTTTTATTTTTCTTATTTTAAACTAGAGGCCCAGTGCACAAATTTGTACACCTTGAAAGGAACTGTGAGCTGTGAGGCTGCGGTGGGCACAGGGGCAGGTCTTGGCCCTCCTTTATGTCCCCACCCTGCCCCGCCCACCACAGCCCCTGGTCCCTGTCTGCCAGAAGCCCCACTCCCAAGTGCTGATGGCGTAGAGCAAGCGGGGCCGGTGCCATCAGTGGGTGTGAGCAGCGGCAGCTGCCCCAATCTCCCCTCAGGAGCAGGGGGAGGTGGAGAAGCCCTCAAGGGCAATCAGGGCAGCTGCCACTCGCACCCGCTGAGGGCACCGAGCGATCGGGAGTGGCACCAGGCACTGGCAGCAGGTGTGAGCAGTGGCTCTGATGCCAGCTGCAAGCGGGGCTGGCGCCGGCAGCAGGTGCAAGTACCCAGCAGGACCATGGCGCATGGGAGCAAAAATTTTCAGTAACCACCAGAGGCTCGCCCCGATGACAGCCACTGGTGTCCCGCCTTGGTCTGGTGCCCCTGCTCACCTGCTCCACCATCCCCCAGTGGCCGATACCCGCCATGTTCTTCACTCTGTCGCCTGCTGCAGATGCCCGCAATGTTTTGCATGAGCCCCCTGGTAGTCAGTGCACGTCATAGGACTGGTTGTTCCGCCATTCAATCTATTTGCATGTTAGGGTTTTATATATATAGATTGATCTAACAGATAATGATTTGTTCAAAATAATTATATCAAAAGTATATTTGTTTATTTATATAAACATAGTATATATGTATACAGTATATGCTCATGTATGCTTGTATGTAAGTGAAATGAATGGTTGAATGAAATCAATGATACAAAGGAAGGGAAGGAAGAATTAGGATTATTTTATTATCATAATGCACTAACATCACCCATGAAATGGAATAGTGTTATTTGAAAGTGCACTTGGATTAGCTATAAATGTATATTATAAACTCTAGGACAACCACTAAGAAAAAAAAGTAAAAAAAGAAGAACCAATGTGCTAAGAAAAGAAAATAGAATCATAAAAAGCTCAATTAAACCACAAAGGCATGAAAGACAAAAATAGGAACAAGAAATAAGGGCAACAGTGGAAAATAGTAACAAATATGGTAGACATTAATCCAACCATATAAATAATAACTTTTAAAATATTTTTTTATTGATTTTTTACAGAGAGGAAGGGAGAGAGATAGTTAGAAACATCGATGAGAGAGAAACATCGATCAGCTGCCTCCTGCACACCCCCTACTGGGGATGTGCCCACAACCAATGTACATGCTCCTGACTGGAATCGAACCTGGGACCCTTCAGTCCCCAGGCCGACGCTCTATCCACTGAGCCAAACCAGTTAGGGCTAAATAATAACTTTTAATAGAGAAAACATAGATGAGAAAGGAGGCAAAGAGCCAATCACGGCCCCCAAAATTGCAATGACTTTGAAACATCTGAAAGCTCACTCCCACAAAGGAAAATGGAAGAAAACAATGAAATGTGACTCAAAAGCAGTAGAAAGAAGGAAGCGGTAACATTTTTAGAGGGATTGCATTGAACCATGATGTAAAATGATATTGCAAGCTAAATACTTGGTTACATCTAACAATGCTATTGACACACTGCCTGGTAAAGTGATATGAACAAAAGTACCCTCATAATATGGTTTAGAAGCCAGCCACCATGGGACTATTTTTGTGTGCACGTTGTAAAAATGTTGGCTGGATGAAAGAAAAGATTAAGAAAATTTTGTATAGATTTGATCATTTTAACTGAATACTATAATCCAGACCAGCAGAAAGATAGATTAGAACTCACACAAAGCCACTGACTGTTCTGTTTGATTTAATAGTTCACTCTGGCCCTTACTTGCATCTGAGAAATTTAGAGGCAGTAAAAAAATGACCTACAGTATAGGATAGATTTTTTAATAAAACAAATACATAGGCCACTCTTGGTTTCTATAAATAAGCCTTTATTGTGTATCTGAGAAGGGGAAAACAATGTCCTTTAATTTTATGTGACTGTTTAAAAGTTAGCGAGGTTACTTTTAAAGTAATAAAAAGTAAATAAATAAATAAATAAATAAATAAATAAATAAATAATCCCACTCTATTTTCAGGAGCTATATGTCTCTTCAATAGACTCAACCATCATTTTGATCCAAGGGATAAAGGTCTGATAGGAGAAAGTATTTGTTCTCATCTAGACCCAAATGGAATATTATCTTTTTAAGGAAGATTTTCTGCTATCTCCCAAGAATATCCTTCTTGTGTTCCCATAGTACTTATAAAAACCTTTATTGCAATAGTTAATGTGTAGTGCTATGACTGTTATGAGAGTCTTTCAAAATGATTTAATGGTTAGACAGAATTTCTGATTAAATTGAAATGTTACTTCCTCCTGATTGGCTTCATTTATTAAAATGTCTTTAAAAGAAATATTCCTTGGAGAGGCTCATTAAGTTATAACTTTAAGCAAATTGATTGTACATACTTAATTGTTTAGTTCCCTTAGGCATTGTATCTGGGGTAACAATATCAAAATCATTTTGATGGCACATAAAATAATTTTAACTTTCAGTCAGAAAGAAAAATATGGCCCAGTAAACTGAGGACAATATATAAACACACACAAACAAAAGGACTACACACGTATGTGACACACACACACACACACACACACACAGGCTTGAACATACACAAGCTCAACTGATGTACAAACATCTACATTAATAATAAAAGAGAAACATGCAAATTGACCATCTCTCCACTATGCCCACCAGCCAATCAGAGTTGTATGCAAATTAACCCAACAAAGATGGCGGTTAATTTGCATACACAGGCGTGGAGCAAAGGCTGAGGACAGCGTAGAAGGAAGCCAAGCGAAGGAGAAGGGAACGGAGCCGAGGCAGCGTAGACAGGTGGAGCTGAGGCGGTGGAGAGGGGAGGGAGTGAAGCAGTGGAGAAGGGAGGGAGTGAGGTGGCTGAGACCAGAGGGAGCAAAGCAGTGGTGAAGGGAGGGAGTGAGGTGGCGGAGACAGGAGGGAGCAAGGCAGCAGAGAAGGGAGCAAAGCCCGCTGAGGTGGGCTTCGCTCCCTTCTCTGCTTCGCTCCGGCCTCAGGAAGCCCTATTCTTGCAGGAATAGGCCCAAGGAAGCCCTATTCTTGCAGGAATCTTCCTGCAATGGGCCTCTAGTTTAACAACAATAGCATATTAATGTTCTGCGACTTTTCTGCCATTTGCCAGCTAGGTAGAGATTGAAACACCTTTGTTCCAATACATCTCTTGACCTCCCTCATAATGAAATTGATTCAGCTTCTGCCAGGTTAGTCCTTAGGTTTTCTTATGTTGATTCAGGAACAAGGAAAAAGAATGTTTTTCGGTAAGGCTATGAAATCAGCTTAATAAAGAGTGTTGTAAAGAGAGATCCAAAAGAATAACAATGGCATATAAGAGAAGCTTGATTAGAAAAAAATAAGGAGATAAAGGAAGATAATTTTAAGACGGGTGAAAAGTCTCATTTGGAGACTTTTAAAGGGTCTGAGCAAATATCAGAAATGCTTTCCATAGTATATTTGTGTACAAACCATGTAAAGTGAACCTAACTGGATATGCTCTAAGGTTTTCTTCAGTTCTAATAGTTCTTTATTTTATTCTAAAGGCAATCAAAGTTCTGCCACATTGGGACCCTAAATATTTTGATTTGCATCTGCTTGTCAAATATTATATTTGATCTGGAAGATTCTAAATAGTACAACAGAAGTAATCTTAACAAGCATGCTTTGATACCTGAATGAAAATGTGTACTGAACAAGAAAAAACAAACAGATTTGGTCTTAGTATGTCAGTTTCATGATTAATTTCTGTTTGAGTCCTTTAATGGCAAATAGGTTGCCTGTGAGGCATGAAAAAAGCAAATCTTTAAGGTCACCCGGGTAATATTGGATCTACAGATCCTTTCTAGTGTGGCCCATCTGACCCATGTTCTGATATTGTCGCATTGGGTGAAACATCTTTCCTAATGTGCTGTTTGTTCTCTTTGTTCTCATTAATAAAAAAAGGTTTATCCAATACATTAATCACTGAACACAAATGATACCCACCAGCAATGAGAAACTATTTGTGATCTCAATAAAATGTGCTTATTATTAATGGTGTTTTGCTGGTTATTGTAATTAGGCATGTGTGAAATTTTCAAAAGTGACTTACGATTAATTTCACAGATAGCAAACACTCCTGTCCTTTTTTATAAATGAGGTGAGTCTAAGATTTATAGATGTTGAGTAACTTCAACTTCACAAAAGATGGCAACAAAAGGAACAGATATCACTGACTATTCTAGCTGTTAGATTTTTCTACAGGATCAAAACGTGCTTTACCAAACAAAACAGCTATCATAAAAGATACTTCACCCAAATCCTGCCCCAGCACATCAAACTACCCAACATATCTCATTCAAGGAGTGTTAAAATTTTCTGCTAAGAAAAACTTGCTTCACAGGAACAGTCAGGAGCTATCGTCTGAAGCAAGCAAGCAATTTCTTTTAAAAACTCATGCTTTCTCTTTTAAGTTAATGCAGATTTTGTATTATGGCCTACAGCTTTTCATGTTTCTTTCAATATAATATAATGTGTAAAATTGTTCACCATAAAGGTGATATACCTTGATTATCCAATAGTCCATCAATAAATAGATAAAAATGTGAGATATATATATCTAATATATTTACACACACAAACATATATATATATCAACTATATATATCAAAATCATACATTTCATGGGTGAAAGAAAAGATTAAGAAAAATTTCTATAGATTTGATCATTTTAACTGAATACCATAATCCAGACCAGCAGAAAGATAGATTAGCATTCACGCAAAGCCACTGACTTCTCTGAATATATACACAGTTAATAGACTATTATTCAACCATAAGAAAGAATTAAATTCTACCATTTGCAACAACCTAGATTAATCTTTAAGGCATTATGATAAGTGAAACAAGTCAGAGAGAGAAAAACATACTGTATGATCTCAGTTACATGTGGAATCTAAAAGAAGAAAAAATACTCACAGAAACTATAAGAGGTGTGGGATTAGAGGTGGGGAAAATGGGTAAAGCTGATCAAAAGGTACATCTCCCAGTTATAAAATAAATGATAAATTGTGGAGATGTAATGTACATCATGGTTACTTTAGTTAAAAATGCTGTATTGTGTATTTGAAAATTGCTATAAGAGAAAATTGCTTATAAGAGAAAATTGTTAAAGTTTCTCATCACAGGAAAAACTATATAACTATGCTATGTGAGGTGATGAATATTCACTAATCCTAGTGTAGTAATTATTTTATAATATACTAGAGGCCCAGTGCACGAATTAGTGCATGAGTAGTATCCAGCCAGGATACTCATTCTCTGTTCCCATATTGTATCAAAACCAAAGCACTAAGTAAATAGAAATAAAACTAGATGAAATCAATTTAATCTCAACAGGATGAGAAAAGAAACATTTAATTAAATAAAATTTAATTCAGATAAGAACTGACAATACCATACAAATAATATTTTCTTCTTATTAAAATATTTAAGTAAAATAAATTAAGAATAGGCCAAATGAATTAATTAAAGCCATTTTAAACAGAACAATTCTATATAATTTAAACTAGACACACTATCTTACACAATCTTTATAAAATCATTTTATATAAAGTAACCAATTGCTGTGTTTCTCTCACATCAATATTTATCTCTGTCTTTCCTTCTCTTTTCCACTCTAAAAAAATCAATGGAAAAATATCCTCAGGTGAGGATTAAAAAATGAAAAAATAACTACAAAGATCATGGCGTATACTAATTGCACATGTTTTATCCACTTAAAACACATATTCATGAGAAACTATATTGAGGTAAATCTCATTTATATTCAAATCAAGTCACTTGCACACTTGGCCAATTAATAGATTATCAATAATAAACTAAAACCAAATGAATGCATTGTATTTTATTGTTAACAAAGGCATACGATCTTTGATGCATTAAGAACTTAAGCCTGAGCCAGGCTCTTAGAAACAGAACAAGAACTGACAATGCCTTAAAAACTTTGTGCTTAAACTTTGCAATTGGGAACTTTCATCCCACAACCTTCACAGTAACCTACTTCTGGAAGAACTGAGATACTGGAAAAGGAAATACGGTGGAAGAGTTAATGTCGTTATTGGGGCAGGAAAGAGGTTGAGAGAAAAAACTAGCACACAACAAATATGCAAGAAATCTAGTTTCTCAAAAACTATGCAGATCCATATAGGGAACTGATGCAAGTTATATTCTTACATTTTTAGGGTTTTTATACTACATCCTTC
The DNA here is from genome assembly GCF_000147115.1 of Myotis lucifugus. Lineage (NCBI taxonomy): Eukaryota > Metazoa > Chordata > Mammalia > Chiroptera > Vespertilionidae > Myotis > Myotis lucifugus. The sequence goes on along the minus strand of NW_005871336.1, from coordinate 1,277,666 downwards.
TAACTACTTACCAGGATTTTTTTTTTTTTTTTTTGTAATTCAAGAAGCTGGACCATGTTAATTTACAGCTATGGGAACTAATGGTTTGTGGGCAGGGAGCCCGGCAGGTCATTACCACCAGGGTTGGTAACTAGATCTGTAATAAAAGAAAAACATTTTCCAACAAATTTGAATTTTTAAAGGTGTTTGTACTTGGACTTGACAGCCCTATCTAAAATTTGCTGAAAGTTATACTGCATATATAAAGTTAATAAAATTATCTAGGTTTCAGGTATACAATTCTATTGTATATTTTATTGTGTGTTCACTACCCCAAGTCAAGTTGCTTTCCATCACCATTTACTAGTATCTCCCTTTAACCCTCTTCTACCTCTTCCTACCCCCTTCCCTCTGGCAATCACTATAAACCTATTTCTTAATTCAGATAGAAACATTTTAACAAACTAAATGTATAAGCACTCAGGGATATCTTTGTGATGTTCAGACAATTTCAACACAAATGCACTCGTATAGGCACATACACTCTGGCACCCAGAAAATTGTAGTTAATAACCTGTATTGCATTTTCAGATATGGTTGTTTTAGTCAATCCAGACACTTTTATCAACCAAACATTTTCAGAGCTCATTAACACATCACTGTATATATCATTACGATTTCACTTGGAGCAGCATTTTCTTGTTGATTGCAGGGTGGAGAATAGTTCCCTTTGGTGCTTTTCTCTCTCATCTGGAGCAAAGAAGCTAACTGCTGTGACCACTTATGAGAAAAACTTGGCACGTGGAAGGCCCCAGATGGAGATTGTTCCAATGTGTTTCCAGAGGCAGCAACTGTGTCTTTGACTTCGAAGCTGGCTCATCTAAAGGCCCCTTGAACTTCTCTAGTGTTGACACTTAGAACAGCTGTGGATCTCTTTGTTGGATTAAGTTCAAGTAACCTGCATTCACAACTGGATTACCTTCCTGTGTTTTATTGAGGAAAAGCTTATACATTCCTGAAATTCTGATCAACAGTTGATGAATAAATATGACAGTATATAATATAATCAGATTAATGGCCACAATATTAAAATTGTCATTCCCCCTCGACCCTTAAAAACAAACTCAAATGGCATGCTTTAGTGCACTGTCGAGCGTTAGTGATGTTTTTTGTGTTATAATCATTGGATTGGGAAATGTTAAAATTGGAATTTTGATTTTATAAACAGAAATTTTATAGCACATCTGCACCCATACTTGTTGATCCAGTGTAATGACTGAGTGATTTCTAAAATGTGGCTTGATTGTTGCAGTAGATGGTAACTCTGCAGTTTACACTTTAAGGGTTATTTCTTGGCAAGAAAGAATAAAATCTTCAATTGAAAATAAAACTATTATACACTTAAATGTCAACACCAGGCTCAATTGAAAGCACAAAGCAAAGGTTTGTTTTAATGATCCCTCAGTAATGAGCATAGTACATCTCTTCCGAGATGTGTAAGACTCGACAGCTCCAAATATCAATGCTTAGCTAAATGCACACCACAGAACTGATCATGAACAAATTTATGTCTGGGCTATCACTCTATATTTTATAGTTTGCTTTTAGCCTTGCATATGTAAGTATAAAGTAGGAGTGATCAAAAGCCAAATTTCAAAGTTTAACAAAGTCTTTCAGAGGGCCTGGAACTTTATTTCAACAACCTATGTTCTTTTATTTGATTGCTCATTCTTCAGAATGACTTTCATTCTAATTCTCTTCCTATTGCTAAGTTCTATTGTTTAGGGTGTCTGAACTGATAGCACAGTTCACACAAGGACTCGTATTTTCATCAGAATGGAATAACTTGCTAGTGCAGAGTTGGGCATTTGCAGCTTCAGCAATTTTTTCCTCCTCAAGATCAGAACCAGACACTTGTTCATCCATCCCTAACTCCTTGATTCGACGCAATGGATTTATATTCAATATTGTTTTCACTCACTTATTGCACCAGTTTTTATTATGTATGGCAAAGTTATGACATTTTTTATCAATCTGTTTTTCAATTAGCAATAATCGCACCTCGGATAAACCTCATTGGCTATGATACTGCCACTGTGCAAAATTATTTTATTAATCTTAAACACAACATAAATGACACTTATATTATGACATCAACTTTAACTCAATACTACAAATATTATTATTATTATAATAAATATATTTTATTGATTTCAGAGAGGAAGGGAGAGTGCGAGAGAGAAACATCAATGATGAGAGAGAATCATTGATTGGTTACCACCTGTACGCTCCACACTGGGGGTCTAGTCCGGAATCCAGGCATGTGCCCTGACCAGAATCGAACCATGACCTCTGGTTCATCAGTCAACACTCAACCACTGAGCGACACTGGCCAGGTATCAATACTACAATCATTATTAAATAGTGATTATTATTGAGAATAAAGAAAATTCACTTCTAGATAATGATTCGTGTTTAAAAAAACTGACTGCCTAGTATAGTCTGTGCTTTGAAATAAAAGAAAACATTAAAACATTCAAGAGGGCATGCAATGTGAATTGTGCCTTGAATAATGGAGAAGGGAATTAATAACTTTTATCTATAGTCTATCATATAAAACACATAAAAAGAATGTAAGGTAATTACTAGTGTTTTCATTTCCAAATGAGAAAGAACTGAGATTCAGAAACATTCAATTATGTACCAAAGAGAACACAAAGAGATTGAATTTTCATGTAATTTGTTCCTAACATTTTTTTTCTCTATTCTACCATATAAGATACTTATGATAAGCAAATGATCCTCCCAGAGAAACAGAATTGAACATTATGCAACTGGCCTAAGTTTACCTGAGTTCACTTATGATAATACAGTTGACCCTTGAACAACAGGCATTTAAATTATGCAGGTCCATTTATATGCATATTTCTTAAAAATAATTATATACAGGAGTGTAAATTTATTTTCTCTTCCTTATAACTTTCTAAATAACATTTCCTTTTTCTAGATTAATCTGTTATGAGAATGCAGTAATAAATACATATAACATGCAAAATATGTGTTGACTGTTTTTCATTGGTAAGGTTTCCAGTCAATAGTAGTAGTTGAATTTTGGGGGAGTCAAAAGTTATATGTGAATTTTTAACTGCACCCCTGTGTTTTTCAACTGTAAACTGTAATGAGCAAACTGTGATCTAAGTATATCAAGAGAATTTTCTAAGACATGCTCAAAGGATTAAATGTAGGTCTTTTGGTTCCTGGTTAGTTCAGTTCCCTCTCAACACCCTGTAGAATGACATCAGCAAAGCTATAGATAAGGGAATCTTTAGGGGAAAAAATAGATATATGCTAATAGCATTCACAACTCTATCCTAGGTGCCAATTATTAGGAATTCCTGAAGGTGGCTTTACAAATTAGAAGAAAGACATCATTAATATGAGACAAAGAAGAGAAAGTTGTGCCATTAGGTATATTGTGTGGGGAAAAACAGAGCCTAAAGAGTACTTCCTTTATTCAGCTGATCAGAGGAGCAATTACTATAGAGAAACCATGAAAAAGAGGCTGAAATATTAAAATATAGCAGGAGGAAGATGCATGAGACATGGATATTCTGAAGATCTGCTGAAGGAGTTCATCTAGAAGAGCCTCCATTTGCTGCCTGTTTATTCATTATGTCAACTATCCCTTATTTAGTGGTGACTTGTTACCTGCATTGCACCATAGGGAATACAAAGACTTAAAGGTATAGTCTCAGCTCTCAGAAGGAGTTTAGAATTGAGCTAGAGAAATATGCTGTAAACACCTCTAAACACAGGATACAGACTTGAAAAAAGATAACCATCTTGCTCAGAATATTTAGTGCTAATTTTATATAATGAAAATATTTCCAGTAAAAGTAATCCTATATAACAAAGATGTATTATGCAAATTGACCATCACACACCTCGCACAAAATGGCCATCCTCATGTGGTCACAAGATGACCACCACAAGATGGTCGGCAGGAGAGGGAAGTTGTGGGCAACCAGGCCAGCAGGGGAGGGCAGTTAAGGGTTACCAGACTGGCAGGGGAGGGCAGTTAGGGGTGACCGGGCCAGCAAGGGAGGGCAATTAGGAGCAACCAGGCTGGCAGGGGAGGGCAGTTAGGGGTGACTGGGTCAGCAAGTGAGGGCAGTTAGGGGCAACCAGGCCGGCAGGGGAGGGCAGTTGGGGGGGGGAACCAAGTCTGCAGGGGAGGGCAGTTGGGGGTGATCAGGCCAGCAGGGAAGTGGTTAGGGGGTGATCAGGCTGGCAGGCAGAAATGGTTAGGGGCAATCAGGCAAGCAGGCAGGTGAGCGGCTGGGAGCCAGCAGTTCTGGATTGTGAGAGGGATGTCTGACTGCCGGTTTGGGCCCGATCACACAGGGGTCCCAGTTTGGAGTGGGTACAGGCTGTGCTGAGGGACCTCCCCCAGTGCATGAATATCATGCACCTGACCTCTAGTATATTATATTTAAAAGAGCATACAATATAAGTTGAATACTTTTTTTTTATTTTTTCCTTCTGAAGAAAGCATATAAACTAACACATTTGCCAAACCTTGCATTCTGATTTTGAGTTTGGAATAATCTTCAATTGAATAATTTTTTTTTTTCAGTTTGGATTTTAATAGAATTCATTCTTTAAGATCAGCAACAACTATAATCAGATGTCTAAGGCCTAAATGCAGGTTTTTCTTTCATTCCATACCTGCCAAAGTCTTCACACTATGTAGTTCTACTCTATGTTTATTTTTGTCAGGACCTTTTTATTTCTCTAGGTGAGACCTAAAGATTGACAAGTTCTTTGCTTATTTTATTTTGTAGACAACTCTGTGGGGGAGAGATAGTGGTGAGGTGTCCAGACTCTACTGAATGACAACTTCATTCTATTTCCTGTCAAGGAGATTTGTATCACCTTTTTTTTTTCTTTTTTAATGGAGCTTATTTTTTGGAATCTGAGTCTGAAGTTTATTTGGAAGTAGCTAGCAATCACTTCCTTCTCATTTGACTATTGCCTCCCAGATTAATTATGAGAATGACCAAAATAATAAATCCTTCAGGGTGACAAGATATAAATATGATTGTATATTTTTTTAAAAAAAAGAGTGTTCTGACCATTCTAATTTAAAGATAAATATATGAGGAGTATGTAAGTGTAGTCAAACACAATCATGCAATATTTTCAATATTACTACTTAACTATCTGCTCATATTCTCTTTACAAGTTAACCTCAGGCTTATGTTTTATTTTATTTACTTATCTTGGATTCTATTCAATATTGTGCAGAGTCCGATCTTATTACTCTTTTAGCTACAACCACAAGTAGTTATTTACAGATTCTAGCCATGTTCTTTTTCTGGATGCCTAAACTTCTTGGATTATAGTAAAAAAAAATAAAGAAAAGAAGAAAACAAATAATAATAGATCAGGTAGAGTCATATTCAGTGCCCCCACTTCTGAATGAAATAGAGCACATTTAAATAAACAGCTTTGAGAATTTCATATACCACCTTGACACCAGGGACTGTCACATTGACATAGTGCATTCTCATTGAGATTCATTGCCATTCATTTTGAAAGAATGAAAGAATGACTAGAGTTGACTTACTGTAAATTTCAAGCTTCCCAAAAGCTTTCCAGGCAGTAATGCTTCACAAAGACAAATCGCCTGACAACCATTTTATTTTTATAAATAAACATTAAAAATTGAGTGATTGGAATAGAACATAATTTTAACATAATTATGAAGGCCAACTAGATATCATCATTTGGTTTATTATCCTGATATTTATATTAATAATTGTGACTTCCCACTAATAGAAAAGTTCAGCTTCTAAAAAAGTTTATGAGAGGAAAGTTATTTGAAATATTGGCACTCTTCCTTTTTTTGTTTTTGAGTTATAAAGCTTGAGATATTTATAGGTGTCTGATATGAATCCAGAAGCTATCCTGGAAACCTAGTGAAATCATAAAAATGGCAATATCAGGTGTCCTTAAAGTAAGGACAATTGTTGTTTGTGAATTTTAGGTTTATTGAATTTCCAGCATCTCAATGGAGTAAAACAGACTTGATTTGTTTTTATCACCTTGACATTTACTTTCAATCAACAGAAGACCAAGGGCCTAGTATCCAGCTTAGTGTTATTTGAGTCATTTAAATCAGATTTCAATCAATGTCTTGGAGGTATGGTATAAAATGTCAGCAACTGGGTCGAATTCAAGAATAAAGGCATCCTGACCTCACTTGAATATAAACAACTTCATGATAAGTACTTTGGAGGATTGAGTTAATTTCTTTTGAATGTCATCTTCAGTTAAAAAACACACCGATAAGGGTCTCTTCAGGATTCCAACCAGTAAGAGAAGGTTATGACTCTTACCATAGTTTAAAAGTCAAAGGAGGTGAAAGAATTGTCATGGGTGGAGGGAGCCTAAATTGCAGAAACACAGAATTTAAGAATTTTGCCAAAACTATTGCTCTATGCAATTTTATGACATCTCATTCCGCTTCAAAATAGTATTCAAAAGGCAAGCACTGTGTTCAATTTGGTAAATCTTTTCCTCCCATGTGTTTAGCATGATAATAGATAATTTCAGAGGTTAATAGTAGTTTTTTGTTTCTCTGATTCTAACTGGAAGGAGCATATGAGCACATCAAATTGTATAACGACTTTTCCCAGCTATTTCCCTTTCCTTGAACTTTGACCTTTTCAATAAATAGATGTGGAAGGAGGTGCGTTATAAAATATGTCCCAAGAAATTTTATTTTAAATATAGTTTGTGTGGTTATGATATATTTTTATGGGTGTATTAAATTTGTAAGCATTAATTTTATTTGTATTGCAGTATGCTTTATTGATTTACCAGAAAGGTGATTATTATGGTTGTTGTGATATGGTTCAGTGGTACAAACACCTCCCCATGTGAGGTTTTTGTTGTTGTTGTTTTTAATTGATTTCAGAGAGGAAGTGAGAGGGAGAGAGAGATAGAAACATCAATGACGAGAATCATTGATCGGCTGCCTCCTGCACACCCCTTACTGGGGATTGAGCCTGCTACCCGGGCATGTGCCCTTGACTGGAATCGGACCTGGGACCCTTCAGTCCATAGGCAGATGCCCTACCCACTGAGCAAAACAGGCTAGGGAAGTTTTTTTTTTTAATGAAATAATTTATGAATAATTACGAACACTACAAATATATGGACTAAAATATAATATTCATACTGAGAAAACGTATCTATATGTCCATTAGTCAATTACTAGATATTATAGATGAACATTAAACAATGCTCCACGTTCATGTTCTTTTTAGCTTTGTACCTCATATCTACGTATTTAACTCATGATAGTTTTAGCTAATATGTAGATAATTCTCTTTATTAGAAAATTAAGAAGATAGACATTTTTGACTGTTTTAAAATTTGAAAAATTATCCAATTATTTTATCTTAAGAATAACTTACTAAAAATTAAATATATTTTCAACTCAAAGTATTTTACATCCTTTATATTGATTAAGTAAATTTTAAACAATATCAGTGAGTTCACAATTAGTAATTAAAAATAAATAATAAGGGAAGGAGCAAGTTTATCCTCTTAAGAAAAACATGGTTTAAAAATTTAAATGAGGAAAAACATTTTATATAGCAAACCTTATACAAAATACAGTTTCCCATAATGAATATTTATAATTTCAAAGTTACACAAAATTATTCATGGAACTATTAAAACAAGCCACTAAATAGAAAGTGTTTTGCCTCTATTATATAGATCTGAACAGAAGTTTAACTAGATGATAAGAAAATACAGAATAGCAATATGTAAAATTTGTTTACCTTTCTTATTTACTTGGACAAAGGTTAATGGCTGAATCAGTATATTAGCTTTGTTAAAATCTCTCAAGTTCTCAACTTCTCTTCCTCTCACGATATCTAACTGTGACACTTCTTTTTTTTTTATCCAATCACAGATATCCCCAAGATGAAGTTAAAGATGTTGGAGACTCATTACACTCACATTTTTAGGATTTAACTATAGAAAAGAAGAACGAAAATGAAGCAGCATAATTTTTTCTTTGGTATATCAGTGCGTAATGGAAATTCATGCTTCATTAAACACACATGCTTGGTTTCTACACCATCATACTTTCTTGGTGTCTCCTACCATAGTCAGTGCACCTTTGCAGTGATTTATGATTATAAACCACACTGACAATTTTACAAACTACAAGAGCAAATTTTCCTAGTGTGTTCTTGATTCTGGATGTGGGTAAAGGATTAGGCTCATCCCAGGTTGAGAGGCCCCACCAGGGAAAAGAGAAACCAGGAAACTTTTTAGTGGTCACTCCAGGTGCACATGGAAAAAATTAGACTTGGAGACCTCAGATGATCAGCTGGCTTGATGGAAGCAGTTGTGCTGAGTCATGGGTTTGCACAGAGGAGGCCAGCTGAGAGCTTCTTAAAGGCATAGGGATACATATTTTAGTCTCTCAGTGCTTATGAAGTAAGGGCCAACAAGGGAGGGGCCTGCCTCCAACACACAACCAGTTTCCAGTACTTCCTAATTTGGAACTATGTAGAGTGAAACGATGAAGAGATGGTCTAGAAAATAGAAGACATGAACTTATTGTAGACTTTCAAGGTAAAGAAATAGAGAATCAGCCAGGTTCCCAGTCAAAACCCCTGGAATCCAGATAAGAAATATAAAGGTGAACCAGAAGTAGGGTAAGCCTTACTACAAGTCTGGCCCCATCTTAAAATCAATACAAAAACTAGTCTCTGTAGGTGGAGAGCATCACTTTGCCTCTTGTATTTTAGACATGGCAAGGAGAAAGAACATTACCAATAATCAATATAAGAAAAAAATATGCACAGATGACATAGGTATTATAGTTACTGGCAAGAATTTTAAAATAACTATGTTTAGTATGTTAAAAACATAAAAGAAGAGGAATAGAAACATGAAATAATGATATATTTCAATAGGCAGCTGGGACCTGTATTAAAGAATAAAATGGAAATTCTAGATTTGAAAAAAAATTTGGAACTTGATAATTTAAGCGATAGATGGTCTATATCACAAAAAACAGTTTAGTGAACTGGAAAATATGTCAGTAGGAAAAAGCCTATAAGGAAAGGCAACAATAAAAATAGGTAAGAAAGCTCAGGGCATGCTAAAAAAGAATTCTAAGAAACATCTCTTCTAAAACTCTAGAAAGGGAAAAAAGATGCTGATAAATTTACTTTTGTCCTATTATCTTTGAGGATTCTGTGAAAAATCAGGATGGGTCTGGCTCCTGTGCAGGTATTATCTATAATAATAAAAGCATAATATGCTAATTAGACTGGACAGCCAAACGACCTTCTGGGTCGAAGCCAGGGCCGACGCAAGCCACAGCAGCTGCAAGGGCCGAGCCCCTTGCCTGAATTTCATGCATCAGGCCTCTGGTACTAATATAAATAAGTAGAGTTATAACATTCTTAACAAAAAATGCCTAAGCAGGAACACAAAATGCATCTTTATATATTAGAAAGACATCCATCTAGCAGGTTAAAGATCTGTTTGTCAATTACTTGGGTCATTATCAGATTATTTTAGGCTCTAAATCCTCTGAGTGTGTTTTCTGAAGACTGTATAGGAATGAAAAATAGTGAGAAATAAGGGAACATTTTCTACTGATTGTTTAAGGAAAGTCACCTTGGAAATGTAAAGGTCATTTTTAGTATGAAAAATGGGGTCACTCTCAGGTGAAAAACGATGTTGAATAATCTGGATTTACAGAAAGAGCAAAGTCAAGAATGCACAATATTGCCACAATGCTATCCTCTACTGTATAAATCAGTACTCTGGAGAAAAAAAAAGCTTAGAGAAGGGGAAAAAGTAAATTATATATTTTCAAGATCTACTTCGTATTGGTAGCTATAGTTCATAAAATTATATTGCTGCCCATTAAAATTTCAAGCAGTTTTGCTGATGGTGTGATATGATAATAAATGAGAAACTGCTTTGGTAGCTATTGCATCTTTCTTAAATCAAATAATAAATTAATTTCCTTTTGCCTGAAGCACCTGTAAAACTTAGTAAGAAACTACTAATCCTTCCTACATATATGTCAGCACTAAGACTCCATAAAAGCATGTGTCTGCTTCAGAGACACTAATAACTCCAGAAAACACAACAAAAATTGTAATCAGGATGCCACACTTCACACAGGTACTAATGCGTTTATGAGGGTCCTCTGGCTCATTTTTATCAGTGAGAGCATTTGACAATAAAATCATCAAAACACCAAAGGAAAGATGCTGCATAAACCTTTTTTACTGTGACTGCCAGACGGACAATTAGGAAATAAAAAAATTACCATAGAAATAATCCCAGTTAGATCTATGGCATCACCCTTGGATCACAGGAAAAGGTTGATATAATGTAGAATTGGACCAACAAATGTAACAGTTGTATTTAGAATTTGCTGTGAGAGTGCATTTAAATATAGTTTGTAATCATGTAAATGTATAGGTACAGTCTTTAGTATTTACCTCTCCGCAATACAGAATTGTTGATTTAAATTCCTGATCGTTTCCATTGGGCCTAGTAGGGGATGGGCAGGAATTTAGTATTAAAAAAATAGGTCTAAGTGATCCTAATTGACAATGAAAGAATAATTGTTGAGTATTTATTATATGGAGGTTATAAATCATGAGAGCACGGTGCCAATCCTCACTACAAAACAGTGACCTGGTCATTCATTCAAAGGGAAAGGGATGTGTGTATAGTGAATCCATCACAGTCAAGAAAGTGGGAAACTTTTCTTAAAGGCATCCACTAAATGTGTCCTTTTGAGTATAATAATTTTTGTTATTTAAGTTTCGTCTAAAACTTTAAATAGAAAGCAGCATGCTTAAAATTCTAATGGGTAAAATAAATCCAAGCTAAACTCTTCTAGTTGGGGTGGGGGTTATTTGAAAAGAAAACCACAATAGCTCTGAACTGGCAAAAAGAGGAGCTAATAAGTAAAATATCCAGTTTTATAAAAGGATTGAATAAGACACCAGTAATGGAGGGAAGACATAGGAGAACTCTAAGCAACCAGTAAGGTGATCAAGTCGTAACATTTCCTGGATGACAGTCAAATAATTCCTTGTTGTGCCTCAATGGCTTGGGGACCTGTAAAAGATTGAGAACTAAAAGATCTGGATGATATCATTTATTTCACCACAGAATTTCAACAACTCCCTATAATCTGCAGAACAAAGCTCTAGTGCCCCAGAATATGGTGGACTCCTCCAAAGTCTGTTGGAAAAGAGGAGCTAATCAGTCTGTTGGAAAACATTTTCAGCATCATTTGTGACTATATTTTCCCATATGCTTCACATCTGAAATAGAACATCACACTTGCTTTCCTAGATCTAACCAAGGAAGGATCGTTCAAATCTCTCCTTTTCATCTACAAGACTCTTCTCCAGGCTTACAAACTTAATGTTGAGCGTTTTTCTCTGCAGTCAAAAAAAATTATATAAACATCATTTCAGAATGTTTTTCTTCAACGAAAACTGATTTGTGGTTTTCAACACTATTTGTTCCAAGAAACATAAGAGCAGGTTCTTAGTCACATCCATTTGGTACTCCTCGCAGCATATTACCACCAGCGTTATCCATGTAACAGGCATTTGCAAAGGGTGTTAAATTAGCAAATAAATGAAGAGATTATTTCTGATTTTATTTAGTATTGGGGTAAATAGACACTGTTGGGCATGCATTATGTGACTATTTTGTTTTCTGAATAGCTTTCTTAGATCAGAAATAATAAGTACCAAGTGTGTGTGTGTGTGTGTGTGTGTGTGTGTGTGTGTGTGTGTGTGTGTGAGAGAGAGAGAGAGAGAGAGAGAGAGAGAGAGAGAGAGAGAAATAGCATCTCTAGGTGGTCTCCCTATAGTCATTAGTAAGAACATTGAAATCCCCCTTCATACTATCTGCCTTTCCCTCAGTTGTTCTTTTCTTCCACATTTTCTTCTTTATGTAATAAAATTAATTTTACAAATTCACAATAGAAATTTTTGACAACCAGGTGGCAACCTACTTCGAAAATCTACTCCAGGAGTATGCAACTACTTGGTAAACCTAGGATATTTATAATCTTACATTGACCTCTAAAGTCCACACTATGTTCGATTTGTAGAATTTCTGACTCTGGTTAGATCAGAAGCATAGAGATTGATGCTTTTTCATTGTCCTTTTATCTTGAAGACTTTGGAAAGGGGAAGAAAATGTCATAAGTAAACTAGGTTTGGAAAGATAACCAAAGTAATTTTTCTGTCTCAAGAGTGGCAGCTAGTGGAGATAAATGCACCGCCTTTGAAGCACTTATCTAAGCCAAGCAGAAACCCCCACTCTTAGTTCACGCATCACTTTCTGTTTGTAGGAGGATAGAGGAGCTTGAGTATTAGGGGGCTGGAGCAGACAGTAAGCAAGATTGTGATCTACATCATTTTATTTAGATCCCCTAGCTCAGGGGTGGGCAAACTTTTTGACTCGAGGGCCACAATGGGTTCTTAAACTGGACCAGAGGGCCGGAACAAAAGCATCAATGGAGTGTTTGTGTGAACTAATATTAATTCAAAGTAAACATCATTACATAAAAGGGTATGGTCTTTTTTTTTTTTAGTTTTATTCATTTCAAACGGGCTGGATCCGGCTTGCGGGCCGTAGTTTGCCCACGGCTGCCCTAGCTTATTCTTCCTTTTTATTCACTAGCATGATGGGTGAGTGAATACCTGGACTTTTAGCTGAATCCTTTGAGTTTTATTTCTCCCCAATATTAGGTCATATATTGCATGGTTTTTATGTAATTAATTTTGAAAAAGTATACTAAGTCTCCATCACTGAAACAGCTATTTTAGAATTTGCTCTAAGGGCTCCTGAGATTGTACAATTTAAATTAGAAGGATAAAAACTCTAATATTTATTGTAAGCATTACCTGTGGCAGGCACAGTGATGAATATGTTATATATATTATCCTATTTAATTTTAACTTGAGAGATACAGTGAAATACCTGAACTAATCTTATATTATAGGTGAACAATCTTTATATTAAGTAAATTAAAAAATATATCCAAAATGAAATACTTAGAAGAGACTCAAGTCAGAATACATATCCATGCCTATATGGTTTTCGTCAGTGACACAAATGTCCATGAGTCTTTCATATACCATTTCTCCCTGTTATTTTGAAATTTTAAGACATCTATAAGCACTGCAAAATAAACATTTAAAGCTTTGCAAAATACCAATTCCATTTTCCAAATCCATGAAGATGTGGTTAAACTATTTTAAGGAAAACTGAGTGACTCAATGACTATCATTGTGTATTAATATATGAAACTGTATTTAGCAATTAAAAATATAAGTCATATATAGTTTATACTGACAGAAATTCAGAAGAAAAAAAAGTAAGAAAGATAAAAACAATAATGATGATAACTGCCAAAGTGAAGTTTTCTCTTAATATTTTGGTTTCTGATTATAAAGTTATGTATTTATATATGTAGATGCATATAGACATACACACATATAATATGGTTGTAACAAATTGCTCAGATTTTTATAGACTTTTCTTAGTAATATTTTGAAGATATTCTCATAATTATAAATATTATGTTATAATATTTTACAGCTTTAACTTATTTTTTTGCATAGTGTAGTATTTCCATAACAAACCAGAATCAGTCAGTGTTCAGCCAGAACAAAAGTAATAGGAGATATTTATTGCAGATTTGTTGCAAGGAATTGGGTTACGGGACCATGGGAGCTGGCAAGGCCAGTCTGAAACCCAAAGGGCAAATGGTCAGTAAAAGTAAGTTGGAAATCTCAGGTGGAATTTCTACTACCTCAGGAAAGCTTAAGGCCTGCTCTTAAAAGCTGTTACTTAATTGAATCAGGCTCAGGATAATCGATAATCTCCCTTATATAATAAAGTAAAGCATTTATGGACTTTGATCACATCTACAAAATATCTTCAAAGCAACACCTTGATTGATGTTTGATTGACTAACTTAACCCTGTAGGCTAGCCAAGTGACACATAAAACTGGCCATGACAAAGCCCTGGGATGGTAACTTTTTAGCTTTAATATTCTAATATATAAAGACCCAGGGTCCGTCACAACCTAAATGACCAGACGGACAACCAAATACCAGGCTAGGGTCCTGGCTGGCACAGTGGGAGTCAGTCCTGGGTCCTGGCCGCCCGCAGCATGGTGGCAGGAGGGAGCTGTGGGAACGGAGCCATGCTGCCATAGGACTGGCCTCTGGGTCCCTTCCCCTTCCCACAGGCTCTGGGGAACCAGAGCCATGCTGTGATGGGATTGGACCATACCTGAGGGGTCCGGATTGTGAGAGCATGTAGGCTGGGCTGAGAGACTCCCCCAAGTGCACGAATTTTCGTGCACCGGGCCTCTAGTATCTTTTCATATATTTGAATGTATGTCTATTGAGCAACTTCTTTTCTTGTGATAAACAATGAACGATGTTTCTATATTATATTTTAGCAACTATCACTAATTTAGAATATTTGTACCAATTTCCATTTTCATCAGAAATGTATGAGAATTTCTTTCCTATACACTTTATACAGTGTTAACATTTGCAAAATTTTATGTCCACAATTCCTGAAACTGTATTAAGCAAACAATAAGAAAAAAATACATATGCTTACATTTTTTGATAGCTATAGCAAGAAGCCCTTTTTCCTAGGATAGAAAGCATCTATACCTATAGCTTATTTAATTCACTGTATAAAATTTTCCTTAACATCATATTCATATAATTATATGTCATGTTATTTTCCTACTAAGGCCAAAATACTTATTATAAATCACATAATAGCTATAACTATTTTCTTAGGTTTAAAAGTTTTGATAATTGTCTTAGTGCCACTATCCTAGAAGGAAAATGTGTAGCTTAAGGTCTTGGTTTAGTCACTTTAATAACCCATTTCTAGGATATTTGTTCTTTGGTAATTCAAAAGAACAAGAATTTCTCACTTGTAAATGGAGACAATGATTTCTTTCTAAGAGGATTATATAGTGAGGATTAAATGAAATGATATGTGCAGGAAACTTGGTGCAATTTTTGGTACCTAGCAAATTTTCAACTCGTAGTAGCTATTGTTGCAACTACCTTCCAAGTAAGAAAGTCTGAGAGAAAGTATGTGATTGCCCCTCTCCTCCCCCACACTATTTATCAGGTCTTAGCCTTCGTATGCTAATTTTTACACCTGTCCCTTGGGATGAATTCCTTAGTCTCGCCAAGTCTTCCTGTCTTACTTATAGAAAAGGAATTAAAGTATCACTTATCAGACAGTGTTATGACAATTACATAAATGAGAAAATTTGACAGGGGCTTAGGAAACACAAAGTTATATTTATTATAAAATGTTGTTTTGATTAATATTCACTCATGTTTCCTTTTATTACATGAAACAAACTCCTCATTTTGCATCATTTCATAGGGCAATCGCAGCTTCTAAAACATAATCTCTTCTAAATCCAAATTAAATTATCTACTGACCTACTTTAAATAAGTAGGGTTAAATTAAGCCATTTTATTTGCCTACCTAAAGACCAAAAAAAGGAAAAAAAAAAGAAAAAGCAGATAAAGCTTTCCCAAGGTCTGAGCATATGGGTGGGGGAAATGCTTTGCTTGCATTCGTGGAGTAACTATGCCCTTCATTGCATCAGCTGTCACACTCCAGAGTAGCAAGGCACAATGGCTTCCAGGCAATTTGGGAACAATTGTCATGCCCTATTAACAAACATAAAGAGAACAGTATGTTTTCCTCTATTATCCAGTGCTGTACTTTATACTGCTGCCTCTCTAGCCCTTTATGGTCCTACAACAGCAGGCAGAGGGACAGTGATAAATGGAAGGAGACTTCAAGCTTCACATTGTACTCTCGGGATAACCGCATGTTGCACGGAGCTAAAAGATCAGTTCTCTGTGCTCTTTGTCCTCAGTATACTTTGGTGGGAAAACACTGATGAATGTACCCAGAAGCGGTTTGATTTTGTTTTAAAACCTCCTCGGATAAAAAATCTAAAAATATACCTTGCAGGCTGGTAACAGTTTGGCAGAGCTATTTATTAGGACACATACACGTTGAACCTCAGCCAAAATGGAATGTAGCTCCACATGCCGCATGAGTTTTGATTATTGATATTTTTATGAAGTTGTTATGAAGAGCTTGAGAGGGTAAAGTGTAAATGAATAATGATTAATGACAAGTCAACCAAAGTAATAATTCTCTGCAGAGATGGATAGCCTGTTATCAAAAAGTGAATAGTCATTTGCCAAGAAATCTGACCAACTCCTAAGAATAATTATCAATTTGAGAGAAGGGGAAAATCAGAATCTACACAACTGTCCAAGAAATGTTTAGAAGTAAGAAATATAATATGATACAATGTAATATCAGATAGTATCACATTAATTTCAGTAAGTAAAGATGAGAAAATCTTTCCAAGTTTGAGGAGAAAATACTATTAAAGTTATAATTATAATTCACAATAGATACACACTTAAATATGCATACTAATTCAACTCTTACCTACACTTAAATTATTTCTACATGGTTTCTGTTATGAGAAGTGATGGAACCATTATAAAATGAGTGAAGTTGGTAAAATTTTTAAAATTTGTGTATGTGGTGTTTTGTTTGTTTTTTTACATGAAATAATATCTTTTATTCCCTTTTTTTTTCCTTTTTCCCACAGAGCTGTCTTTCTTCGGGGATGTGCAGGAGGCAGCTGATCGATGTTTCTCTCTCATCGATGTTTCTAACTCTCTGTCTCTCTCCCTTCCTCTCTGTAAAAAATCAATAAAATATTTTAAAAAAAAAAAAAAAAAAAAAAAAAAATAAAAAAAAAAATAAAATGAGTGAAGTTGGTAAAATCTTAAAAATTTGTATATGTGGTGGGTTTTTTTGATTGTTTGTTTTTTTACATGAAATAATATTATCTTTCATTCCCTTTTTTTCCTTTTTCCCACAGAGCTGTCTTTCTTCATTATTTGTTATATTATATCTTACTTATACTAGGGTTTATGTGTTGTTTCACAGAACTTAGACATGTTCCCCACAAATCATAGATATGTGATTTGATTGTGTGTGTTTTTATATCCATTTTTATTGATTTCAGAGAGAGGAAGGGAGAGGGAGAGAGAGATTGAAACATCAATGATCTGAGAGAATCATTGATTGGCTACCTCCTGCATGCCCCCTGCTGGAGATTGAGCCTGCAACCCAGGCATGTGCCCTTGATGGAATCAAACCCGGGACCCTTCAGTTGGCAGGCCAACGCTCTACCCATTGAGCCAAACTGGATAAGGCTGATTGTATTTTAATCTCCCAAAGGGCTACTGACCACATTCTTCTTCCTGTCCTTTCTCAATACCTGATCATGTTTAGACTGACAGGAAGCTGGGTCATGTATCTGGATGATGATGATATCTGTTAGCTTTCTGGTGGATGTTTTGGCATCTTCCAGTCAAAATTATATTTTTACACATGGACATGAGTTGTAAAAGTAGTCACTGTCAAAATAGTTTTGGTTGGACTGCTCCTCACTTTGTAATTACCTTGGAACAGAGTCCCATGGAACAGATGTCATACATCCAGTCAATATAAATGATGCTCTATCTACATTTACTCTGTTGATTGGTTCTTTTGGCAATATATAGCGAAAACAATTTGGCTTCAAGTCCTTAATGTTAATATTGAATTCAAGATTTCTATACAACATCCCCAAATCAAAACAAAATGGAAAACCTGATGCAATCAAATTGCTAATGGGAACAAATGCTTTTGTTTTTTCCATTTGGTCACATGACTAGTATCAATTCCTTACAACTACAGACCCAAATTGAAATTCCAACTGGTGGATTTCCTACTGAGATGCTTCTTCACAGTGAGTCTTTCATACATTAATAAAGTACACAGAAAAGTCAGATTGGAAATTTCTACTGTGATAAAAGCAAGTAACCTTATGAAAGCAAAAGACTCCCTAACTACCAACTCTTCTATGAGTCATAACATTGTTTTTTTTTCTTTTGTATATGTCTAATAGATTATTAGGAGATATTCTACTAAAAGATACACATGATATAGAATGAAAGGCAATGCAGTTAAATTTTGGCTTAGTCAGCTGAAGGGATGTATTGTACAGTGTATGTGTGATTTCCCATACATTCATATTAGTTGGAGCTCAATCCAACACTCATAATATCAAACAGGTTTCCTTTTATCAGTAAGCTTTCTTTAATGAGAAAGGTTATATAGGACTCTTCTGGAAGCAGAACGTGTGAAATGAATTAAGGATGTTGGCTGCTAATTTTTATGAAAGGATTTTTTATAGACATTAAAACTAGTTACTGAAACCAACAGAACAGAAAGCAGAATAGTGGTAACCAGGGGCTGCAGTTTGGGGGAGATAGGGAAATACTGGTGAAAGGGTACAAGCCTTCGGTCATAAGACAAATACGTTCTGGGGATCTAATGTACAGCTGGTGACTATAGTTAATAATACTGTGGTGTGTACTTTAAATTTGCTAAGAGAGTGAACCTTCAGTGATTTTTGCCAGCACTACCGAAGTATACACATCAAATCACACATCCTACACTTTGGATGTGTTCAACTGTACTTGTTGATTATACCACAATAAAGTTTAAAATTTTTAAAATAAACATAAATGAAGGACTTAGGCAAAAGGAATCTAATGTAAAAACCATTTTATATAATGGAGAAATTCAGAGCTTCCCCATTGGAAGGGATGAGCCACCTGTATGTAGCATGTGCCTTTGCCTATCTTGTGCACAGCATGTGTGCAAAACATGCTAATACCTGCACACAGAGAGGGAGACTGAGAGAGATCAGGGCAATTTGACTTCTTCTAAATTAGACAATGCAAAAAGACAATTTTAAGACCTCTGTTCTGTGGTGCTCCTGCTCTATCTATGCAGTTGTATACAAATACTTGCCCCCGTGTTTATAAAGCAAGTTTGCTTCTTAATTATAGGTCATAACTAATTTATTTGTGGAATTATTATGCATGAAAGTAGTAATAGCACTATTGTGTATTTTAAAATCAGAAATAACCACTTGGTTCAGTGGACTTGCTCACAAGGATGAGCACCAGCAAATATTGCGTTAAGAATCATTATCTAATGAGCCTCAATAATAACTATTTGATTCACTTCCAAAAAACCCCACAATGTTTGATAATGTCTAAGCTCTTTTTTGTATTTTAACTCATTCAATACTCAACATGATCCCATCGTACAGTGATTATTATTATTTCCAAGTTCCAGATGAGAGAATCAAATAAAAAACAAGATATCCAACAAAAACGCTTTAAAAAAGAAAGAAAGCATGCACATATGATTAATACCTGAGGGGGAAAACAGTGTTTTGCTAACATCTTCTCTATAAACTTAACTTAAACCCATCTTATAATTCCGAGAACAGAAATCAGATGAAGTGTTCTTTTCCAGCCTGACTTTATCATCATGATGGAACCAAAGCACTTATCTCCAGAGAACCTGAAGATTTCTCAATCTACATATAAATCAACAGCTTTTTTAAAATCTAACAGGTGATTCTATTTTACATACCTACTGAAAGGCAGGCATCATGTTAGACTCCTAGGACACCAGATTAAATAATATATGGTATCAGCTTTCAATGGATATTTAGTCTATTAAGCAAGATCAGTCAAAAATAAAGTGCAATGAAATATGATGTGATAATGATGGACGACTGAATAACATGCTGTTGGAGGAAATAAATCAGACTTTGATTCCACCGTCAGGGTCGGATTTCTAGAGGCATTTTAAATGGCAAGATTTTATTCTTTTTGTGGCTGAGTAGTTTTCTATGATCTCTTTACACAAAAGCCTAAGCGACCGAACGACCAGTCAACTGGTTGCTATGACATGCACTGACCACCAGGGGGCAGACGCTCAATGCAGTAGCTGTCCCCTGGTGGTCAGTGCACTCCCACAGCAGGAGCGCCACTCAGCTGACTCATGGGCACCAGATGCCAGGCTCACGGCTAGCGAGTGCAGCTACAGAGGCATGAGCCTCTCCCACCTCTGCAGCAGTGTTACAGAGGGGCGGCGGCAGCAGGTGCAGCAGGCTCAGTGGGGCCAGGATGAGTAGGAGCAGCGAGGCGCCTGGCCCAGGCTCAGGTTCCTCCCCATCCGCCTGCTGCTACAAGCATTATTACATCCCTCCTGGGATGTCAGACTGCTGGTTTCGGCCTGACATCCCCCGAGGGATCCCAGATTGCGAGAGGGCGCAGGCCAGGCTGAGGGACCCCACGGTTACACGAATTTGTGCACTGGACCTCTAGTGAATAAATAATGCTGCAATGAACATAGAGGTGCATATATCTTTGCAAAGTAGTGTATTCATTTTCTTCAGATGAATACTCAGAAGTAAAATCATTGGCTCATGTAGTAGTTCTATTTTAAGTCTATAATAATAAAAGCATAATATGCTAATGAGACCGGACATCCTTCCAAACGACTATCTGGACGAAGCCAGGGCTGCAAGGGAAGCCCAGGTCTCAGGTGCCTGCCTGCAGCCGGAGGGAGGCCAGGGTCCCGGGTGCCAGAGGGAAACCGGTGCCAGCAGCCAGGGGAAGGAAAGCCTACACTTGCACTAATTTTGTGCATGGGGCTTCTAGTTTTTTAATAAATGCCATACTGTTTCCCATATTGGCCACACAAATTTATATTCCCACCAATAGTACACAAAAGCTTCTTTTCCTCCACAGACTAGTCACAAAGAATTATGAGGCTTTTCTGTAACATATTCATTCACTGAGTGGCAGAATATGCATTTGATGCAGGATGGTGCTTAGGAAAAAAAGACAGAAAAAGAAGAAGATAATTGAAAAATGGTGAGTATTTTCCTTTTCCAGACCAGATATAATGTCTAATTTCCAAGTGCTGGTGCATGTGGGCTCTGAGAATTCTCATTGATTAGTCACAAAGACTTTTAAAGATTCAAGTGCTTTTTCAATTGACGAATGACAGAGAATTAAATAGATTTTTATTTTTGCATATAGCTAAGGATTTTTTTTTTTGGTAATTATTGACTAAGTAAATTATCCAAACCCACTAAAATTTATTATTCCTAAATTACACATATATTATTGGAGGTCTTGAGGATCTAGGACAGCAACTTCATAACTCAGCACATATTTACACAGATGGCTGGTGATTATGTGTCATAGAAAGATGATTTTTTAGTAATGCATTATTGGTAATATCTTGATGTGGCTTTGATTTTTATTTGCTGACTTTTTAACTCTTAATTATAAATCATTATCTGTTTAATATATTGAGGATTGTCTGCATAGCCCTACAGCATGTACATATTTGCATATTTGTGGCCTATAATTTTCCAACAGCTAGGCTTTAAGACATTTATGTGTCATAGTTAAACTATGAATCATCCATATCTCTTTTGCTAAAGGAAATGGATATATATTCCTCCAAATATTGCTTATAGAGTGTAATTATTCATGGGTGATCTCTTATATATGGACTTGGGTAAAATGCATATGAAGAATTGCAAAATAAGCTCAAGATGAGTGAGGTTAAATTACACTCTTTCAAATTGGCTGGGCATTAGATGATAAACTAAGGAATAGAAACTCATGACATACTTAAAAAATAAATCCATATACATTTTTATTCATTATCTATTGTTGCATAACAATTTTCCTCCAAATTAGTGGCTTAAACAATAATATTTATTACCACTTGGTATCTGTGGGTCAATAATTTGAAGTGGACACAGTGGGGGTGGCTGATCTGTGCCCTGTGATATCTGGGGTCTCAGCTAGAACACCGGAAGTTTGGGAGATAGAAATGATCTAGAGCAGTGGTTCCCAACATGGGGCACATGCCCCACAGGGGGGGCAATTTGATTTTTAAGGGGGAACAATTTGAAAATGAGTTATTAACAGTGAACTTTTTGCATTTCTTATGGTTCTAGAGGCCTCATATACAGTATATAAATGTATAGTGTGACATATTTATGCATTTCAGATCTCTATTATATGTTTTGAAACTTCATTTGCTATTTTTTATAACACTTCATATTATTATTATTTTTTTAACAATTTCTTAGTGATTTCTTCCTCAGTACTTCAACTGTCCTTTTGTTCTTTTATTTTTCTCTTGCATGGATGCCATGTTCTTTGGAAGCTTGTTTAGATCAAGTTAATGGCCTTTTAGGCTTCCCCCATGTGAATAGGAGTTCATTTTTTGAATAATAAGAATTATATGTCACAGGCGGGGGAGGGTATCAGGTTCTTAGAGATGCTTAGGTGGGGCATGGCCAAAACAGGTTGGGAACCACTGATCTAGAATCTTGACTAGGACTGGAAAATCCACTTCCAAGTGGACTCATCACATCACAAGTTGATTCCTTTCTACATGAACTTCATATGTGACCTTTCCACAGAGCTACAAAGGCTGGCTCACAACATAGGCTCGTTTCTCTTTAAAGTGGGGAGAATGAAAGCAGCAATTCCTTTTGTGACCTAGTCTCAGAAATGATATGTTGTCCATTATGCAATGTCTTAATTCATTAGAAGGAGCCATTGTAATTTATAATAAGAAATATATGTATTTCATCTTTGTCCCAGTCTCTGGCAGAGCCCCTGACATGCTTGGCATCAGGTGAGAGGACAAAGGTGTCTTTTGTTATGCTAATTAGGTGACTTTGCACAGCATCTTAAGATGTGGGCTGGTTGCCAAATAAGCCAACCATGAATAGAGAAGTGGAGCTTTCAGTCCTTCCCACTTGCAGGGACAAAGATAGCCTAAAGGTTGAATCAATTGCCAATGGCCAACTTGATCCCTTGCTCCCCAATATTTTCATACTCATAATCTGGCATCTCTTAAGCTCAGTCCTGAGGCTTAGAAACCTAATGCTTTTTTTTTTTTTGGTTAATCCTTACCCAAGGATATTATTTCATTGATTTTTTTAGAGAGAGTGGAAGAGAGGGAGAGAGACAGAAAAAGACACCAATACACACACACACCCACAGGCCCTGATCAGGGCCAGGGATCTAGCCTGCAACCTAGTTAAGAGCTCTTTAGCAGAATCAAACCCAGGACCCTTCAGTCCACAGGCCAACTATCCACTGAACCAAACCAAGTAGGGCAACTCTTCCTTCTAGTATTTGATTTTCCCAAACTTCCAGCTGACAAATGTCCTAAGCGAACAAGGTAATGTAAATGTAGATCTCTTCACATTGTGCATTCTTTGAATTGTGCCTGCATTAAATCCTCTCCAAAGATGTCAGACAATTATTGGATATATTTTGTGTAGATTTATGGTTACTTTTGGCAGAAGGATTAATCAATGCAAAGTATTCTATCATGGTTGTCTTCCTCTTTCACTTTTCTAAACAATTTTTGTTGAAAATTACTATTATTTCTAACATATTTTTGATAGACTTCACAAATGAAATCTGAGCCTTGAGATTTTGCTCTAAAATTTTATTTTTTGATACATATAGGAATATTTAGCTTTTCTTGTTGTTCTGTGTGGTTTTTTAGTTGCATTTTTCAAGGAATTGATTAATTTCATGTCATTAAATATTATGGCACAAAATCTTCAAAACAGTCTCTTATCTTTCAATGTCTGCAGGTTTAATTGTTAAATTAATTGTCAACTTCAAAAATTTAAATAGGAAATGCTATACATTTTTCAAAATTCAAAATATGTCAAATTAGTTTTTCTTTCACTTTTGCCCTTTAACAATCCTGTTATTTATGAAATTGATAGGACTCTATACATTCTATTGTATACCTTACTTTTGTTAATATTTTTCTGCAAGGATTTCTAAATGAGAACACAAAAAGATCTCTTATTTTTTTATTTGGCTATGTAGTATAGGTATCTGATAATTAATTTGCACATCCTCTGTCAATGAACATCTTAAGGCTTGTTATTAATCTGTGCTGAATTGAATAACATTTATTATATGTAGTTCCATACATATTTGAATACATGTTTAGGATTAACTTTCTATTAACATAATTGATTAGTCAAATGTTATATGTAGTAGTAATTTTGAGAATTACCTTTATTTCTTTTTTAGAAATGTATCCTAATTTATACTTCTAATCCTGTATGAGAACACTTTTTCAAATCTTGTCAACACAATATAAATAATAAAAAATCATTTAAAAATTAAATTTAAAAATCATTCTTGATTTAGTTTTGATTTCTTTTTAATGCTTTGATAAGTATAATTGATTTTTTCCTATGTTTAAAAAGTGCTTGTATTTTCCATTTTTAAGTGTTTATATCCTTTTCTATCTTTTATTGAACTTTTGTTTGATTCTAAAATAATTAGTGGGTATTATTTATATACTAGTGACATTTTCTTTTGGTCCGGGATATAAATGGCAAATATTTTCCTCTGATTTTTAGTATGCTTTTGTGTGTGGTGACATTTTGCAATATATAATTTTATTAAATTTATATATAGCAAAATCAGTGTTTTTTGCATGTATCAACATATTCATTTTAATTGCTGTAAAATATTTATTTGTATCAAATATATCTTTTAAATAATAAAATTTAAGTTTTTAAGAATATTTGAACATTTTTATTTCGAAATTAATATAAATAATGCTACTCAGAATATTTTGAGGGAGGGAATGGGGAAATGTTATTTTTTACTTTGTCTTCCACGTGGATGTCCCTATTTAACTCCACCATTTTTTTTAAAAAAAATATTAATTTCAGAGAGGAAGAGAGAGGGGGAGAGGGAGATAAACATCGATGATGAGAGAGAATAATTGATTGGCTGCCTCCTGCACACCCCCTAATTGGGATGGAGCCTGCTACTTGAGCATGTGCCCTGACCAGGAATCAAACTGTGACCTCCTTGTTCATAGATAGATGCTCAACCATTGAGCCACACTAGCCAGGCTCTACCATTCTTTATATTTTATTTCTGATCTACTTAGCACTTCACATTACACTGCAGCATTTCCCTGGTATTTTGCCTTACATTGTATACTCTGAAGACAGTTTTTTTGTTTGTTAAACTCATCTTTATGCTGTGAAGTACTTAGCATAGTTTCTTGTTCACAGAGGCTATAAATATTGGAACAGGCAATTAATGGTGATTGAGAAGACAGATGATCTAGTTCTATGAATAAAGAGCTTTGCTTTTAGTTCAGTTTTGGAAAACCCAAAGGAAGAAGATTGATTACAAAACACCATAGTCTGAAGTTTCTTATATTATCAAGGGTGAGATTTGTAGAGAGGGTATAACTTAGGTTAAAATTAATGAAAAAGAGAAAAGAAATGCAAATGAATTGAACTGAATATTGTGTGCTATATCTGATCTTGTTGAAAAACTGAAACGGAAGTAAAAGAGTCAGGATTGGCCTGACTTCTGATCTGGGTTGAATTGAATTCAATTCAATTCACAGTAAAAAAAAAAAAAAGTATTTCACTCATCAAAATAAATGAGGTAAATCTTATTAAATTAAATTGATTAGTTTGGATTATTACCATTGTTATGCTTTGATCTGATTGAATTCCACTCAAAAAGTGTAATAGAAGGGCATGAACTAGGTTAAAGGGGCCTGGGGTGTTTGGAGTTGAACATTATAACATGAACCTGGTCTCAGGTGATATGGGGGGCTTTGTATTGAATTGAAACAGATTTCATTTGTAGATAGAATTGAATAGAAAACCATTTTTTTAAAGAGAAAATTATGCTGAAAATTATATCTAAACAAAAATTAAGCAACTTAAACATTTTTTAAGGAAGATAACTGCCATTACATTGTTTTTACTTCCTTTCTTGTTCAATTCAACATATTTGCTTTTTATTTTTTCCTTTTCTTTTTAAGGTACATTTTCTCATGGACTATTCTGGTATTGTTAACCTTCATGAATGCATAATACTTTCAAAATGCCAGTTTGCATATTTATAAGAGAAAACTACATCTTTATTTCTCATGACCTCTCTCTCTCAAATAGAACATTACACTAATTATGTTAAGAAACTACCACCCTACATTAATAAAAATAATTAACTTAATTTTTCAAAAGCACTCCTAGGTAATTATTTATGGACTAGGTGTGGCTGTTTAAGTAAAACTTTATTTACAAAAGCAGATGGTGAGTCAGATTTGGCTTGTGTCAGAGTTTTCTGATGCCTGTTAGAGTTGATTAAAAATAACTAAGTAAACAGAGAGGTTGAGCAGCAACTTCAGGAAACTAGTTCAGGTTTTTATTGAAAGAGATCATAAAAGTTGGAATCTTAAGGAAAGATGGTTTTTTGTAAGTTTTTTTCAGATAGATATTTACCATGACCCACATTAGTGTTTCTTTATATAGTTGTACAGCATTTAAGTGTAGGAGCACAGAAGAATTTTATAGCCTGAAATATCCTACTTAAAGTGAAGAATTTGTAACTTTTCCCTTATATCCTCTGAAACTATTTTAGAATTATTGTTTTTTTAGCCTTAACATCAATCAGAAGAAAAAAAATTAAAGATGAGTTGAAGACACAGTAGAATAATTAAGAGTAGAAAGTTTAATGGGCCTTGTTTTGCCCCCATTAAAATGAAGACATATTCTTCAATGACAGGATACACTTCTCATAAGCACCCCAAACTACGTGGTTATTTATAATACCAAGTGCCTGATTTTCAAATGTGTGAAATTCTCCATTCTAATTAATAAAACATCTCTTGGCAATGTCTGTTCAATAACCGCAACGGCAATTTAACAGGCAAAAGTCTAATCTACTTGTAAAGAGACCTTACTGATGAATTAATTTTACATATGTTTTGTAGATTTTAAAAAAATTGAACATTTTTATTAATGGGAATAGGCAAGTACTTCAAACAAATAAGTTTAAAATTTGTATTGTTTTAATCTTTATTGTTGAAAGTATTACATATGTGCACCTTTCCCCCCCCCATTAACTTCGTCTAGCCCACCCCCACCACCTACCCCAGGCCTTCACCACCCTATTGTCTATGCCCATGGGTTATGCATATATGCATACAAGTTCTTTAGTTGATCTCTTCCCACCCGCCCACTCACCCTCCCTTGCCTGTCCTCTGCATTTCCACAGACTGTTCCATGCTTCTATGTCTTTGGATCTATTTTGTTCATGAGTTTATTTTGTTCAGATTCTGATACAACAAACCTTTGAAAACTGCTATGAATTTGAAGGTAAGAGAGTAGAGTTGCAATCTTAACTGATGAATTCCACTTCCAAGATGAGTGGGTGGCCCATGCACACAGTTGACCATTTATTTTCTGTGCCTGCTTCCATCCACTTCAAATTTATACCATTTCTGTTTTGTTTTGTTTTTTAACAGTATGCCTGTCCTAGGTTTTGTCCTATATATTTCAAAATATAAATAACAAGGTGGGATCATGGCTCCTGTGAAACACAGGGTTTCAATCAAACTGTCCAAATCAATGAACAATTTCTTTGCTTGAAGTACTGCCAACTCCAGATCAAAGCTCAATTTCGGGGCATTTCGAAAGATAGCATAAGGTGACGGGTTATTCCAGAATTCTGTTGTAACAAATAGTGGTAGAAATATTAAACAAGTCACTAGAAGGGCATCACATTGCTTTAGTGATTAATGATGACTATTGCAAAATATGTTTTCACTGAATCATTTTGTCATTCAGATATTTTGTAGTGAATCAAATTGGCTCTGTATGATAGTTGTTTTACACATGCAGTTTTAAGGTGAGATTTTATTTAATAAAAGATTCATTGTCTTGCTCTAGCTGGTTTGGTTCAGTGGGTAAAGCCTCAGCTTGCAGACCAAAGGGTCCTGGGTTTGATTCTGGTCAAGGGCATGTACCTTGGTTTCAGGCTTCTACTTGGCCCGGGCCCTGGTCTGGGCTCGTACAGGAGGCAACCAATCGATGTCTCTCATATCAATGTTTCTCTCTGTCTTTCTCTCTCTCTTCCACTCTCCCTAAAAATCAATGGAAAAATATCTTTGGGCAAGGATTAACAACAACAAAAATATTGTCTTAAAATGTAGAAAGGTGAATTACAGAATGAGAGTTTGATAAAATGGAGCCAGTTTAGGCTTTTTATCTTTGCAATAACCTCTTATGATAATTTCTTAGAGGTAGGACAATAGCTCAGATTTTAATTGAATTTCCTGAATTTATACTTAGAGTTAGAATATTGAAATGGCTTAAAGTAAAAAATAAATATGAGTCAAAATGAAGATTAATACCAAGATTCCCAATCATCTGCTACTCTCTTTATCTGACATAGCTGAAAACATGGAACTAGCACACAATGATAAGAGGCATCTCATGTCGCAATGGGTGTTGCCACTCAGCTTTGCCTCCCACATCTGGACAAAGATCATTTTGACCATAAGAATGGACTAGCCTAAAAATGTAAATGGGATATCATAGCCAGTTAACTGCATGTTAGGAAATGTCATTCACATGTATCTGATGTTCCTGATAATGAGAGTGAATTCCCTGTGATTGACAAACACTGGGATCTCACCAGAATCAGCTCCACCAGAATTCTGCTTTGTGACTTGTCAACATGTCTCTCTGAGTATCGGTATCAGAGTTTATATTACAATCAAGACAGGAACTATATTGGTAACTGATAACAGAATAATCATTCTTAGAAAGTCATTACCAACATGAAGTCAATCATGTATGAATAATATAACATTTTTAAAGATACCTCTCTTAGGGGAGTATTTTACATGTTTGTTTGAATATTATTCAACTTTTCTATGGTAAAGCATGACCTAATATACTGGAGTGAAGCTTGTTTCACATTTGTAACAATTTCTCTACCAGATTTAGTGGTAGTTTACTCTCTTTCTATCAGACCACATGCTTCTTAAGAAATCATGTTCATTTTCTTTCCTACCAAATTAGCCTTCATTAGTACACTAATGGCAATGTAAAAACCCTCAATAAACCTATTTCAACTGATTAGCAACGCTTACTGTAGAACCACTGCCACCTAAGTCTCACCCACAAAATAACCAAGACACCAAATCTATCATCTCTCTCTCTCTCTCTCTCTCTCTCTCTCTCTCTCTCTCTCTCTTCCTACCTATCTAATCTTTCCATCTACGTACATACAACTAGCTTTCCTATATATTTTAAACTCTATTAAAAAAATTCTAGAGGAAAGTGACTGTCTAGGAGTGTGAACTGTCTAAAAAGAATAGTGAGGCCCCGGACCAAGTGGTTGGAGCATAGTCCTGTACACACAAAAGGTTAGGGCACATTATCTAGGTTGTGAGTTCGATTCCAGGGCACATACAGGAGGCAACCAATCTCTCTCTCTCTCTCTCTCTCTCTCTCTCTCTCTCTATATATATATATATATATATATATATATATATATCCTCAGGTAACGATTAAAAAAAAGAAGAAGAGTGAGTATAGATGCTATTACTGCAGTTGCAACTCTTACCAAGGGCTTTGTAACATGTTCTCCATTTCAGCATATGGTTGATTCTCAGGAAGTATATATAATTATTGCTATTGATTTCTTCTTTGTTTATGTTCCCTTTAGCCAGATCTCACGCATGCTTCCTTCTCTTTTATTTTATATGTAACATATTACTGATTATGCATATTATGTGAAAGTGTTCTTTAAATATAAATTACTGAATAGATATATGCTGTACCCCAAAATGTATACATACACTTAGAATAATTATAAAGGCAGTGTTTATAAAAAATACATTTAATTTTAAAAATTGAGTTATCAGCTTTTAAAGTGTGTATACTTTTTTGGGACACCCTGTATATAAGAAATGATGCTGATAGACAAGGTAACAAATAAGTTGTTAGAGGAGTAGAAGGAGGAAAATTAGGAAAGAAAGAGATAGGTGAAGGAGAAGGAGGAAGAGAAGAGATAAGAGGATCAAGAATAGAAAGTTGAGGGTGGATGTCCACATTTTAAAAATTAGTACATTAGTAAAGTAGAATTTACATTCCTTGGATATACAGTCAATATATTATCAGTGCTAATAAAAAATAACAAGTGATTTAATCCTGTAAGTAAGTCTAGTTAGTGAAGTTCATATTTTCTTACATGCATGAAGTTAGCTATTGCATACAGCTGGGTCTATTTTCCCTTTAATTCTGTATTAAATAAGCAGTTCTCCTTTTATAATAAACTAGTGGCCTGGTGCACGAAATTCATGCACGGGGTGGGGGTGTCCCTCAGCCCAGCCTGCACCCTCTCCAATTTGGGACCCTATGGGGGATGTCCGACTGCTGGTTTAGGCCCAATCCTCAGGCCTGAACCGGCAGTTGGACATCCCTCTTGCAATCCTGGACTGCTGGCTCCTAACTGCTCACCTGCCTACCTGCCTGATCACCCCTAACTGCCTCTGTCTGCCTGCCTGATTGCCCCTAACTGCCTCAGCCTGCCTGCCTGATCACCCCTAACCACTCTGCCTGCCAGCCTGCTTGTTCCCAACTGCCCCCCCCCACCAGCCTGCTTGCCCTAAACTGCCCCCCCTGCCAGCCTGATCACCCTCAACTGCCCTCCCTTCCTGGCCTGATCACCCCTAAACACCTGTGCCTTGGCCCTGCCACCATGGCTTTGTCTGGAAAGATGTCCGGAAGATCTCCCAGTCTAATTAGCATATTACCCTTTTATTAGTATAGATTTTACTCATCTGATGTCCAACTTTGTCTTTGGTCACTTACTTTCCCATACTAGAGGGGGAAAAAATCACAAAATGCATTTAAAAATGAATTATGAATTTAGAAAATACTAAATCGAAGTGTCATGTCATTGAAAATCATATCACCAGATCTCTGGAAAGTATATGTACAATTCCCTCCCCCCATCTCCCCCTATGATAGACAGTTAGAAACATCAAAGTACTTATTAGTTCAGACTTCTTGAAATCAGAGCTTCCATATATTAGAGATCAGTTTCAACTGTGCCATAGTATATTGTGAAGGTGATATTAATACCTAATGGCTTTTAAAGGGCTGTTTAAACCCTCATTAATTTATTTGGAAAGCTCTAAGTTTAATGGTGCCAAAATATGTATTTATAAATTACTTTCTTCCAATGTGTTATTTTCCTTATTTTCCTGACTTTTAAATTGATAAATAGCTGCTTTATGCTGCATATTACAAAGTATGAAAGTGAATATTTGATGTTGTGAAGTCATATTATAGCTAATGGAGTCATTTTATCTTTAGATTTTATTGATGGTATTAAAAAATAAATATGACCATAAAGTTTGCCGTTGTCAGAGAATGGAAGCATATATTTCTAAATCTCCTATTCCTGAACATTACCTCTTAGAGTCCATGCCCTTTAAATTCAATATATTGCGTTCTCCCTTTTAAAAGAGACTAGATAGCTCTCTCAACAGTTCATTTAATTTAAGGGATTGACCACTTTTTACTTTCTTTTTATCATGGGCTGACTTGGTTGTCGAGTCTTTTATTTAGTTTGAGTTTCCAGAATTAAGAACTGGTTATTCTGGAGACTAATAATAGCACATCAGACTTACCAATTAGATAGTTGTATTTACCTAACATAAAATGTTAACAAAAATTCATATAAATCCTAGCCACTATACTGCACACCTGAAACTAACATAAAATACTATTGAATGTAAACTGTAATCAAAAAAATTAAAAGTATTTAAATAAATAAATAAAGTTAAGTAGGAAGGCCAGAAGGGGGAGCTCTCGAGCCCTATGTTGAGTGCAAAGCACAGGAAAAAACTGTAATAGCTCTTCCCAACTTCCTTTCCCCTCTCTGTAATAGCTCTTCCCAACTTCCTTTCCCCTCTCTGAAAGAGCTCACCCTGGTTGCATACAGTAAATTGCAATTCCTCGTTTTTCCCAAATAAACCCATTTGCTGGAATGATTTCTGGTTGCTTTTTACTACCAATACTACTTAGAAGGGATTTATGGGTCAGTCTGATCTCCATAATTATTCACTATTTTACATTTTATTTATTAGCTAATGATTAAACAATAAATATTTAGTGAATTACTAGTATGGGCTGGATATGTCACTGACCAGAGCTACAGAGATGCCTTAGAAATGGGCACTCCCAGTAAGTAATACCATATCCCCTCATACACACTTTGCTTTGTGCCCTCACTCCCTAGTACTTTCTTCTGGCTCACTCCATTAAAGTCACACTGCTGGCTCTGCCTTTAAATTCAGACTTGTTCCTTCTTCAGGGATTTGCTAGCCATTCTCTACTTTGCTTATGTTCAAGTTCTCTCTCAAGTCCTATTTCTCATGGATGCCGAACCTAACTTCCTGTTTAATATTGCAACCCACATCCGTCTTGAGCCCAATCTCTGGTACTCTACCATAACTTTCTTATTTATGGATAGTACTTCTCATCTCTTAATATATAATAGAGTTTGCTAATTTATTATACTTTTTCTTTTTTTTTTATCCTCACCCGATGATATTTTTCCAGTGATTTTTTGAGAGTGGAAAAGAGAAAGCGAGAAACATCTATGTGAGAGAAACACATCCATTTTTGCCTCCTGCATGCAACCTGACCAGGGCCTGAGCTGGAGAGGAGCCTGCAACCAAGGTACGTGCCCTTGACTGGAATCGAACCTGTCACCCTTTGGTCTACAGGCCGATACTCTATTTATTGAGCCAAATTGGCTAGGGCTATTGTACTTTTTCTTTACTGCTTATGTTGTTTAGTCTCTCCCTGCTGGAAGGAAGTCTCTGGAGGTCAAAGTTTTTGTTCTTTTCACTCATGTTTCTGGAGCACCTAAATTACTTAGTAGATGATCCTATATAATAAAACCCTAATATACAAAGCAGCAGAACGACCGGTTGCTATGATGCACACTGACACCAGGGGGCAGACACTCAATGCAGGAGCTGTCCCCTGGTGGTCAGTGCGCTTCCACAGGGGAGCGCCACTCAGCCAGAAGCTGAGCTCACTGCTGGCGAGCACAGTGGTGGTGGCGGGAGCCTCTCCTGCCTCTGCTGCAGTGCTAAGGAGCAGTGAGCGAGGTAAGGAGCAGCTAGCAGGCTGGCGGTAAAGAGTGAGAGCTCCTAGACTGTGGGGAGCAGGCCTAAGCCATCAGGTGGACATCCCCCAGGGGTCCCAGACTGCAAGAGGGCACAGGCTGGGCTGAGGAGCCCTCACCCCCAGTGCATGAATTTTGTGCATCGGACCTCTATTCAATAAATAATTGTAGAGAAAGAAAAGGACTGTATCAGACTAACTGTTCCCTGTTGACCTACACAAAAGATTGAATTAATCTTGATATTAGGATAAATATCCTCCAGTCCAATATATGAGAGAAATTGTACCAATTGACTAATAAGAGAACATGTTGAATTATTCTTGCTAATAACTCAGGTGTTTTTGTTGTTAAAAAGCAATGCTTGGGGATTTTTTTCAGTATGTGTGGATGCTTATAGTATACTTTGTGTACAAATGTATGTAATTTGCCTAAATAAAATATTATGATCTTTTTTACTTATTTAATCATTTATTTCTGAAACAGAAATGCATTGTCCCCAAACTCTATATATAATAATAGTTCAAAGTAATTTGGGTCAGCTTCATTGCCTAGTCCAGTGGTCAGCAAACTGTGGCTCACAAGTCACATGCGGCTCTTTGGCCCCTTGAGTGTGGCTCTTCCACAAAATACCAACTTCTGCACATGGGCCACGAAGTTTCAATCGCACTCTACGTGCGTGCCTGCACATGGTATTTTGTGGAAGAGCCACACTCAAGGGGCCAAAGATTCACATGTGGCTCGTGAACCGCAGTTTGCCGACCACTGGCCTAGTCCTTCAGGCAGCCAGCATAGGTCATTGTATATTCCATTCTTGGTTTTCAAGGGAATGTGCTAGCAAAGAAAGTTTTGGAAGATAACATGTGAAGAAGGAAGTTATTAAAGTTCTAACAAGATGCTTACAAACATTTCAGTCTAAGGAAGAAAATGAGATTCTTGGCCAGCTGCCCTTTTTATTAGGGATAGTCCTGCAAATCTTGGTTTGCTACTTCTTGGGTAAGTGACAATCAAAGGATTACTCATTCTTCTTTCTGGCACCAGCTCTAGGCAAGCCTTATTTAGTTATTTGCTTCATGTTGGTGGGTGGGAAGATCTATCAGAAATGTACTTTAGTCATTCACTTAAAAACTTATTTGGGAATGAATGGACTACTTGATATGGTCACAAAAATGTATCTGTTTGCATACTGAAGACCTGGGTTCTATTCCTGATGTAACTATGCTCTAGCTATATGATCTTAGGCAAGTCTTTCAACCAAAGTGCTTAATGACAAATCTATAACTTCTACCAAATCTGAGATTAAACTGATATAATATCATACAAATAAAAGTATTTTTAATGTTATTGTTTCACTGTTAAATATTTTTACTACTATAGTATATTAAAATTACTTCAATTTTGTAGAATAAAAAAAAAGAAAGTGATCCAATGTCAGTCTCCAAGAATAAGTTTAGTTAGCCCAGCCAGTGTGGCTCAGTAGTTGAGCATCAACATATGAACCAGGAGCTCATGGTTAGATTCCCAGTCAGGGCACATGCCTGGATTGTGGGCTCCATCCCCAGTGAGGAGTGTGCAGGAGGCAGCCAATCAATGATTCTTTTTCATCACTGATGTCTCTATCTCTCTCTCCCTTCCTCTCTGAAATCAGTAAAAAATATTTTTAAATAACACATTTAGTCAAAGGCAAAAAAACAAGCAAACATAAGATGATATTATATTTAAAACATTCACACCCTTCTGTGATTGATGAACAAATACAAAATGTTCATAATTCCTAAAGGTCACTGTCGTAACTAGCAACATTATTGACATTGGAAGATGGCTTTAGAGGAATTAAAGATTATTCCAGGGATGGCCATAAACATAAAAGTTTCTCAAGGTGGCATTGAATTTTGGTTAATTCACCATTAAGAGAATAATTGTTCTCCCGTGTAATTTGCATATCCCCTACAATTGCCCTGAGCCTATATAAAAGAATTTTAAGTTAGAACTAACTCGATGCTGTATCATTGCCAATCATAAAGAATAGTGAGACTCTTACCTATCAAAATGTACAAGGTGGTTTTAAAATTATGTATATTTGATACAGCATAACTCTGGAATAGACTCAAGTTCATATAAATTTGAACTATATCTGTTGCCAATAATGAATGTAACATGATTAGCGAAAGAACCAAACTCTTCTATTAGCCAACACATTCTTCCATTGAGAAGTAGCCATTAGAAGTAAAAATATAGGCATAGCTTCAGAGCTGTGGTGGAATTTGAACATGAGTACCTATGGTATGTAAATTAAAGACTTAAATAATATTAGGCAATGATATAAGAATACTTTTACATACATGTATGCATGTAAACATTTATTTTTATATAAGTCTATTTTAGTGAATCAGAGGATTCTCGTTTTCCAGTTTCTGGACAATATTTCATGGACCTGTGATCTTGGGATAGGTGAGATATTGCTATAACAGGACATTTTATTTAAAGATATTTGGTTACAATTCCAGGAAGTCATGATGGAGAAAACAGTAACAAATTGCTTGTGAAGAGTACTAAAATATCCAGATACACTTTTCTAAATAGTTTTTCCTCTAAATTGCCAGGAGGGGATTACTTACAAAGGTGGATAAAATCAGTTGGCAGTGAATTTCCATCAGTTTACTGACACTAGCCATTACAAAGTAACCTCAACTATCAGTAAACTAAGCTCATTACATTCCCTCTTCTATCACCTTTGAATTGTTCCTGAGGCATTGCTTATTCTCTGGACAGCGTTGCCAATACAGTTTAGCTAAGTGTGAGGCCTGCCCGTCAGCTTCCCGGCTCTGTTTTGCTAACAGTTTGGAGAGTAATTACTCCCCAGAGGTTAAGCATGCCTTGTGCAATATGTGCTGAGCGGTCGGACCAGAAATCCTCATAGATCCAAGCCTGGTCTCCTGCCAACTCCAACAGTAGGAGGATTCTTAGATCCTAAAATGTTTTAGGTACCAAAGCCAAGTAAGGTCGACTGGACGCTTTCCTGTGATTTTAGATTTTAAAAGTAATGAATGCCTTGCACATCATGCTTTACTGTACAAGAGAGAACTGAAAAGCACCATTAACTTTTTTTGTTTTTAATTTTCCTATGTAATGCAAGCCCCTGGAGGTAAGGGATTTCAAGGTGCAGCAATCCTATTGCATTAAATTAGGATATTATGCCCAATAGGAGACAATTGATGCAACTTATATGGCACACCAGATAGGGATTTCTGCCTTCAACTGTCAGCATTTGACCTTTGGTAGTATATAAACAAATAAAATAAATTAGCTGAGACATTTTAAAAACAACAGAATGCATATTTTCATTGAAAATGTGTAGTTAAAACCTACAAAATCAGATGAAACTGACTTTTTGGTTGATATATGTACTAGTATTTGATGTTTTTCTAACAATCTTGAAAAATTCAGTATTTATTTAAAATATGAAAATGTGAAAATGGCGCCCTGAGTGGATAGAGCGTCAGCCTTCGGACCGAAGGGTTCCAGGTTTGATTCCGGTCAAGGGCAAATGCCCGGAGTTGCCTGGAGTTGCGGGCTCGATCCCCAGTAGGAGGCAGCCAATCAATGATTCTCTCTCATCATTGATGTTTCTATCTCTCTCTCCCTCTCCCTTCCTCTCTGAAATCAATAAAAATTAAAAAAATATGAAAATAGCACATACATTTGTATGAAGAATATAAAGACTTTATTAAAACATTACAGTTGCTGATGTTATGTTAAAATTGCCTTGCTTGAAGTTAGATACATAAAATACTCCTTTAAGATGTGCCAACCCCAGGCATCAGGAGTTTGGATTTGCTTTCTGCAATGCATTTTAATATTCTGTCTTGTTAGAAGTGTCCTGCAATTGGTCTAGCTATTTGAGTGATGATGTGTATAATCATGTATAATGTAATGGTAAAGTATTAACAAGCCTGCTTAGCTACAGACTGTCATCCTCTAATTGCTCTATCTGTAATACATGTAATGTTTGAATGTCTTTCTAGTATCTATATCTCAATGGTCTCAACTAGCATGAGTAAGAGAGAGACTCTGAACGATCTCAATACTCTCTAAATCAGTGAAAACATCATGCCCTGACTGAATTTTGTAAAATTTTTATTGCAAGTAACTGACATTATTAAATGTTAAGGCAATTAAATGTATAATACACAATCTCAGAAAACTAGAGTTTGGGAATAATAAGCAGCTTTCCAAACATCTGAATTATATAACATCAGTACTGCATCAGAGTACTAGTGACTCACGAAACTCACTGATCATGGGTCATTGGCAAATCTCTATAACTTAAGAATCTCTTATAAATAATAGAGCTACACTATCAATCACTCAGGAATCAATCACTCAGGAATTCAATCTTATTTGTTCACCTGTTTGTTTGTAAGTTATCTAGGTGATTCTCACTATCGGCATTTAATTGAATGCTCTACCTCCAATGACTGGTAACAGTGCCATCATGAGATCAATCACAGGACTTTGGGGATTACATAATGAGTTAGTTTAGTATCACAGACTTTTCAATGCACTAAATTATTACTGCATCCATTGCTTCTGTGTGATCATCATCACATGATCACAGCACGTAGCCTTAAAATCATATAACTGCTTTACTGGCAGACTTGTGAACCTAAACTACATAGCCTTGCTCAATTCCATTTTATAATAGAAGGTAGCTTTCATGACT
Source organism: Myotis lucifugus (assembly GCF_000147115.1). Classification (NCBI taxonomy): domain Eukaryota; kingdom Metazoa; phylum Chordata; class Mammalia; order Chiroptera; family Vespertilionidae; genus Myotis; species Myotis lucifugus. The sequence continues at coordinate 1,239,822 of NW_005871336.1, read as the reverse complement.
ATTATAAAATTAAATAATACAAAAAATAAAATATCACATGATCTCAGTCATTTGTGGAATACAATGAACAACATAAACTGATGAACAAAAACAGATCCAGAGACAGAGAAGCATTGATCAGACCATCAAACCTCAGAGGGAAGGTAGGGGAGGGTGGGGGTAAGGAGGAGAGATCAACCAAAAAACTTGTATGCATGCATATAAGCCTAACCAATGCACACAGACACCAGGGGGGTGAGGGCATGAGTGGGGGCTGGGGTGGGGGGCAATAGGGGGATAAGGACACATATGTAATACCTTAATCAGTAAAGGAAAAAATTAAATAATAAGCTGTCACTTGGGATGTATGGTATTGTGTACTACTGAACATAAACCCTTCACCCTCCCCACCTCCTTTTTTCCCCAAATGTAACCTAGGTCTCATCAATTACAAAGTAATGTGTTTTAGGTCCTGACCTTTGCTTATCCTGATTTTGTTATCTTGAGAGCTGGGGATTTTGAGAATCAAAATGTCTTTACTATTTCATAAAACACCCTTGATATTTTTTATTGTTAATTACCTCAGGTCAAATGTCCACATTTTTCACATCTGTAATAGTTTAGGATGGCTTATAACTTGAAATAATTAATTACCTTCTTTTTCCCATTCTTTCCATTTTAGGCCTTGTAAAAAAACATCTGCATCCACCCTCCCCCTTACACTCCCACAAAGAAACTTATGATGTTATAAGAAAGAGTCTTCCCTTTTTAGGCCGGGTCCTCATATTTATACATTCCCAGAGGATTGGTTTCCCCCTTCCTTCTCACCCTTTGTCATGTTTTTTGACTTGAGTTTCCTGCTTCTCTTGGACACAAGTGCAGTTTCCTTGGAAATACAAAGAAAAGGTCTGTCTACTGATACTGGAGTCATCATTCAAGTGGTCTCACTTCTGAGTCCTTGTCTCTAGCTGTAGGAAACAGGCTCTGTAAATATTTTCTGATCCATTGATACCTTAGCAACTAACTTCAGTTACTCTTCTGAGCCATCTATATCATCTATCTATCTATCTATCTATCTATCTACCTATCAAACCCTAACCTGCAAATAGACTGAATGGTGGAACAACCGGGACAACTGAACAGCTGAACAACCGGTCGCTATGATGTGCAGAACATGGCAGGCAGCAGGCGGCAGAGGGTGAAACATGGTGGGCATAGGCAGCGGTGGGATGGTGGAGCAGGTGAGCAGGGGTGCCAGACTAAGGCAGGGCACCAGTCGCTGTCATCGGGGCAAGCCTCTGGTGGTTATTGAAAATTCTTTGCTCCTATGTGCCACGATCCCTCCTGGCATTTGCACTTGCTGCCAGCACCGGAGCTGTCACTCGCACCTGCTGCTGGTTCCGGGCCCCAATCACTCTGCACCATCAGCGGGTGTGAGCGGGGCCAGAGCCCTCAGCCTGTGGGAGCAGTGGTGGCAGGAGCAGGGCTGCTGGCAGACAGGGGACCAGGGGCCACGGCAGGAGGGGCTGGGTGGGGGCGCAGAGAATGGGCCGAGACCCGCCCCTGTGCCCACTGCAGCCTTGTGGCCTACAGTTCCTTTCAAGGTGCATGAATTCGTGCACTGGGCCCCTAGTAGTACATAGAAACTTCCCTCTGGTGTGCAGTAATTTAACTTGCACAAAACTGTGGTTCTTGACACTCCCAAATTCCAGACTAAGCCTCTAACCCAGGGGTGGGCAAACTTTTTGACTCAAGGGCCACAATGGGTTCTTAAACTGGACCGGAGGGCCGAAACAAAAGCATGGATGGAGTGTTTGTGAGAACTAATATAAATTCAAAGTAAACATCATTACATAAAAGGGTACGGTCTTTTTTTTTTTTTTTAGTTTTATTCATTTCAAACAGGCCGGATCTGGCCCTCGGGCCGTAGTTTGCCCACGGCTGCTCTAACCTCTCAGACACTGAAGCACTGTTCATCCACAGAATACACAATGACTTCCCATTTCATAACAAGCTATTTCTTTTTGCTCCTTGGAACCTGGCACACTTCCGGGATCTCAATAGACTATTCTAGCCATATTAACAGTGTCATCCCCTGAGGTTGGAGGACCATCCCTGAAATTCTCTCAGTTCTTGTTTCTGAACTGTTACTATATTTGATGGGTAATACTTTTACAGAATTTGCCATAAAATATTGGTGCTTATTTAAGTGGTTATACCATCAATTTTGCAGCTAGGAGACCCCGTTATATCTGTTATATAAAATGTATATATTTAGGTAGTTTCCTTTTCAGTTATGTTCCTGAAAGTTACCAGAAATTCATATTTTCAGCAAGTTTTACTAGAACTCCTGGCGACTTAACAATCTTACCAAATATGTTAGCTCTTGAAGTCCCCTTTGGTGATGCTAAACTCAGGTTGCTCATGTTTATAAAGTAATAAGTTTATAAAGTATTAGTACTAAATTAAAGAATCCTCTGATGTGCGTATAATGAGATGCTCAATTTGTATAATACATTGAGGCAGCATGGTCAGAATCTGTTGATAAAATCTAATGGAAGTGAAGTCCCTGTATTGATGACCGGATCTATGGCAACTCTGTTACCTGACCTTGCATGATTATGCTTCTCTTCTCTGGAGCCAGAGATGAGACCAAGTTGTTTTTTGTTTGTTTTTTCCTTTGCCACAGATCATGATAATCTTATATCATAGTATCACCATTCATTTGTTTTATCAGTAAAGGAATGATAACAAGTAGTGAGATAGAGACACATAGGGCTTTATAATTTGCACCTCTTCATGGGATAAAGTGAATGAGGGTCATCATACACTTGCTAATGTCATTGATCATTTAACGTGTGCTGAGCTGATCCTTTATATGTTTTAACTAAATTAAACCTCACAACAAATCTGTGAGGTGGTATTATTAGATTTTTCCCCATCCTATATAATAAAAGCATAATATGCAAATTGACCAAACGGTCAAACAGCGGAACAACCATCTAGATGACCATCCAGATGACCATCCGGGACCATGCCATGACACCCACTGGCACCAGGCCAGCTAAGGTGAGTGTGATGTGATTGGTTGGGGCCCAGTCATTGCCCCATGATTGCCCTGCAGAGGGAGGCCCAGGCCACCCGCCGGCAGGGTGATCAATCGGGGGGCTCCACGATCGCCCCAAAGAGGGAGGTGCAGGCCACCAACCAGTGAGCTATGGTGGGTGGGAAGGTTCTCCTTCTGCAAGGGAAGCCTGAGTCCTGGGTGCTGGAGGGAAGCCGGTGCCAGCATCTAGGGGAAGGAAGGCCTAGTCTTGCAAGAATTTCATGCATTGGGCCTCTAGTATTATGTAGATAAGAAACTAAAATAAACAGAGGTTAAGTGACTTGTCTAAGTTCATACTGCAAGTAAAGAATAGTCAAAATGCTAACTTGTGTAGTCTTATTCCAAAGAGTTTGAGTAATGCTCACAAGACTACATAGCTAAATGTCTGTGCGTGTATGTGTGAGAGAGGAGGAGGGGAGAGAGAGAGAGAAAGAGAGAGAGAGAGAGAGAGAGAGAGAGAGAGAGACTCTGTTGGCATTAAAACATTAATCAGAAAGTTTCAATGTATGTTCTACTCTCACAATGTTTATTTATCACCTTTCTTATCCTCCTAAAGTGAAAAGAATTCACTGTATTCCTTCTTGCATGTTACTTCCTGTTTGACACTTACAATTACAATGCAATTCATAAGAATAATGAACTCCTACATGGAAAATTTATCATAATATGTGGGTTTGAAAGTGTAAGCCATATAGTTTTAATGCAGTGTTGATCCCATAGGTTGATACAAAAGAGGAAGAGCCAAGCAAACGTAACAAATTAAAATAAATCATTAAATGGGAACCAAGAGTCAAATATAATCTTCTGTTTTTTTCTTAGCAGAGTGCTTTATACCATAAATTCAATTAGTTTGAACTGAAAAGAGATTAATCAATTTCTATGAGCTTCAGGTGTTGCAACCGTGACTGAATTGGGGGGAAAAATGTTCTCAAGAAAACATACCTCCTCCTCAATGATGTTCCAAACAAATTGCTTACTGTGTTTGGACTGTCCAGTGCTCGTTTTCTACTACTTTCCTATTCTCAGACATTTGCACAATCACACTCACAGCCACATTTGTCAGATGACGTTACTTAATTAAATATTTCATAATAAAACAACATGGTCTACAGGGGAACCTGCTCCTAAAATGAGCCAAGAAGTAAAAACAAATTAGACTTTACACGTGTAGAGAGAAAGAAAGTACATTTAGTGTACTTTGGAGGAGAGAGTAAGGTTACTGGGTAAAGTGCATTGAGTATCATAATGCTCAGTCTCAGTTTCCAAGTAACGTGATGGAAGAACATGTAAATTTAAAGACATAGAAATGAAAGAAATATTTTAATTGTCTGAATAAATTACAAGTAAAACAACTATATCTGGTGTAGTGGGGAGGAAGAAATTTTGAATTTGAGATACATTGAGAGACTTTGAAAGCAAATATTCACTTTAGTCTTGACTAATTCCCTCTTTTGTGCACAGATATTATCCTAATGACCCACTGGTTATCTGAATGAGTTTTGTGGCCACATCTAAGAATTGACTTGAGATTTTTTCTCTCTTAATTCATCAAGGCAAGTAGGTGGCCCAAATATAAATGATATACTATGAACAGGAGGTTAACAGCAAAGCTAAACTAATATTTCAATTAAAATATATGTATTACAGAAGGTGCTTAATGTTTGCTGTTTGAATTAATTAATACTTTCTCACAGAACATATCTATCTTTCCTTACATTGTGTATCTCAACATTTTTAATATAGAAAATGTTTTTATCTCCTGGAAATTATGCTTATAAAATTTGAATACTGAGTACATCAAAGCTGTGCAACACATAATTTGTGATTTTTAATGCATTCACAGTTCATCAAATTTTCCATCTTTTCATTTTCATGAATGGAAGAAATGTATTATTTTAGCTATTTAGTTTCAAATTTCATTTGCCCTTCTAGATGAAGCACAGAATGAAATTCATAAAGATAAAGATTGTGTTTACTTTTTGAGGTGATCAGTTAGTAGTTATACAGAAAATTGCCTTCAAAAGATCCAAATAAATATTCAAGATAACAACCGAAAAGAAAAAACCAGTTCCGTGAAGATCCAGTTACAGATGGAGTTTAAGAGATATCCCCAGCATAATGTTTTTCCTCTCATTTCATACCACACAATCACATAATTCCAAGACTTAATCCTTTTCCCATTGGGGTGAACATTATGTCAAGAATAAAATTAACTCAAATCCTACCTGAGGATCAGGGGAAAATATGGTGTTAAGCAGACCCAATGGAGGTGCTGTCAGGCTTCATGGGGTTTCAAGCTGATAAACAGAGAAAAGATGTAAAATAGCTGATTGTATAAAACCCTCACAAAAAAGGGTGGGGCGACTGTGATAATTAAACTGAAGTTAAGAAGACCAGAAATAAGTTGATGTGATAGGATCTGTGTAGGTGGGAAAGGCAAATTGTAGAACACAGACTAAAATGAGATCACATTTCATTTGTTATATTTGTTTTGGTGTCTTTTAAAAAAATTCTCATGGAAATTATTTTAACCTTTTTGTATTGTTATCACTTGTAATGTCATCCCTTGTAAATGTTACAAACCTGTTTGTTATCATCATCATTTGTAAATTCAAGCAATAATTGACAATCTCATTAGAGAATTAAGTCAGATAGTACATGAAATATGCCCAACCCATTTTCCAATTTAAATCATTTATAAATGGTAACAACCATTATTACTATATAATAAACTTATTTCAGAATGTGTCTGATTATTAACATACTATCATCCACATGCAGCATTCTCTTATAAAAGTATATCTTTTTTTCTGACAAAAATTGGCAGGATGTATTAAATCAAATTGTCTTTACAAGATTGTAAAATATGTAAATTATTCTCCTTCCACATCAGAAATCTCCCTTCTTGCTAACTTTCATTTCATGAAACGTTGTCAAACCGTATGCAATTTCATCCCATCATTTTGTTCTATTTGACCAATTCCAATGTTGATTACACAGAGTTTTTCTTAATGATTGTCTCATTTTTCTTCATTTTTTTGCTGATATAGATGTGATTTTGGTGCATTCCCACCATTACCCATTGCTTTACTGAATCTACTCATGTTGGTCGAGTTTGCCCTCCTCAGTGAGTCCACAGCACTCTGACTCTACCTGATATCACCATTATTTCCTACTCAAGGCTTATTTGCCTGAATCATCTTTACTCTTTTGAATTTGAGTCTCCACCCCCCACATTCTACCTCCTTTAGCCTTGTTCTTATGTTTTGCAAAAGTTAGTGTTGACACTATCTAATTCAGTCCAGTGTTAATGTTGCAATGAGCTGTGCATTGTGTGAAACAGGTAGTGAAGTGTTTGAACACTCTTGCAATTAATTTCTAACAAGCATGATTTTGGTACACATGTTTTTTCAGCACAGACTATACTTAACTAAATGAAACTCCTACTAACTCTTCAGTGGATGTTGCAATGTGTTCCCACAGTGAATGGTATTTTATTACCTCACAGGAGAGGGCAGCATTCCACACACTGGGTTCTCCTCTGTATTCCATCAGAGAGTGAATTAGATCTACCCAAATTTTAATGCTTGTATTTTCTGATATAACTAATAATGAATACATTTCAAAACACCATATTCAATGTCTGTAACTGCTACTAGCAAACTCTGTGTAGAACTTTTTAATTTGAGTTTCAATGAGCTGTGCATGGTATAAAACCTATAGTGAAATCTTTGAGTATTCTTAGAATTAATTAGTAGCAAGTGGAATTTTGGCAAATTTTTAAAATATATTTTATTGATTGTTTACAGAGAGGAAAGGAGAAGGATAGAGAGTTAGAAACATGGATGAGAGAGAAACATCGATCAGCTGCCTCCTGCACACCTCTTACTGGAGATGTGCCCGCAACCAAGGTACATGCCCTTAACCGGAATCAAACCTGGGACCTTTCAGTCCGCAGGCCGATGCTCTATCCACCGAGTCAAACTGGTTAGGGCTGGCAAATTATTTTATAAAAGACTACAATTAGCTAGTGAAACTCCTACTACTAGTGAATGTTCCTATATTCTATGACAATAAAGAGCATTTACATTAAAAAAAAAAGTTAGTGTTGAAAGGTTTGTTGAGACTAACTTGACCATAACATTTACTATGAAGCAAATGGGTTCAGGGGGAATTTTCAAGATTTCTCTGTTTTTCAGTCATCTTCTGGACCCCTGGGAGATGCTCAAGCAATCTTTTCACATAGGCAAATATTTTTGTAAGTTATGAAAAACTAAAATATTTTCAGATCTAAGAAGACTGTTGTGTCATTCCAATGTCCTCATCATCAATACTCCTTGAAAAACCATAGTGTTCATGTAAAACACAATATCATGGTTTTGATCTAGCGAGAAAAGAGTAGAGAAAAATGATGACTTCTCTTCTGGTTGTACTGTTTCTAGTTTTGTGGTCAAATATATTATTGAATCATCTTAAAGTAACCACTTGGAAAATAATTCCTGAACATTTTACCATGCCCTTCCGAGATCCTTTGTGAAATGTGTAGTTGGTTGAAGGGCTCCTAGCAAAGGACCTTTCCTTCATTCCTGTAAATTATCACTTATTGGAGCAGTCCACTTGGCAAGAAACTCAGTGTGACCTATGGCTAAGGAAGGAAAGAAGGAAGAAAGGAAGGAAGGAAGAAAGAAAAGTAGTTTTCATTTTCTTTGGCTTTATGAACTTACCAGAAATTCTGTACTATTTATCTCAATAAATTTAGGATTTACTTATCTCTATCTATTGGATTTTAATTTCCTCGTTAATTTTAACAAGTCCCCCTTCTTTTCTTCTAGTGAGACAGAAAGCTTTCAATTAATTTCTCCATCAGTTAGTGCTTGATAATGTACGTTCTACCCTTTTATGAATGGTTCAAAGAAAAGAGAATGATTTCAACCATAAAACCAGACATATTAGAATTGTGATTCATATGCTATAAATCATTTAATTCATGTATCATTAACTTACCAACTGAACTGCATCATGAAATATATTTTTCTGCAATGAAGTTAAAAATTTTACTTATGCATTAATCAGATGTTAAATTAAATGTAAAAGAAAACGAATCTCTGATAGTATTTGAGGAATAAGCCAAGTGATGTTAAAATGAGAAGATTATTTCAATACATAACTCTATGAATATTTCTAAAAGTGGTTTATGATTCTCATGCATTGAGGTGCATATACGATTCAAGGGCAAGTTTTAAAATTTAGATTCCAGGACTCAATCCAGAGATATTATTCCAGGTCTGAAGAATGCATAAGATACATAGATTCTTCATAAAACAACAACAACCAGTAGATATTCAAATTTGTTCTCACTTTGCAAACAACTTATATTATATGTCCACCACACATTTTTCAGGAAAAAATGCATAGTTTTTATGAAGCTTTCATTATTTTCTTGTGTACCCAATAAAATGGAAGCCAGAGCGGCAGTACACCTGTTTTCTTAGTAACTTAGTAAATGATTCACTTGAATAAACCTGACCGCAAGGCTCAGTCTGACATGCTTTAGGATCCTGACCCTTTTATTCTTCCATATGCTTTGAGGAGTTGAATATAAACAATAGTTGTCTTTCTTTTAACTTTTACATAACCCTTGCCCCTTTGGATTTGGAGGAACACTTGCTCCTTGTCAGGTCCACACAATCTAACAAATTGCCAAAGAATACTAATGACAAAGATGTGGCGTCTTTTCCCACTTCCTCACTTGTGGGTCAGTAGAGAAAGTCAGACCATGTTATTTCATTCCCCACCACCTCACTGCTCTCCTATTCACAGATGCTGTCACAACATGTTTTGCACTAACTCCTCACTTTCCAACAATATTTTCAAAACATCTTCATTCCACCCTTTTCTGAATACTCTGCTCCTCTGAAGCTCACGCCCTCACCCATTCTTCACAAGGGCATTATAGAGACTATTAATTTTCACTCGCTAAGATGTTGCTATTGGACTCCCACTATTCCTATTCTCTCTTCAGTTCTCCCCTCAACTGGGCCGGGTTCCCAGGCTACATGACTAGCTTACCTAGAACCACATCTTGTCACAGCTTCGACCTTCATCCCACTCCATTTCATACACCCATTTCCACTCAGAGGTTCTGGCACTTGTCATCACCTGATATGCTATCCTCTTGGAATTCCAATGCCTTTCTATCCAGACAGAAATACTTATCATCAATCCTCTTGATGTTACTTGTTATAAAGACCAAACTACATAAAAATAATTATAAAATTTGAGAAATATAAATAAAACAGATAGAAGCGAGTTAGGCTGCAAGAAGATGAATGTATAATGTATCAGAAAATAAGAATTCTCAATAATCCCAAATAATAAGTACTTCTCATTCCATGCTTTTGGCATCAAATAATATTCTTGCATTATTTTAATCTTTATGAAAGCATTAAATGTTAAAACTTGGAATATGTTACATGCATTGAAAAGAATATATATTCTGTACTTGTCCACTACAAATGTCTAGTAATTCCAAACATACTGTCATGGATCTTCTCAAAGATAGAATCTCACATTTTGTTAAAATTCTAAGTAAAAGCTCCCCTCCTTTGAGAGTTGTCCTTTCAATTTGTTTTAAAGCCTATATGACTAGATGGAAAATCAAGAGCTTTTGTTTTCCCAAACCAGTAGTAAAAAGTCTAGAAGATCATCATTCTTCATAATCAAGGACAGAAATATAAAAGAATAATCTTCAAGTCATATAGTTATAGCACTTCATATTATTAAGCAGTTATTCTCTTCTAAGAGCTATCCTGATTCTTTTATATGCCTAAACTTGATTTTATCAAACCTCCAATTACCTATTCAATATTTTCACATAAATGTCTCCCTGATGTTTCAAACTTTACACACTTGAACCAAAGAGTTTGAATTATATCACCAAACCTTCCTCCCTTATTCTCCAATTACTACAGCATTAAATGATACCACAATTCGCCAAGTATTTATCATCACTCTAAAAGTCAACAGCCCTTTCTCAGTATATATTAGAATTAGTAGAAATTTTAAATTTTAATAAGGATACAAATGATTTGAACTTTGGTATCACCAACTGAACTAACTCAAACATTAAACATTCAATTATTTAATGCAACAACAAACATATATCTCATAGACATTTTGCTGAGCAAATGCAGCTTTAGACAAAGATTATTTATTGGATGATTACTATTTTCAGAAATTCTAAAACAGACATGATTAAACTACTGTGATGGAAATTAGAACAGTGTTTTCTATTTAAATAGCTTCTTCTTTCCCTGTAATATCTCTTGTGTAAAACTGGAATTATATTTATTGGATTTACTTAAAGGAAAATAACTGCTAATAATCAATTTTAAAAACTGTACTTTATTATTTTCTAGTCACTTGAAATTATGATTTATGCATGTCATGTAGAAATGGCATTGATAAAGACCAAAATAAGCAATTAGATACCCATATATCATATCTTTGCAAGATAGGAAACAAAAGCTTTTTTTCTGAATAATATAATAAGTTATGAGAAGATTTTAATTATGTGGAATGCTAGTTAAGAAAATGGGCAAGAAATTATTTCATATAGTTTAAGTATCCAGTTTTCATTATGTTCTAAATTTTCAAGAAGAAATAGCATTTCTAAATAGGGACAATTTCTTCCTGTCTTTATAAAAGTTAAATAATATATTTTAATGTAAGTACAATTCCTCTTAAAGAAATGGTTATATAAGATTGGTGTGTAATTAAATAGAAATATTAAAACTGAGAAAAAAACCTTGCCAGGTTTTTGAACAGTTTTAGACCCCCTGTCTTGTTGACAGAGTAATTTGGCATCTTGCATGAGCTGAGAACAGCATTTGGAATGTATGTGTATAAACTGTGAAGGTTTAGATTGACAACATGCATGATGACATGTCAAGAAATATTTGCAAATATTTCTGGTGTCAGCACATTTCAAATTCAAATAAGGATTTGTCTGGCATAGGACCATTTATATGTAAACTAGTAAATAAGATGGAAGGAGAAGAAATAAATGTCATGAGCTTTTTCACCCACTGCTGTATTTCAGAATAACCAGTAAATGCCCTGTACTAAATGATCACTATCATACAATTAAAAACAAAGCAAAAACCCTCACAGAACATTCCATCTGTCTGTCTAGGCTAAAATAGGCAAGCAGAGATTTCAACCTCATGGCTCCTAAAAGTATATGTTTTTGAAACATGAGTTATATTCAAGATCATTAGTGTCATTAAGATAGAGACATAAATTACTTTATTATAAGTGAGGAGGAGAAAAATATCACCATGGATAAACTTGCTGAAATTCTCTTTGTAAAAAAGGGTATGAGCCCAGCAGATGTGGCTCAGTGGTTGAGTGTCAATTCATGAACCAGGAGGTCACAGATTTCTGGTTGAGGCACATGCCTCGGTTTTGGGCTTGATCCCCATTAGGAGGGTGCTGGAAGCAATGATCAATGGTTCTCATCATTGATGTTTCTCTCTCTCCCTCTCTCTTCCTCTCTAAAGTCAATAAAATATATATTTAAAAAATAAAAATAAACGGTCCAATGCTTGGTTGCTTCTATACAGAAGTTCGGTTACATTCTGAGCCAATGGGAGCCATCCCACAAATCAGATAAAGGGCATGCTTAAATGGATTGGAACATACACTTTCTGATGAGAGAGAACTAGGGTCACCCCAGACTCAGCTACTGAATTCATCTGAGTCTTACTTTCCTTAATCACAATATACCTACTGTGCAGATTTGTTGTAAAATAACAGATAAAAAGGATTATGAATATTTACTGCTATGTGGAAAGTGTTCAATCAGTGGTTGCTGCCTCAGAGGCTTGTTGTCAAAGAGCAAAGGAAGATTAAGGTTTCAAAAAAGGGTTTGAGGCATGGAACCCTTTTCAAGTGGTTAATTCTGTGAAACTGGGTAAGTCATACAACTTTTTGCTCATGTAATTGAAGGGAATAATGCATGAAATCATTTTTATACTTTATGGGAACCTGAGGTTGTTTATAATATACTACATAATGTATACAGTATGTAGAAACTCACCATATTTTTCTAGGGATAATATTTCCAGAACAATGAGGTATTTTTTTATGACAAATGTTTTCATGACTAGGTGTTTGTTTTCTGTTGTATTAGAACCTTCATTTCTCCTATGAATGAAGCATATTATGTTTTACCTGTGATAATTTTTCTCCTAAAGGTATAAAACTTTCCAGTGTAGCTCAGTGGTTGAGCATTGACCTATGAATCAGGAGGTCATGGTTCGATTCCCAGTCTGGGCAATTACCCAGGTTGCAGGCTCGATTCCCAGTGTAAGGAGTGAAGAAGGCAGCTGATCAATGATTCTCTCTCATCATGTCTCTCTTTCCCTTTCCCTTCCTTCTCTAAAATCAATAAAAATGTTTTTAAAACAATAAATAAATGAATAAATAAATAAATAAATAAATACATGTATAATTCTATGCAAAAATAAGACTGCTGTTGTAACAGGTAATGAATACCCTATAGTTATATAAAGCTACCCATACTAATCTTAGTAAATGTTAAACCTAACTTGTTATTCTAACCTGATATTGCCTTCTCCAAACTAGGGCTTGCATGCTAAAAGTTTCTTTTCTAAGTATACTTTACTAGAATCGGCAGTTTCAGTGCCTGTGTATACCTAGAGCAGCCTGGCCTTTAAAGCCCTAGCTATAGAACTCACTGACAAAAAGCCAGATGGCCAACTCAAGGGCGCTGACCATGAAAATCCATATGGCCACCAGCAAGGACACTGCCTGCATAGCCCCTCCCCCTTGTCTCTGTTCTGCTTTCCCTCTCCCTCCTTATGAAAACCTCTGCCTGCTCGGAGATGTTAAGATGGGCTTTGGTACAATTGTCCCCCATCTCCTCAGGTGCTTCTCACCAGCACCTGTCCAGGAGTTTGGCTGTTTGGGGGCAGCAGTAGAACCTGGTGCAGTACGCTATCCCTCCATTTCTGTGACAGGAGTCTAACTTCTATAGACACCAAACAGCAAATACAAATGGCCTAATCTCATTGAGCTATATCCTTTTAATGCCCTCACTTTCCCACTAGCTCGCCCCACTGCTTAAAAACTCGCCTGCATTTTGTCTCAGTATAGTTGAGTTCAAAATCCCTCCCCTAGTGCAATAGTATTGAACCCACTGGAATAGTCTTGAGTAAAAATAAAGTTTCCCTTTATACCATTAGGGCAATTAAAAAAAACAAGTATTCTTTATACAATAATAGCCCTATGCAGTAACTGCCACTTCCTCTCCCTATCATCCTACTTTATTCTTCGACAGCACTTCACCATCTGACATATGATATATGTATTGTTAGTGTAATTTCTGCTCCCTACTATCACATACAATAGCCTTTATATTTTTTGTGTATTATATTTATAGTCCCTTAGAGAATACCTGGAACTCAGTAAGTAAAAAAATGAATGGAAGTGTCATTCAATGGCCTATTTTAATCCCAATTAGTCTGAAATTTAAGGAAAGGACCTTTGGACTTGTAACTACATAAGCTATTCTACAGAAAGGATTTTTATGTTTTCATTTTCTTTTCCTTTATTACTGATCAAACCTAATATGTTCTATAGAGTGAGGTAACAAAAGGAGTGATTCCTGATTTGAGGCTTTTGAAATAATATATAAAACACTCTAGAGAAACTGTAGATAGAGAATATATCTTTTTAAAAAGAGCTTAAACTATCCATGGTAGAAAATCATAAAGCAATTATTGTAACCATCAAATCCTTTTCCATGCTAAATTGCCATTTCTCCACAAAACCAAATATAAAATCTATGAAGAAATTAAGCATTTTAGTCCAATTTGTTTGTTTTAATGTTACAGATATGTTGATTCCAATCCTTGATTGAGTTCCCCTCTTTATTTTGGCCACCAGAAAACAAGAACAAACAATTAGCCAATCCCTCACAGTTGTATACGAGACCTATTTCTCTGAGGCAATTTTATTCCAGTTTTTTGTTATTGTTCTTTCAATCTTATTTTTCTCTGAAAAATGAGTCAGGTAGTATGTAAATGAGCATAAAATTAAAAAACCCACTCTTTTGTCTACATAAACTTACTTGCTCTTAAAATTATTAAATAATATTGTATTAGCTATTCCTTAGTAATATTAACTAGTAATGTTTTGTGATTTTAATCTAATGAGTAGGAAGCTTCATGTATGCTTTCTAGTGTGGCATTCTGCTCTGCTTTCACACTAAGTAATGCAGCAGTGTGCTGGTACTATATCAAACCAAAGATGGAAATAGTCTATCTGCCCAGAATAAAAATATTAATGTATTATCTGGAAAAGAAAATTAAATAGTGTGGCAATAAGTTAGATTAAAATTAACATAATATTTTATTGAATAGAATTCAAAAGACACAAAAAGCATTAGTCTAAAACATTATAAAGAGCCCTAGCCCATTTGGCTCAGTGGATAGAGCATAGGCCTGTGGACAGAAGGGTCCTGGGCTCGATTCTAGTCAAGGGCACATGCTTGGGTTGTGGGCTTGATCTTCAGTGTGGGGTGTGCAGGGGGCAGCCAATCAATGGTTCTCTCTCATCATTGATGTTTCTATCTCTCTCTCCCTCTCCCTTCCTCTCTGATAGCAATAAAAATATTTTTTTCTAAAAAAGAAGGATATTTAGGTGCCCCCTAAGAACTCTGACAATGGGTCCCCTGAGCTCTCTAGGGGGTGGGGGAAGCATGATTGAATTAGTTTATGAAAGTAGAATATTTGTTCATGGACTAATACAATGAAATAAAAGAATAGAAAGAGAAACAGGAGGATGGCAGGAAGGATACAAGAATGAAGGAAAGAAGGGAGGGAGGGAGAGAAGAAGGGATGCGAAGTTTGCAGGCAGAGAAGAAAAATTATACTAAGTAAATTCAGAAAAGCACCTGGCAATGTAAATGAAGAAAAGCAGGTGCACCCTTCCCTCCCTAAATGAGGCTGTCAGAGATAAAGGTGTTTTTCCTCCTTCATTTTATTGTCAGGGTCATGTCCATAACAATAAGCAGTTGGACAAATTGACAAATTTATCATTTTTGACATTCAATTTTCTGGATCCCTTTTGCAAAGCCATGCTTAAGTTGTGAAGAGATTTTAGTATGAGAATAAATTGATGATGATGTTTTATAGATATTTATGTTGGCTTACTAGTATGTTTTTCCGCTTTAAAATCTGGTGTTATGGTCCTAAATTTTCTAGGAAATATTTGGATATACTGTAGATGACAGTAATAACCATGATTAAAATAACTGGAGATCATATAAAATTGTACACTTAGAATACTGAGGTAAGCCCTAGCTGGCTTGGCTCAGAGGATAAAGCATCAACCTGCATATTGAAGGGTCCCCAGTTTTGATTCTGGCCAAGGGCACATGCCTGGGTTATGGGCTCGATCCCCAGTAGGGGGCGTGCAGGAAGCAGGTGATCAATGATTCTCTCTCATCAATGATTCTCTCTCATCAATGATTCTCTCTCATCATTGGTGTTCCTATCTCTCCTTTTCCCTTTGCCTCTGAAATCAATAAAGAAATATGTTTAAAAAAGAATACTGAGTTAAAGTGGAAACCACTATTCATCTTTGTGAGTGTACTGGATATTTTTTTTTTTTTTCTTTTTTTTTTTTTTTTTTTTGGTCCTCCAATTTCTTTTTTTTTTTTTTTTTCGCTTAAAGTATTACAAAGGGTATTACATAAGTGTCCTTTTTTTCCCCCCCGCCCTTGACACACCCCTACCCTCCCTTACCCCCCAGTGTCTTATGTCCATTAGTTATGCTTATATGCATGCATACAAGTCCTTCGGTTGATCTCTTACTCCCCTCCCTCCTGCCCCCCAACTCTCTCTGGCCTTCCCACTGCAGTTTGGCAATCAGTTTGAGGCAGCTCTGCCTCTGTATCTATTATTGTTCAAAAGTTTGTAATGGTCTTTATTATCCATGAATGAGTGAGATCATGTGGTATTTTTCCTTCATTGACTGGCTTGTTTCACTTAGCATAATGGTCTCCAGTTCCATCCATGATGTTGCAAATGGTAGGAGTTCCTTCTTTTTAACAGCAGCATAGTATTCCATCGTGTAGATGTACCACAGTTTTCTAATCCATTCATCTACTGATGGGCACTTAGGCTGTTTCCAGATCTTAGCTATGGTGAATTGTGCTGCTACGAACATCTGGTTACATATATCCTTTCTGATAGGTGTTTCTGGTTTCTTGGGATATATTCCTAGTAGTGGATCACAGGGGCCAATGGGAGTTCCATTTCCAATTTTTTGAGGAACTCCATACTGCCTTCCAATAGTGGCTGCACCAGTCTGCATTCCCACC
>NW_005871336.1:1181976-1223226 GCF_000147115.1 Myotis lucifugus | reverse complement strand
GTATAAAGGGGGGAAGTAGCTTTTTATAGAGGAGAAAATTTATAAAGGTCCTCCATAATATTTCAACAAATGGGAAGCAAAAATTCTTGGAAAGAAAAACAAAACTTCAACCACCCAATAATTTCAACCGGGTCAAAGGGGACAGAGAAGCGCAGAAATAACCGGGGGGGGGGGGGGGGGTAGAGGGAGGGGCAGGAAAATAAAAAGAATAAGCAGTCTAACCTCACAAACACTCAAAAAAAAAACAAAAAACAAAAAACAAAAAACAAAAAAAAATATACTCGTCAATCAGGCAAACAACGATAAAAGAGAGAGAGAAAGAAGAAGAAGAGAGAGAAAAAAAATGGATAGTGAAGGAAGATGAGGGAAAGGTGTATAAGGATTTAGAACAGGGGATTGGACATAGGATATTTAAGCAGGGTTAAATTTTGACAGAGGATAAAAAGAATAGGGAAGATCTAAAGCTGGAGTAGGGTAAGAGAAACAGGACAGCAAAAGGGAGAAAGTGGGGAAGATTGATTAGCACAGAGGCAAATTGAGGTAGAGAAAAATGTTGCTAAAGGAACGATGAAAATAGAATGGAGAACATTAGTCCCAAAATAAAATAAAGACAAGATAAAATGACACTTTAAAAAATGGTAAAATGGTAGCGGTAATAATACTAGTTAAAAATAAAAATGTAGTAGCTGAAAGGGCAAAATCGGGTGATGGAGAAAAAAGAAAAATGAAAAAAAAAATGTTTTCTTAGTTAAAAGGAGAAAAAGTAATTTAAAAAAATAAAAATAAAAATGTGCAGTAATGCAGGTGCTTCAGATCTTCTACTCTTCTTATTGGCACGCCGGGAACTCAGGAGGATGTTGACTTTCCCTCTGATACACTGTTCCTCCTTGTTGTAAGCCACAGTCCTTATTGCCTTATCTGTATTTACAGAGGAGTCAGTTCGTGGCTCTGCCTCTGGGTGGCAGTGTGTCTGGGTTGACCTCCGAGGCTATAAGTTCTCTCCGACCAGGAGCTGCCTATTGTACCTGAACCAGCTCCGCCCAGAGGAGGTTCCCCCAGCGCCACTCCCAGATCTGTTTCCCAGGCTCCCCAAAAACAATCTTCCCCTACAAGCTCTGCTAGTGACCCCAACTGGGCACTCACATGCATTGGGCTCAACAATGAAACCCACAAAAGTAAGAGGAAGTGTGCGAACAAGAGCCTGGGAAGCTGCTGGAACTCGCAGGGTTCCACCCTCCAGAACCGCGCGGAGTGTCTGCGCGCGCCCAAGCCCCCGGCAAGAGGCACGGATTTTGGAGAGCGCGGATTTTGGCGGACGCAGATTTTCCCCTGCGCCCGCGCGCGCGTTCCTCGCTCCAACCTGAACTGCGAACCGTACCTTCGAGGCAAGTCCAACCTTTCCGTGGAGGGGTGCAGGTCTCCCCTTGGCTCTTGCAGTCGCGCTGTTTGCGAATCGCTGCCTCCGGGTCAGTAGCCGCCGGGCTAGTAGCCGATCTCTGGATGCCGGTGAACGCTGCCTGAGATGGCACGGTCCCGCCGCTGCGCTGGCGCCCAGAGGGAGGTTTCAGCCTCAATCTCCAACCATCCGCATTTTTTAGGAGTTTTCTGTCTTTCCTGGCTGCAGACTGTCTCTCAGCTGAACCTCCCCAGCTTAATCAGGCTGATTGTTACCCGTTTCAGCTGCTCGCCCCCATCTGGTCCGGGACAAAGCACCAACACGTCCGTCTAAGCCTCCGCCATTGTGAGTGTACTGGATATTTTTTTAAAGAAAATATTTTCATTCATTTAAGAGAGGAAGGGAAAAGGAGAGAGAGAGAAACATCAATGATGAGAGATAATCATTAATCAGCTGCCTTCTCTACGCCCCCTACTGGGGATAGAGACTGAAACCAGCCATATGCCCTGACTGGGAATCAAACCATGATATCACCAAGTGAGTAAGTTTTAATGCACAACTACTTCATTTGTTTCATGTTTGCTAATGTCCAGGTGATCACAGAGATTTGCAAGGAAAATCCAGATTTAAAGGATAGAAACATAAAATAAATTCTCTTTGGAGAGAGTAAAAAATTCTGGACACATTTACAATTTACTCAAATTCCACCAAAGTGCTCATAACAGAGTAAGCAGGTATAACAAATGCCACTATCTCATTCAGACACATTTGTGGATCATTCAACAGAAACCTATGGGCTAAATCCTAAACTCTGCATTACATGGGATATGCATTTGTCTTGGTCCCTTTCCTATATGCCCTATGCCTTCTCCTAATTTCTCCTTCTACTTCATAATCTTTAAATCAAGAAAAAAATTTTAAAAAACTCATTCAAATTTCCCCAACTTAATCTGCTTTATTTAACGAAATAAAGAAATCCCCCTTAAATTCATATTTTGCTCCTCCAATCTTCTCACCGGTTCCAGGAATTTCCCATCTTCAAGGAAATTTGAGGCATGACTGCAAGGTGGTAGTCTACTAAGCAGCAATAATTTTAATGAGAAGCGGACAATCAAGATGAGCGATTGTGTGAAGGGATCACCTTTCAGACCTTGTACATGAACAGGCAGCACTTGACCAGGGAAGCAATCATTCTAATGTCCTGCTTTCATTTTGGAAACCATATGTTAGAGGATAGGCCTCTTCTTTAGTGAGGGAACATGATAAAAGAACCCAGTGTTAATAGATCTACGTACAAACAAGGTACTATCTTTTAAAGAATTTTAGGTAATGATTTCTATCAAGTACTATGGTATTATTATGGGATTGACTATTCCTGGGTGACCTTCAAATACATCACAGATGAACAGACCCAAAGGAGCTGGCTTACCTGTGCTGGCAACGGACAGCGCCCCTCTGAGCCCAGATCCCAGTGTGTCCTTCTTCCCCCTCTCCCTGCCCAGAGCCTGGGTGGCTCAAGGAGGTGAGCCTCCCAAATACATGAGGTACAGGATAAAGAAGGCAGCCCTCATTTCACCACTTTGGACAGGATCATTCCCAAAGCTATTTGAGGTGCAATGCCAGTGAATAAAGAGCTGTCAAAAAAAAGTGCTTATTAACTTGGTTTTCTCTCATACATGTGGATGTCTATGTAGGAGAGAGAAAAATAATTTTCATTTTATTATATATATATATATATACACACACATATATATAATAAAAATAAAGATGTTAAGAAGTTAATGATGATATATTATTAAGTCCATATTGCATAGTAGAAAATAGGTAAAGCAGATAAAACAATCACTCAATTTCTTTAGCCTTACCTGAATAAATTTCTGGAGTTTTATTTTTGTGTGTGTGGTCACAATCAATGTACATATACAACGCACTAGCTTATGTTTTTTTGAAATTTAACAAATTAAAAATATTTCTCACTTATTAGTTTTCAAAATTGCCATCTAAGTGATTGTGTAACTTATTATTTCTAGAGCTGGTTACCAACAGTTCCTTAAAATAACATGACTCGTAGAAATGACAGATGTGACACTACCAATTCCGTAGGGATTCATTACAGACGCGATTTTTCAGGGGAGGAGATGATATGCAGAGTTAAAAAGTGGAATAAGATTAGGTGAAAATAGCCTCTCGGTTTATTTTGATACACAGGCTCATAAGGGATGGGAGAGTATTTTTCTAACCATTTCCCTGCGACTGAATGTGAGAATACATCATAATTTCTGCTCGTGTGTACTTCTGAAAATTTACTATTTTAAATTCTTCTGTTGAAATAAACATACAAAACTGCATACTTTAATACCATACTTTACATTTGGGGTTTAATTTCTGAGAATAAATTCCCAGGCATTAAAATGCCAGGTCAAAAAGAAGGAGTTTTGATTGCCTTTTTTTTCCCCTTCTATTTTTCAGCTTTATTGCCTACAAGTACTATACCAAGCACAACTACTTTGCTCTAGTTTAATGCATGAATAAATATCAGATAGCTACCTGGAGGCATCAACATTAACGTTTGTTTTATTTCTTTTCTAGCATTGTAGGCAAAATTGGTACCTTGAGGTAGCTTCTATTTCTTTAATCACTGTTGCTTGTAGGAGCAGAACACATGATTTAGGCTTAAGCCAAACAAAACAGTGTACTCCTCATGTTCAGAGGTTGGTTGAAAGATCAGAATACAGTGGCTCTATCAGCACACGCCAGCACTGTTCCCTGGGATGCTAGAATGAAGGCACTTGCTATTTGTTGTGAGTGACGTTGGCTAAATATAGCCCTTGAAGCTGCTATCAGTCATCTGAAGGCTAAAAGGAAAGAGCCGGCCTGAGACGAAAGAAAAGGCAAAGTGGAAAGTGATGAAAAAATTGAACACGATATGTCCATCTGGGCTAATACACTAAACAAACAATGTAACTTAACGTAAAAGTAGTTCCTTTGTTTGAACCATCTTTATGCATTGCATCTCTGTATTTGCTCTTTAAACTCTCAAAATATATGAGGCAGAATCACTGTCATACTTTTTGCTGTGAATCTGGGGTTAATTTGGGGTCTTATTTTATAATCTTTAACATTTAAAATAGAAGTGTTGAGTAGAGTTGAGTGATAACTTAAAAAGCAGAATTGATGCATTTGGAGCATACGCTTTTAAAGACAAGAATCTATAGAGTTGACTTGGCTAAATATTTATTTTATTTTATCTCCAGCTTTAGCATCAGAGAATAACACTGTTGTGGAGGCATAGAGAGGATTGGAAATATATCGAGAGGAACAAATGACATAGTCTCTGTAAATTTGGTAAACATTTCATTCTTTGAGGCTGTAGATACATGAATTTCATAGAAGTCATATTATCCCCAAACCTTCAACTTGAGGTTAGTGACCAAACTCCCACTTCAGCCTTGTGCCCTCCTGTGTGGCATTCAGTCCACTTTGCCAGGAGCATGGCAAAAACTGGAAATGTCGTATCTAATTTTATGTTACTTGTGTACCAAAATATATTTTTTGTCTCAAGGGCTTTAGAGTCCATCTAGACTAGTGGTTTCTGCCTGTCTTGTCCTCAATAATCCTTTTGCAAACCCACTGAAGGCAGTGGCGCTGCCCGGCACCTCAGGTGGAAGGCTTTAGTAAAAAAATACTGGCCATCTACCTGCTTCCAAAGACAACTCAGTTACATAGTGAACCTAATTCAATACATTTTCCCTCCTGATACATAGAAATTCTGTAGCTTCCATTGAATATAAGTATAGAGACACTCCTGTAACATGTTTTCACTGATTTTTACATTTAATTATGAGATTTTCATAAACCCTCTTCCACTTACCCATGTACCCCAAGATGAAAAGGTCAGATCTTTATGAGGCAGCTAAGGACCAGATGTGTGAGGTGGCATGACTAAAATCACATGGAGCCGCAGAAGGTAATGGAAGATCTAAATCACTCTTCCCATCTCCTCAATCTCATTCCAGTTTTCCTTCAAAGTCTTAGTTATGAATAAACCTCCAGATAGGCCAATGGATTGCATGAACAAAATCCAATCTCTAAATACCCATTAACATGCTATGAAATGGTAACATAATCTATTATAGAAAATGAAAAGAATAATCACAATATATATTCTCCAAGGGATTATTTGTCATTATAATTAGAAATTTTCGGAATATTTCTTCATTATTTGCTTTTTAAAGTTATTTTTAACAAAACATCAGTATTCTTAATTCACTTAGATGTTTGGGGTAAACACTTAAAATAAATATTTGTAATGTTAGTAGATTTAGTTCACAAAATAACATTGACATTATTTTCTCTATTGGCAAATTTCAAAATATATATAATCCATTATTGCCAATTTTCCCTAGAATTAAGTAACACAAGAGTCTTAAATATGCCTTTCTATACTTTTAAAAAATTACAACTTTATTTTTATAGCAATTTTAGGTTCACAGAAAAATTGAGCAAAATTTCGAGAGAGCTTCCATGTTTCCCCTGGCCCCACATGTGCAGAATCCTGACCCCCATTATCAACATCCCACACCACAGTATGTTTCCTATACTTTTGAAATTAAAAAAAAAAATTTCAAGGAAAATAAAAATTTGTATAACATAAATTTGTGAAAGAAAACCAACTCATAATATAGTTCATATATTCAAAGCAACCTTTACCAAGAAATTACCACATAGTACTAAGAAGCTTTATCAAAATTTTAAAGCATTTGAAATAGATAGTCATGGGGAAATAAAATGAGTGATTTTTAGAAGAAACAATTTTGAATCCTAAGGAACACAATCACTCATTTTTTGTCTTGTGTTGGGAACTTCCATAAATATTCTAGCTATACTACATTGCTATGTACTTAACTTGTACCTTAGCGTTGTCTTCATTTTAAAAAAAATATACAGAATGAATATTTTAAATTGCAATTATATTGCCATATTTATCATAAAGTGTTTCTGTTTAAATTTAAAAAAAGTGCCTTGTGCCTTTCTGACTTGTCACCTTCAGTAAGAGCAAAAGTTGTTTGTGGTGAATGTCACTAACACAACCTTAACATACTAATATTGCATATTCATTTCTTTAACCTTTTGTCTACCTGGAACCAACCTATGCCCTTCTAGCTTGAGAATATATACCCAACATTTCATAGTCTTGATTTAGAAATGACAACAGTAACAAACATTAATGTATCGTCTGAAAATGAATGGATTTGAAATAGAAGAACTGATGCAGAGGGATATCCTCAAACCTTCATAGGAACTTTGGTCAGGAATCTTCCTTAACACCCCACTCACATATGAAATTAGATTCCTGTCTAGAAGAAAGGGTTGTTTCCAAGGTTACTCCCAAATTTTCATTGTTTCATTGCATGTTCATGAATATTAAGATAATTTATCCATGTTAAGCATTTAGAAATGTCTATATGATATAGTAAGCATTAAATAAGCATAACCCTTATTAATATTTTTATTAATTATTTTAGCTATTATTTTGATGTAGAAGTGTGCATATAAGTTTAATAATTTAAGTATTATATAAAATATTGTTTCACTACATATTCATTACATACCATTTTAGAGATAAATATGAATCTTTCATATTTTTATTAATCTTAAGTATTTTACTACTGCACTGACTATATAAAATTTACTGGAAATTCTGAGATAATGTCTAAAAATGGTTGGGTATAACCTATAAACTGTCTATAATATCATTATCCTATACTTTTAAATTTAAAGTACTAAATTCTGTAACTCTAAGATACAGGAACCCTGTCATTTATAGAAAAATAACAAGTCTCTTTCTCCAAGTCTAACTCCTCACAGCGAAGTTGTCTCCATGCTGGGTAAATTGTTTTTACTCTAAATCACAGCAGCCACATGATCAGAGCCAAAGTTTTCACTACAGAGGATTTATCTACGTAGAATAAAAACTAATCAAATTAACATTAATGAATATATTAGCATTTGCCATGGCTCTATTTCTGTTCCATTCATGAAGGGCTAACAATGCCTTGATCAACTGTGTTTTTTAAATGACATCCTTAATCTGCATGATAATCATCTGCTTCCCTCATTTTTTTCTCATCAATGGGAAGTCTAAATTTGGAAATGAAATTTTCTCACAGAATGGAATTGCTAAAAGGGTTAAAAACCTAACTCCCTAACCCAGAGGCATAAGATCATGTATAAATTAGCCAGAGCCCAAGAGAAAGGCCATGTTCTTGTAGGTGCTTAATTGATTTTGGTTAATGATGATGTTACACTTCATGAGTACAAGCATCAATTAGGGAAATGATAACTTGCAATGGCTTAGTAAGCAGAATTGTCAAGAAACTAAGGGATTCCAAGAATCCCTTAATAGCCCAGACCCCGATTTTATGTACCAGAAGAAATGTGGATCAGTTTTTCCAATTCACATACTTGAAACTAGCCTTGAAAATCTTAGGAGTTGATGCTTAAAAGATTTCCTCACAAGAGTGAGAAGCACTTGACTAAACATCCAGAGCCAGGTAAAATCAATGTGCAAGGTGATATTTTTTTATATCCTGAGTTATATACAGGTGAAGATGTTCATGTTCTACCTGTAATTACAGAGTGCTATTTTTCTCTCTACCAAAGGCATGTTATTCTAAATACGTTAATCAGAGATTAGGTATTGAAGTGAATTAAAATGCTTGTATTGACTAGAATTTCTGCCCTAGGTTCCATCAAAAATGGCTACCAATATAAATTGACTTCATTTTTACAGGATCTCTAGAAACAAGGAGGTTGCCAATAGTGTACTAGTATACTGAATTTACTACATGTTTTGTATTTAGTTAACAAATATATATTAAGTGCTGAATTGTATGCTATGGATGGACCTTCAAGACTTCTTGAAGGATTGGTGGAACTTATTTTGTAATTGTACCTCACATAAACTGATCTCTTTTCCCAACATTGTTTCCCTTTCTGCTCACAGATATTGTTTCTTGTATAAATCCCCAATAAAAGTCCTGAATGCAAATTCCAGAGGCTCAGAATCTGATTTGTAGGAAACTGATCAACTACAGGTTTTCCTAGAAGGGGTCTTAGGAAGCCAATTCTAAATTGGGATTTCTGAGATGGACAAGCCACCTTCCAGATGGCAATGAAGACCTGGTCACTTGTAGTAAGTGGAGGACTGATGGATCCTGACATGCAATTTTAGTGCTTTTTCTAAAACTTTCACTGCTGATGAATCAGAATAGATACTTGGAAAAAAATGATAAGGTATATGCAATATCTCAAGATAAGTTGGAAGAGAAACTTATAGAAATAATGAGAACTATAGAACTGGGTGGCTCCTTCTGAGGTCTATTGACAAAGAGAAGAGAGAAAATTAAAAGCTAAGGGAGATTAATATAAAGTAGATTGAGAAAACCAGCAGGCCTATATTAGCAGCACAAAAAGAAGTGGAGCATGGAAGAAAAACAAGAATGATGATTAGAACTTATTATATGTCAAGACACACACACACATAGCCTTGGTAGGATGTATGTGTGCAGAACGTGTGAACAAATACTGCAAAGTTTAAGTAATCATCACCTCAATGAAATATAAGCTTTCCAATAGTCTGAAGCATGCCAACATAGTCCATGCAAAGTGAAAAACAAATTATTACATCTTGCATCTTATCACTAAGAGGGAATCACTGTGCCTGGTAGGCCCCTCTGGGTTCTGAAAGTAGCATATTAAACAATGTTCTACCCATTTACCTAGTAACAACAAAGTCTGCCAGCTTTGATTTAGACCATACTAGAAAACTATTCTTCAATAGATTTGGCCTTAAAAATTTATACACTTCACATAAGTAAATTATTTCATCATCACCCAGTTATCAAGAAATATTATATTCTTGTTACACATGACAAAATGAGGTACAGGGATACTTAGCTACCAGTCTATGACATAACAATATATATTAGATCCAGAATTCAAATCTGTGGCCTATCTACTGGGAAATAACACATCATGCAAACTCTACATTGGCAGAAGTGTGAGGTCTGACTCTACTAAGTTCATGGAAAAACAGAATTTCAGTTGGGACTTGAATATACTGAGCAATAAGAAAGATATCACAACATATACTAGAACACAGGTGGGCACATTATGGCTCCTAGGTAAATACAATCCACTGCCTCTTTTTGCAGATAAAATTTTACTGGAACACAGTCACATTCATTCATTTACATGATCTATATGGTTGCTTTCATGCTACAAAGGCATAAATGAGTAACTGTGAACAATACCTAATGGCCACAAAGAAAAATATTTACCATTTGGCTCTTTACAATAAAAGTTTGGCGAACTTTGTTCTACAATGTCATGGTGTAATCATGAAAGAGTTAAATGAGAAAAAAATCTAAATATTCTTAGCTTTATTTGTTCACAGTTATTTTTACACACCTAGCACAAGGCTTAGCACTTAGTACACATTAAAATACTTTTTGAAACAATGCCAAATGGTAACAATAATAGAGCTCTTTTAGAAAATTTTAAATAAATGAGAGAATTATTTAAGGATAATTATTCTGACAGTATTTTACCACCTAAATTAGAGGAGAGTAACTTGGGAGATATGAAATGTGTGAAAAAATCTTAGGCACTGCTTGAAAAATCTTAGAATAGTTCAGTTAAAGAATAATACATTAGTTTTAGTTTGGTACCAGTATAAAGTAAAATAAAATAATTGATGAAAACAACGTTCTGGAGGATAAAAAAAGTCACTTTCCATTGCTTAGAGGTGAATGATCTATTCCTGTACTTTACCTCTAAAGATTTTTAGTAAATCCTGTTTTTAGCTGATAGATTCTAAGGTAGAATTTTAGAGAAACTGGATGATAATGAAGACTCTCATTGTCGTTCTATCTATGGGTGTTGTTTTAAGAAGCCATTCAGTTCAGAAACCAGAATTAGCATCAGTGTGATGTTATCTTTAATTGCTGATATATAAGCTTGCTTCTTCCTGGTTTAATAGGAGACTTTATTGATTCCATTGTGTTTTTTTGCTGTTGTTGCTTACACCTTACAAATAATCTTCCCCTTTATATTTTTATCAAATTCAACTTCTATTATTTTTCTAAACTGTTTTCCCTGATCTTAGACATTAAGTTATTCTGTGTTTGAGACCAAATTTTTCTGAAGACACTTTACAGTTTATTCTGCTTAAAAAAGTCAAATAGGAGGAAAATAATCTTAGTATTAAATGTGATTTGCTGTCTATCTTCCTTTCTAAATTATCTCTCTCCAGAAAAGATGGCTACCCCTAAACAAAATAATATAAGTTTGGCGACCTTTGTTCTACAATGTCATGGCGTAATGATGAAAGAGTTAAGTGAGAAAAAAAGTGACTCAAATTCTTTTAAGGATTAGGCAGGCTTTTTATTTGCCTCAATATGTTCTTTTCTGTAATTGGATATCATATAGATACCTGCTACAGCAAATATGTTTTATGGTTGTTCCAAAGCCATTTTCTCAGGGAGAAATACTGAATCTTAATTTTTTCATTATTAATAGATTTTTTTGAGTCTCCAAGGTGTGTACCAATCTTAGTGATTTTATTTAAACTTATTAATTCATTTGTTCATTATTTATAAAATGCAACTCTAGGCACATGTACTATGCAAGCTATAGCATGTGATCTCATTTTAATATATTTTTTAAATTTTTTTATTGATTTCAGAGCTGAAGGGAAAGAGAGAGAGAGAGAGAGAGAGAGAGAGAAACATCAATGATGAGAGAGAATCATTGATTAGCTGTCTCCTGCACACCCCCTACTGGGGTTCGAGCCCATAACCCAGGCAAGTGCCATGGTTCAAAGGTAGATGCTCGACCACTGAGCCACACTGGCAGGGCTCATTTTAAGTTTTAAATTCAGGAAGAAATATTAAGGAACAATTGAACAAATTTTAGGTTTGCTAGGTATATAAACTCCTCAGGAGCAAAGACCTTGAATTGAGAGGATGAACGAGGATCACAGAGGGACCAGGTAGAGATAACACTTGATTCTAAAGTCCGCATGAGAAATTGGTAGTTTGAGAATTTGAACACAAGAACTGGAATGATAGAAAAGACATACCTATGATAAAACTTGTATACCAACATTTCAGGAGTAGTGTGATGATAACAAACTTGAGGTTGTGGCTAAAATAATCAATGCCTGAGGTAAAATGGATGTGAAAGTCAGTGGATGATTGGTCATAGAAACATTAAGTAAACAAGTACAGACTGACTAATACAGCTTTGGGGGGGTTCTGGAGACCAGTCAAGGACCTGCAACAACCAAGAAAATGTCCAATCAAGAAAAATCCACACTCAAAATAGTAGAAGACATTGTGGTTGTGTGTGTGTGTGTGTGTGTGTGTGTGTGTGACTCTTATCCCATTCTGTTCCCCACATGGTGTAGGGAGGTCAGGAGGAAGCAACCCAATTTCCTGTCCTTTCTCTGGAGAAAAGTGGAACTTTTTTTGCAATATTCTGACATCTGTGGACTGCCCCAAAGAATGGCTTCCAGATAGATTGACTCAGAGCCCACACTGGAATGGTAACATGGCTTGGCTGGGAGCTGCAAAAGGCAGGGACAGGCACTCAGGCTAATGAGAACTTCAGCCTCACAGATGCTGGGGCTCAGAGATTACAGGAAGAGAAATACAATAGGACCCCTGAGGTCTGAGAAGAAACAGGGGGAGACACTGGGGGAAATGTAGACATTTAAATGCAGCCTTGTACAAAGAAACACTGGGAAAGCGTACACATGCACACATGTCCAGGGAGAACACAGGCCTAGAAAATGCCTGAGAAGTTCATAAGCCTTTTAGATGGGAGGATTAGTGAGGGTTTCCACCAGCAGGGAATCAGTCTGAAACAACTGGGAGGAGTAGCTATTTCTGACTGCTCCATTTTCAAAAAAAGATTATAAAAAAGAAATAAGGAAATTGGCCCATTCAAATAAATGAAATAAATCTTCAGAAAATAGCCCTGTAGAATGCAGGTGTACTTTCAAGCATATAAAAAAATATTCAAAGTTGATCAAAGACCTAAATATAAGATCTAAAAATCTAAAACTAAACAAACAAACAAATGAAAAACAGAGGTAAAGTACCATAGCATTGAATATGGCAATCATTTCTAGAATATGACACGAAAAGCACAGGCAACAAAGAAAAATAGATAAATTGTACGACATCAAATTTAAAACCTTTTTGCATCAAAGGACACTATTAACTGAGTGCAAAGATAATACATGAATGGGAGAAAATCCTTGCATATCATATATCTGATTAGGGGTTGAGATATACATTCCCTTAGAAAGCAATCATAAGGTGGTCAACTTGCATATCTTCTAAAGCAGGGGTGGGGAACGTCATTTGCTCTGGCCCTGCCAAGGCATTAGGGATGAGTTAATTAAATGTTTGACCAAATATAGCAGGCTAATTTTTAAGTTGATAATTTTGCATGGATCGCAAATCCTCTCTAAGAAAGATGAATATGCAAATTAACCATCACTTTGCAACAAAGATGGAGGTGCCCACAGCCAATAAGGAGGGAATATGCAAATTAACACGACAAAATGGCGACTCCCAGCCCCAGAGCGAAGAAGGCGGGAGGCGGCTCTGGGGCCCTGAGTGAAGGAGGTGGGAGGCGGCGGCCAGAGCAAAAGCCTGGGTCCTGGGTGCCAGAGGAAAACCAGTGCTGGCAATCAGGGGAAGGAAGGCCTATTCTTGCATGAATCTTCATGCATCAGGCATCTAGTGATGTTATAAATATCCAAATAGCTTGCAGCATCAAAAGAGGTTCCCCATACCTGTTCTAAGGTAACCCAGAGTAAACAAAATGCCAGTGTTATATATATTGAGTTTGTTTGAACATTAATTTCACTCACTGCCCTACAACTGGAAGTTAATGAATATAATTTATATGATGATTAAAAGACCTTAAACAAAAGAAATTTATTTCCTTTGCCCCAAATCTCATCCTTTAACACTCTGATAAAATATTGCAGTGATAACATAATTTTGAAATTGTTGTGCTTGCAAGAAAGTAACATCTTAGCCATATCTGTTATGAATGTTAGGAATATTTTCCCACCACCATATGCTATAATCTTCATGCCTATTTTTTTTTTAAATATATTTTATTGGTTTTTTACAGAGAGGAAGGGAGAGAGATAGAGAGCTAGAAACATCGATGAGAGAGAAACATCGATCAGCCGCCTCCTGCACATCTCCCACTGGGGATGTGCCCGCAACCCAGGTACATGCCCTTGACCGGAATCGAACCTGGGACCCTTGAGTCCGCAGGCCGATGCTCTATCCACTGAGCCAAACCGGTTTCGGCTCATGCCTATTTTTAAGAAAATATTTGCTTAGAGAGATGTTGAGTTAAGGAATCCAGTAGAGGTGTATATGAAGAATAAAAGTGTAGAAGCTGTGAAAGAAATTATGTCTATTCAAAAAACCTAATATCTGCCTTAAAATTACAAAAACATTACATATTGAATTTAAATTGGGAGAACAACCTTCTCTTTGCCTTACCTATAGCCAGCTACTTTTATTACTATTTATTTGTCAATGAAAGATGATTTTCTGTTATGCTATTATCATAGACTATAAACAAATCAAAGGATGGTTTAGGAGATAATTATTGAGTTTGCTACTCAATCTAATTGATTTTACTACTTCAGAAGAGAGAAGCAGCCCTAGTTGGTTTGGCTCAGAAGATAGAGCATTAGCCCACAGACCAAAGGGTCCCGGGTTTGATTCTGGTCGAGGGCACGTACCTAGGCTCCTCCCAGGCCTCGGCCCTGGTTGGGGCTCATTCTGGAGGGAAACAATTGGTGTGTTTCTCTCACATCAATATTTCTCTCAGTCTTTCCCTCTCTCTTCCACTCTCTATAAAAATCAATGGAAAAGTATCTTTGGGTGAGGAAAGAAGAAGAAAAAGAAAAAGAAGAAGAAGAAGAAGAAGAAGAAGAAGGAGAAGGAGAAGGAGAAGGAGAAGGAGAAGGAGAAGGAGAAGGAGAAGGAGAAGGAGAAGGAGGGGGAGGGGGAGGAGGAGGAGGGGGAGGGGGAGGGGGAGGGTGAGGGGGAGGGGGAGGGGGAGGGGAGGGGGAGGAGGAGGAGGAGGAGGAGGGGAGGAGGAGGAGGAGGAGGAGGAGGAGGAGGAGGAGGAGGAGGAGGAGAAGGAGAAGGAGAAGGAGAAGGAGAAGGAGAAGGAGAAGGAGAAGGAGAAGGAGAAGGAGAAGGGAAGGAGAAGCAGGCATACTATAGAATATAGATGAAGAACCCTATTTCTTAATAGAGTAAGAATTTTCAGGCTCAAAGAATTATTCTGAAGAAAATGCTATGAATACAAATGCATTTCAATTTCTCCTCAAAATAAACATCAGAAACCAGAATTAACTAGAATGGTAGACTGCTTAGAATATTATTTCAGAAGCAGTCATTTTATACCTGCCATTGAAAATTGCATCCAACTAACTTCTTAATGTTTTAAAATTGATTAGGGCATTTTTTCTAACTGCATCTTCAGTTCCCTCTGGATTTGACCCGAATGTAAATATGGAATGGAGTGTTTTGAACTACTAAGACACAAGCTCATTGTGTTCTCCAACCAATATTTTTATGACTTCCTTATATAATTTTTTTCATTGAAATTAAATTGGACTCAAATCCACTCTGAAGAAAACATGAAAAATGTCATATAGTGGGTACAACAGACACTCAGGAAATAATAATATTCTTCCATATTGGCAGGCCTCGATGGAGCTATAAATGTCACCACCAGCAGAGATACTATTTATTATGACATAAATCCAGAGAAAAGCCTCCCAAAAATAAGTTTTATTTTTTTAAATTGACACCTCCTAGTGCCTCTTTTCTATGCAACACAGTTCGCTCATTACCTCCTCCACAACAGCCTCTACAGAAGCACACAGTAGCTTCATAAACTCTCCTTTACTTTTGCCAAAATCAAAACTACAGTCAAGATCTTTGAATTTGAACTGATCTTTCTGAAATTCATGTTGACATTTATACACCCTTGTAAGTTACACATTCAACTTTCATTGTTTCAAAGTTACTTGTCTTTTATTCTCTAAAGTTTCAATTCTTTGTGTCCTTTGCATGCAATAAAATTCATAGTAAAATGAAATCGCTGAATAATTATAAAGAAAGAGGTATCCTTAATATTGTCACTCCAATATATTTTAGAATAATGACTACCAAAAATTTCAACTAATATGTCACATGTATCTGTATAACCTAGTTATTACACAGTACTAAATATGAAATTATAAATAGTTAGAGGTGTCTATTTTTATAAAATAGAAAAATCAATAGAAATAGATAGATAATTGGTGGATAGAAAAATCACTATTTCTGTTCATTTCTCTTGCATTCTGAATGCAACATGTTTTCCTGAAGACAGTGGAATTCTATTGTTTATTCACAACAAAAATGAGGAGTTGAAAAAAATGTTGTTACTATTTGTTTGCTGTTTCATATTAGCCTGGAGATTTTTACTTTTAGCTGCCAAGGGCTTAGGTCCCATTTTAGATATTCTATGTGATTTTAAAACATTTCATGCAGAAACTCCTTTAAAATATCATTAAATGTTTACTTTGGGTGGTGTGCATACAGTGCAATAAAATTTCACGAATCATAGAATTTCACACTTGAAACCAATATAATTTTATTAACCAATGAGACTCCAATAAATTTAATTTAAAAATAAGGCAAAATAATCTGAACACAACTTTTAGTAGATATTATCCAAATTCATAAACAACATTACAAAAAAGAAATTTCTAACAGGCAGAGCTTTCACAGGATTATTGCCTGCTTTTAAAATATTATCCAATGAGCCTGGCCAGCATGGCTCAGTGGTTGAGTGTCGACCTATGAACCAGGAGGTCACAGTTTGATTCCCAGACAGGGCATATGCCTGGGTTGCAGGCTGGATCCCTAGTGTAGGTCCTTCAGGAGGCAATTGATCAATGAATCTCTCTCATCATTGATGTTTCTATCTTTCTCTCCATCCCCCTTCCTCTCTGAAATCAACAAAAATATATTTTAAAAATATTATCCAATGCATTCCCCCAAATCTTTTTCCCTTGTCCCCTCATAAAGTAAAAGTTAGAAAAAACAAAACTTGCTGTCTTATGCTTCCTGGTACTTAGAATACCCATTGCACACTTATGGCCAATGAGATGTGAGGGAAAGCCTTCTGGGAAATATATTCATTTCTCTCTGGTAAAAGAGAGAATATATAAAGGTGTCATACTCCTCCATCTTTTTCTCTTCCTCTACCTCCACCTTTCCCCTGAGTTTCTCACTGTGTTCTACTTTTGTATTCAGTTATATAGGTATATGTGATTTCTACTCACCCAGTGGCCTCTAGATCAAATATTTAATCAGTACTGAAATGTTCATAGAAAGATTTACCAAGTAATCTGACATTTCAGACTTCTTATTAGATGACAATGAATTATATAGTTAGACTGGATAACACATTAAAATTAGGTTATATAATGTATTGTCTGAATTGATAAACCATTGATTGTTCTTTAGATATTCTGTTAATGATACCTAAATCATTTCTAATTTACACAGGATTAAAAAATATTTAATATCCATCTGACACTTTAAAAAATATATTTTTATTGATTTCAGAGATGAAGGGAGAAGGAAAGAGAGATAGACACATCGATGTTAAGAGAGAATCATTGATCAGCTGCCTCCTGCACGAGCCCTACTGGGGATCAAGCCTGCAACCCGAACATGTGCCTTGAGTGGGAATCAAACCGTGACTTACTGGTTCATAGGTCGACACATAACCACTGAGCACATCTGCTGGCTGACATTTTTGTTTTTAATTAACAATATAATTTTCAGTGTCTTAAGGAACAGATGTATATTCAGAACTCCCCTCAAAATTAGAAATCTACTATATCAATATCTGTGTATCTATATCTATATATTTATGTACATATGCCAGAGATAGCATTTAAGTTGAAAAGTTATTATTTTCTATAAGCTGAGCCTCTGTAAAAATAGGCAATGCATTAATGTCTTCCTAAATTAAAATCTCTCTAAATAATTTACTTTCAAGGAGTGACAGATTGTCATATTTAGCAACTGCTTTAAGTACTTCAAAAATTCTAGAGAAAAATACAATCTGAAAACTATAATAAATAGACAAATAACTTTTTAAATTTACCTCATATTAAAATATAAACATTTTCATAAATTATAAAACTAGAAAACAGAAGAAAGTTCTCCTGTGGTGGTTAAAGATACTAGTCAAGTGAATGTTCATCTCAGTTTATCTAAGTTATCTAATATTCTTGCATCTGTGCATCTTATAGAAAAAAAATTTCACTAAGTTCTCCGAAACTTCATCCCATTTTACTGTGTTATTCCACAAACAAACCAAACTGATAATTATTTCTATTTTGTAAAAATTTGGATTTTTAAATCCTGATACTGGCTGACTTACAGAAGTTTATAAGAAAAAACAATGCCAATTTTTTTCTGTTTATCCCACCAAATTTGGGGTTTAATTGAATTTTACATTAATTCGTAGAGTAGTATTAGCTGAGACTTGTATATGTGCAGGTAACTTCTGGTAAAAGTACTTGTTTCAAGGAAGATAACTCTTAGGATGTTACTGTACACACATACACAGAACGCCACTCAGAGGGGCTTCCTGTACCGGAGCCATTGGCATCTATAAATAACAACCTCCTGAGGTTGTGAAGGAATACCATTTTTGAACACATAAAATATACAGAAACCTCATATGGAGTTTTTATTATTGGATTTATTCTCCATACCTAACACAGATTTCATGTAAAAAGGTTAATGTAATATCAACTGGTTATGAAAAAGTCTGTGTGCAAACAATGCCCGGCTGTATGTATGAAGACTCCAATTTCAGGTGCCAGGTGCTCGCTTTGTAATGCGATTAGGCTTGAGGAAAGAGAGATATGAGAAGCCCCACATATTCCCCTTTCAGAATATTGTGTATTTTTTATTAGAAAACAGAACAATTGTGTGGTCCGGTATCCCTCAGCTTTTAGGAAAGCAGAAACTTACTTAAGGTTTTACATCTAAACGTATCCAATTTATTTTAAAGCTCTCCCTTATCTTGGGAAAATATGTGATCAAGAGAGAAATAGAATTCTGAAGCAATTTCATTTCTTTGTAACTTTTAGGCCTAGAACATGTTAGCTTGATGCTTCCAGTAAGTACACCAAACAATGGAATAAAACAGGGAGACTGGGCTGGAGTTGAGTTCAGTGTTTTGCCACACATCAACTCAACAAAGGGGTTGGCGAGTCATCCTGAGCTTCAGTGGACATGTAAGGACAGGGAACTCAACCTGGCATTCAGGACATTGGGTCAAAAGCAAGGCCAAAGTAAGGACAAGTGATATGCCCATACATTCTCACTCTGTGTCTGAAATCGCATGGAAACTTGGTACGGCTCAGTGTGGATATGAAAGATGTCAGTGAATCCATGTGAGAAGGACTGAGCTAACATGCTCATCCCACAGACACATTTTAGTAAGTAAAACATTTCTAATTCCACCAATTTTAAATATAATTCCACAGTATTCATTATTATTTTTACTTCTTTTCTCGATTCACAGAGAAATACACAATATTGTTAACCATTTTCTTTTTCCTCTTTCCCTCCTTTAAAGACTTTTTACTTTCTTCTCTGATTTGTCCCCATTGGGAAGGAAGGCAGTGTGTAAACATGGAAAGAAAATAGACTTTTGCGTAAGACAAATTTTGGCTTTGACTTTCAGCAATTGCACTCACTAGTGGTGAGACCCTTAGGAGACTTAAAATAAAAAGCCAATGTGTACGGAAACTAATGCCTGGCATTGTCTCAAGTTAATATAAACTAAATCAGTTTATAGAAACTAAATTAACCCCAACAACAATAAAAAGTAGGTACTACCACCCGTGAGAAAACTTGGTCATAAGAAACATTAAGTAAGTTGCACTAAGTTACATAGCTAAACTGGGACAGGGCCATGATGAAACCCAAGTCACCTAAACCTAGAGCACTCTTTGTTATCATTCTAGCTACTGCTTTAAGATGTAAGCAGTCTGTTTCAGGATCTCATATCTAGGATGAAAGCCATGATGATTGCCTCATCAAAATGTTAATGAATGAAATAAGATAATGTGTATAAAAACTACTGGCATGTAAAGGGCACTGCAAATAGTATATCCTTCCTTAAGACTTTCTGCCAACAAAAAACATCTCTACACATAAATGCAAAATTCATTAAGTAATCTGCTATTCAATGGTACTCTTGAGTACCTTTAAGAGATGTTCTTATGTGAAGAAGGCTATGCTAGCTTAGCATTCATAAATTTAGAATACTGTATATTGTATTCTCTTAGACTTGGAGTAAGATTAGCCTTCAAACTCTGAGTATGTTCTTAAAAAAAAAAGAAGTAGCCTTCAAAACACGATGAAACTTTATTTGTGCTAGCCATATTATCTGTGTCTCATTGAAAATTACATACTTGGGAACTTTTTTTTATATATCCCATTTTCTACTCTAAGAAAATGTTTTCTTTCCTGTTCTCATTTGCCAAAGACTATTAAAATGTTGAAACAATTATATCATTTATACTGTAATCATGAAATTGCTCTTTTGCATCTTTCTTAAATTTTGATAGTTATTGAGGGTGCACTACTGTGCATTCTGAATGCACTTGAATTTTCACTTCACGAAGATATAGAATTGTTTTACCTTTCTGCTTCTAGCTATCTGACAGCTTACATTGCTCTTGATGATGGCAGATTTGGGTGCATACTAGTATCTTGTACTTATTCGCTATCTGTTAGATTAATAGCTGTGCCTTTGGTTCCTACTTGCAATGATTTCCTAAGTGTCCACTTTGTATAAATTCATTTGACATTGAAATTCCTTTTGTTTATTCTTGACCACATTTCTAATGTCTCTGCGGGACAGAATATTCACCTTTCATCCTATCCAGTCTATGTCTCATCTCAAAGTCACTCTTAACCAACCTGGCCAAATGGTTCTGTTGATTGGAGCTTCCTCCCATACACCAAAAGGCTGCAGGTTTGATTCCCAGTCAGGGCAATTACCTAGGTTGCAAGTTCTGATCATTAAAAATAATGCTAAATTTCCAATTTTTAGCCTTCATTTTTGAGTCAGTTGTGAAATGCCATTTCTGAGATCTTAGGTGCAAATATGCAGGAAATGTACAAAATAATCTATGGATGTGTCCCATTTATAATTCAGCCTTCTGTGCCATTATTTGCAATATCACAAAGTCCCAAGCAGGTAGTCAGTACATGAAAATGTTGCAGTCTCCATGAAG
Organism: Myotis lucifugus; assembly: GCF_000147115.1. Taxonomy (NCBI): domain Eukaryota; kingdom Metazoa; phylum Chordata; class Mammalia; order Chiroptera; family Vespertilionidae; genus Myotis; species Myotis lucifugus. Next base: position 1,202,389 of record NW_005871336.1, on the reverse strand, counting down.
CTTCCTAATATGATAAATGAGTTGCCTTATACCATCCTAAAGGAAAACATCTCAGGCCCTGTGCTATGCAGTCATTTTATGAACGTACATTCCACCTCCAGAAAGTATTTACAATAGAAATGCACAACCTTCTCTAATGGAGTCAGACTATTTGTTTAGCTTCTCTCTGATAAGTGTCAGTCTCCTTTGTCTTTAGAACAAGTCTTCATCCACATTCTTCCATCAGGTACATTAGTCCTGAAAGAATGTCAGGTGGGTAATGAGAATTCAGCGATGTGAAAAGGCCTGTCATATTTCTGAAAATGATGGACCGTCATTTCCCACCCCTTTCCCGGGGCGGATGTCTTATTTCCCCGCCAATCTCCCAGCATCATATTAGTCACACATTGCTTGATCTGGTCAGATTCATCAAAGAAACGATTTTTTATAAATTATGTGACAGTTTCATATTGTCCAAACTTGTCATGAGCCCCAGTGGCTTTTCAGCATCTTCCCACAGATATTTTCCAGGCCCACAATCCACCACTACAATTCAGTGAGAGACGCAGGAGTGCTGCTGGGAGACATTGATGGCTAGAAAAACTGTCTCCCACATTGTTCCATTAGAATAACTGCTGTTCATTCTTTAGATTTTAACTTCACCCGGGGATCAGGCCATTCCCAGAGCTGCCCTCTCTGTCTAGCCATTGCCACCCACACGCTCTGACTGCGGATAATTATTTTTCATTTCTGCCCCTAAAGCACTCTGTGTACACATCTATCAGAGCACTCCACACAGTTGGATAACTTGTCTATCTCCCAAACTAATTGCAACCTCACTGAAAAGCTTTATTGCTATATGAAAGAAATAAAGCTGTTGGGGGTACAAAAGATGATTTTTTACATGCATAGAGAACTAAAGTTTTCAGTATTTCAAGCTATATTTTATTAAAATAAGGGCTTCTTCACATGCATTCTCCTGGTTTTGGGGGCTGCCTACATGCAGTGGTAAACCAGAAAGTTGTTTAACACAACTTCTAGGGAAGGTGCTCCTTGATGACTTAGCTTTTTAAAAAAATCATCATCCGAAGATTATGTTTTTATTGATTTTAAAAGGAGGAAGAGGAGGAGGAGGAGGAGGAGGAGGAGGAGGAGGAGGAGGAGGAGGAGGAGAGAGAATGAGAGAAACACTGATCAGTTGTCTCCCATACAATTGAAACATGTTTTTATCTTACCTTTTCTTTTTAATTGACTTTTAAATTTTTATTACATTTATGGGGGTGACATTGATTGATAAGATTATATGTTTAAAGTATAGATTTCTATGAAATATGACCTGTATATTGCATTGTGTGTCCACCATCCAAAGTCTGATAATCTTCCATCACTATATATTTGGCTCCCTTGACTCTTTCCTGCCCCCACTCCTGTTACCTCTGGAAACCACCATAGTGTTGTCTGTGTCTATGAGTTTCAGTTTTATAACCCACATGAGTGAAATCATATGGTTCTTATCTCCCTTCAACTTTCTTTTATCTTGACATTCATTATGCCTCTTCAGGTGAGACAGACACAAGCAATTGAACCCACTTCTATCCTCCAATGTAATACATGATATTTGCAAAGAAATCAGTGTATTTTATGCCATCCAATTTTTTGTGTCATTCGTCTATGGCAAGTTGAAATGCGCAGTTTATGCAGCTAAGAAAGTGTTTTTGGTTCAAAGACACATCTTATAAATAGTTATGATTTTTAGTAGAATAAGGAGAAAGAGATGTGGAGAAATAGGAGATTAAGGAAAAGAAAAAGACAAAAGGCAAGAAAATTTTAAAAAAGAAATCAAGGCAATAGTTTGGATACAAATTATATTAAGAGAAAATGGCCCTTGCTGGTTTGGCTCAGCAGATAGAGCTTCAGCCTGTGGACTGAAGGGTCCTGGGTTCGATTTCGGTCAAGGACACATGCCCCGGTGGCGGGCTTGATCCCCAGTAGGGGGCAAGCAGGAGGCAGTGGATCAATGATTCTGTCTCATCATTGATGTTTCTCTCTCCCTCTCCCTTCTTCTCTGAAATCAATTATATATAGAAAGAGAAAACATGTCTTACCAGACTGTATTCTCAAAAGTGGGTTTAGTGTTGTATTTGGAAGTCCTTAGTTGTTTGTTTAGATATTTGTTTTGATTTTGGATAAAGTCCTTCCACAATACATCTGTCTCCCTTCACTGGTATGTTTCTTAACTTTCCTCCCACTCCTCTTCTAGCTCCCTCACTTCTCTCATTTCCTTCCTCTGTATTGTCTCCTCCTCCCATTATTTCCCCTATGTTCTCCTTTTTTCCTTCCTTTGCACCTGCACCGCTCCCACCAGATGGTGATGCTGCCAGACATTGGACTAGCAGGGGCACCAGGCCTTTGTCAGTTGCTAAATTACAAGTCTGCGAGAGAGCTTCCTCCTAGGAGCTGGTGCGAGACAGTCCAGCCACTTGTGACACACCTGCCATGCTCCTTAGACTAAGTGAAGAAAACCCTGCTTGGGATGACAGCCTGTTGATAAGTATTCCCATGTCCGAGATGCAGCTCAGATTCTCATTAACCTGATTAATCCTGCCGTGCATGACTCACCTTTTTTTCTTCCTTTGATCAAGTTGTCACTATCTATTTGAATATTCATCTTTTTTCCCTGTTATTTACTGGTCAGGATGTGTCACCCAGAGAAGCAACACCAGGCATCTACTGTTAGCTGCTATCATCTTTTCTGGTGCATTCTTTCACCCGTCAAAAAGCAATAGCACCGTCGACAAGTTTGAGATCTAGGAGCATAATTATGACTTACTAGTGTCTAAAATCGTTTGTGCAGAGCGAGGTGGAGATTCACGGTGTTCAAACGGCCAGGATGAAGAGCATAGCCTTGACTGATAAAATAAAAGTAAGCTTTACACTCAGGGGAAGTCTCAGCCATGCTGTGGTGAAATGTTCCATAAAAGGGAAGACCTGAGGGGAAGTGCAAGCTGAGTCTTGCAGCCCACACTGATTTAAAGATGAGGTGCCGAAACTTAGTAAGCATATTCCCAATGATGCTAGACGCGCTGGTCATTCACAGTTCACCATACATGTTTCAGTAATGAAGACCCGGGAATATAATACAAAGATTAGAATCTCACTTTTGCATTCATGGAAGCTACCACCTCTATATTTGCCACATGCCTATTTAGTTTTTTTAGAGGGATCATGTGCACAGAATTCAATTAAGTAATATCCCTGGATCGTAATCCACTGTTATAATTAAATCACATATGCACCTTTTTAATTTATGTGTATATTTAATCAAATATATTTATTTATACAACTATTTTATATAATAAAATAAGTATTGGTGAGATTACTGTGCCTCAAGTTAAAACATTACCAATAACTTGCTTCTAGATTTGTATGTCTCCCTTTTCTTACCCACCTGCTGCCACCAAATGGTAATATGTGTCTTTAATTTGTTTCAAATTTACTTGCTTTTTAATGTGCTTTAATCACACATATATTTCTTGGTTTTGTTTTTTTCTTAAATTTGTGTAGCCTTATGTGACTTGCTTTTTTATATTATATTATGATATTAAAATACATTATTTTTTTGCATGGAGCATTAATTCAATAATATTCACTGCTGTATAATATTCTATTGAAAATATATCATGATTTATTGATTACTTCTCCTGTCAATAGCCATTTGTGCAACTTCTATATATATTGCTATCATAAACAATCATGCTATGGATATTTTATATACATCTTATAGTACACGAATGCCAGAGTTTAAGTATGTGCTTGAAAGTAGAATAATGGGGTCAACAGATATTTGAATATTCAAATGTAAAAGATAATGTCAAATTGCTTTTGAATTGCTTGTATCAACCATCAGCTTTTAAGAAACCCATATTATCACTAAGATTTTGCATTATTTGACTTGCTTTGCAATTGAATGAATATAAAATGGCTATTAATAGTTAAACACTTTTTATATGTTCAATTGCCATGAATATTTTCTCTTCTGTGAATGGCTTACTAGTATCTGTGTGCATTTTTATTGACTTGTTTATATGAGTCTTATTTGTTTGTGGAAGTATTAATCTATGTCTATCCATATCTATATCAGTTATATGAGCCACAATTAATGCCTTTCCAATTAATGGTTCATCTTTGAATTTTTTAATGTACTTTTGATTAATGGAAGTTTTAAGTTTATTTTTTAAAACATATTAACATTTTCTTTCTGTGGTTAGCTATTTTTGTATTTTGATTAAGAAGTCCTATGTACAGCAATATAATAAGATAGTCTTTTAAAAATTGCTGTTGCTTGGTCTTCATCAAGGTCGTTAAAACAATTCAATGGGGGAAAGGAAGTCTTTTCAACCAACAGTGTTGAGACAATGTCATATTAAAAAACCTAAAGCTAACTGTGACTCCTTTTTTATATTATAGGGGACAATTATTTTGAGATGTCTCATAGACCTAAACATAAAAGGTAAAGCTATAAGTTTCTGGAAGAAAACAGAAAAATATTTCCACAATGTGGTGGTAAGTATGAATTTCTTAGAACACAGAAAACACTAAATCTACAGGGAAAATAATGTTAAAATGATAATGATTAAATAATGATAATGAAAATAAATTATTTAAATAAAGACATAAGTAATAGTATTTTTTTCTCCCAATTTGCCAGTCTTCAGTTTTCCAAGTAGCAAACCAAACAACTAAGCAATTGGCAACTGGCCAAGATTCAGTAAAAATATAGCAGGGCCATAGCTATGAACTTGAATTCTGCCCATTGAGCAGTACCACCTTGTCCATGTTAGTTCAGCATAGCTGGTGCTGAGTTTGAACAGGTGCCACATCCCCGTGGATTTCAGTGTAGATGAACCACCTGTGAAATAGGCTCATGCATGCAGAAGAACCTCTATGAATCCAGGGCCCCACTGAGCCAGCAGATAGGCTTCAGGTAGTAGGAAGAAAGACAAAGTTTCCCAAAGAGCAATTGCTGTGACTTTTTCATGTAAAGCCCAGATGAGGAAGGGGCGTGACCAGGCAGGCTCATGAATATGCCATTTCCATTTTACAAGTGCATTTTGATGGGTGCTTCCCATCTTGAGTTAAGCCACACCAAAATGGGACTATCAGTGAAAGAGGCATGAGACCTCCTGGTTCAGGCATTCATTTCAATAGAACACAGTTACTGTCTAATAGATGTTTTCCCAAAGGGATGTGCCTCATAGCAGGATGAGAGAGGTGGTAAGTCAAAAGCCAAAAGGAGAACTCAGGTTGATACCCTTTGCGAGAGACTCCACTCAGCAAAATCAAAGGAGATCAAAGACAACTGCCCAAATGTTGCTCAAAGTGATCCTAGGGGCTGTGGGGTTCCAAATATCCACAGCATGCCACAGCTTGCTGAACAGTTTCCAATGAAGCATTTAGTTTGGTCTCCACTCATAGCATGCTCATTTGCAGTTAGCCAATATAAGAGACCAAGCAGAATACTCAAAGAGATACCGTCTCCAAATAAAATTCTGACTCTCCTTTTTGGTAATGCCATTGGATGAAGAGAAAACAATTTCCCCTGAATGCCAGAGGAACTGAGAGCTGTGAATCCATCCACGCAGTCCCAAGAATTTTACTCGGTAACCAGGTTTCCTGAGTTTTGTCAGGGTTTAATCAACTACTCCTACTGATAGACATATGATAACACTGCAGTCAGGACTTTGGGATTTGAGACTCTGACTTTCCAACCAAGAGGGTATCATCTGCATACTGAAAACTACAAACAGAATGTAGCAGCATTCACACTAAATCCTGACAAATTAATGTTGATTCTCAAAGTCTAGGTTCTAAGACAATTTGTATGTATATTCCAAATTATATATAGATAAGAAAAAACTACTGGTGATTTCCGCAGAAGTCCCTGAGAGACAAGTTAACATACATTTGCTCCCTGAGATTCTTAAAGGGAGTAATACTAGTGTTTTTGTGTGCTGGTGCTGAGGAAAGAGAAGAAAACACCGTCAGCAAGCACCTGGAGTTGGTCGGGAATGGGCTGTGTAATTTTCCCTGCTCAGCGCTGTCAGCACAATCCCAAACTGCCTACCTCCAATGTGCATTTCACTGAAGGACAGTCTGGAGTGGCACACCAAGGTATTTCTGATGCCAGAACTCCACCATCATGGACAACAGAGCTCTTCTTTGGCCTAGAGATTATTCCCAGTGTGAATTATATGATCTGAATGTGAAACTGTGTTTGTCTATAAACTTTTTTGAACTGAATGGGCTTAGCAGCATCCCTGATGTAATGCTTATAGAACAATGGATCCACTCAACAGATATCTATTGAGCTTCTTCTATGTTCACGACAGGGTGTTGAGCTCTCAAGATGTAAAAATGAACAAGAAAAATAGACCCTTTTACCATGTTGAGACTGATAGGATGAGTAGATGAAAATTCAAACAAACAAAAAGCCAAACAAAGCAAACATCTAGGAGTGGATCTTCCTAGATGTTAAGTCATTTCATAGTTCTTATCTAGGTGGACCCATAGCATCATCTGAAAAAACTGATGACCACTTCTGACTTGGTATTCTTTCTTTCCTTGGCATGTGGATCAGCTTTCTCTTTGTATTTCCCTCTTACTTACTGACCCCTATTCTCAGTACCCTTTGTTCTTTTCCCCAGAGCTTAGTGCTTGTATCTTGTTCATCTTTACTCACTCTTCTGTTGACATAATTCATTATCGCATATTAAAATGCCATTAGTGTGCTGAAAACTCCTTGAGTATATATCTCAGCTCGCTCCTAAACTTCAAAGTTACATATCAAAGTCATATAACTGTCTGCTTGATTTTTTCCACTGAGATATCAAACAGGCATTGAAACTTAACTCATTTAAATTTTAGCTCTTAATATTTCCCCTTTAAAAACCTGCTTTACCCTCCCTCTTGCCATTTCATTCAGTGGCCACTCAACCTTATACTTATTTGCTCCCATCAAAAACCTTGGGACCATCTTTCTCTTATATCCCACAGCTAATGTATGAGAAGTTCCTGTGGGCTCTCTCTTTGAAATAAATTTTGATTTTGACCTTTTCTCACTGGTGTCTTAGCTAGTTTCTCAGCTTCCACTATTACTACCCACAATCACACGACCACACATACACACACAGCATCCAGAATGACCTGTTTAAAATGTAGGTCAAGCATTGTCATTCCACTCTTCAAAATACTGTGATGACTTTTCATTTCAAGGTTAAAAGATCATAATAGCCACACAACTATATATCATTGATCTTGTATTATTTTTCTCCTTCCTGGCTACTATGATGTTCTATGAACACAATATTTCCTATTTGGGTATCTTGTGTTGGTTGCCCCTTTGTAATTTACATTTCTCTGATCATTTCCTGGCGAACTCTCCCATGTATTTCAAGCCTATATTTGAATACTACCTTATTAATGAGGACTTTCTGACTTTCCACCCTCCTACTCCCACCCCACCCCCAAACCAATACACATGCATCCTAATTCTATTTTTCCTGCTACATTTTGCCTATGGGAGTTTTTCCCTACATTTATTATGTTACTAGTGCCCTGGTGCACAGATTCGTGCACATTGAAAGGAAATTAATGAGAAGGTGGCTGGCGGAGATGGACTGGGCAAGATGGGCCGGACACTCCCTAGAGCCAACCTCCCATGGTCCCTCCCAGACTGGCCACACCTCGAGCGGCGCAGGGGATGGAAGGTCATCTGTGGAGTGAGTGGGGTCCTTCCAGCAGGTGGCATCCCTTGGCTAGGCTGCGGGATAGGGCCAAAATTGGCTCTCTGACATCCCCTGAGGGGTCCCGAATTGCAAGAGGGCAGTTCTTGGGTGATGCAGCTGGACTCAGGCTCCCTCCTCTCTGGTTCCGGGTGCGTCACCCAAGAACCGCCGCTGCCAAGTCACTGCAGCTTGGCAGCTCCTGAGTTGAGCATCTGCCCCCCTGGTGGTCAGTGTGTGTCATAGCTACTGGTCGGATGGTCGCTTAGTCTTTTAGATATATAGATTATTTATTATCCATCTCAGTCTGCTCTGTAAATTCTAGTATAATTACAGTTTTGCTTCTTCTGTAGTAATGTCTGGTGGGTCCTAGAACACTGCCCAGCATAGAGCTGTTCAAAACTAATATTTGCACAAATTAATCTAGTTAGACCTAGGATTATAATGCAGATCACACTTTAATATTTTCTTTTCCCAAATGTCAAAAGGTATCTGTTAATATACCAAACATTTGTATTTGTTTATGTTTATATCTGGAAAAATAAAGAAGGTTAGATATTGAGGGATTGTGATAAAAAAAGATGGTATGAATTGAATTTTATACTAATTTAGGGTGATATGAAGGAATGGCTTTGGCTCTCACTACTTCCATGAAAAGCATCACTCCTGATGGAAAGCTATGCTCTTTTTTGCATTCATTCCGATTCTAGCTTTCTCTGTGGCCGCCCTTGCCCTTGTCATGGCTTATCAAAACCGTATCTTTGCTTTTGTATATTTAACAGGTTGGAAATTGATTCTGTTAATAGAAATTTACAAAAAGTTAGGAGTGTCATCGAGTTTCTATTAATAAATGTCATCCATTTAATAAGACACATCTTTATTCATATCATCGTTGGTACTCAACCATGGCTCTTTGTCAGAGCTCCTGCAAGTATGATCTCTTACTTTTCTCTTTCTCTCAAATTGGAAATGGCAGATTAAGTATGTTCTCACACCCAGGTATCTTAATATTATTCAGAATAGGCAAAGAGGAAAGGTAAGTTCAGAACTCTAATGCTATCTGTGTGTTAGCCAGCCTCTCTGTGTCACTTGAGAATGTGGTTCAGCAAAGTTTCTTGATATATTGCAATGTTCAGGCTCACAGCTAATGGCTTTGGATTTCTGCACTCACTTGATATGTGTGTAATAAGTCCCAGTTTACCAACTGATGAGTGACTTAATAGAAAGAGGGAGAACAAGTGCCAACTTAACAAAATCAAAGAGTTACCCACAGAGAGAAGAAACACTTTCTTTTTAAGTCTAATTTGGTTTCTATATAAAAGAATTGAGTGAAAATCATTTCTCACTGCTCTCAGCTCAAAAAATAAATAAATGCCAAGTATCAACAATCCTCCTTAATTTTTTCTTTTTTTTTACATTGAAGAGGTGAAAATTACCCAATTTGTACATCTATTGCAAGTTGCTTTAGTGATTCCCAGAGAAGTAAGCTTTATTCCTCTTTCCCTACACTGCTAAACGATATCTCAAAGCAATATGGATGGGTTCAGGGAAGATTCTGAGTAAAGCACCTGTTTATAGAGGTAGTTTTAAGCTGCTTAAAAGTAAAAGTATGGAATACACTTTTACAGACTACTTAGAACTATTTAGCTGAAGGAAAAGTAGTATTCTATGCCAAGGAAGAAAATATTACTTCTTTGTCCAACCCATCATTTTACAGAGAACAAAAGTGACCTATAAATAGTCCAATGTATATGGAATAATCATATACAAACTTTGCAGATATATACAAATAGTATATTATTACCCCTTCCCTAACATCAAAGGAGATGGTTATCCCAGTAAAGGTTGCATATATTTTGGGATTAGAATGAGAAAGAGTTACATCACTGTTCTCCAATTTATTCACTATGGAGCATTGAGTAAGATACTGAAGATCTCTGAGTCTCATCATAAAATTAAAGTAATAACTCCTATTTCTTATAATATGGCACATAACTACAATAAAAACAACACAAATAATTAAATCATAGTATATTCCAGGCAGTCAATAAGTGTTTTCCATATATGCATGTGTATGCATATATGGGTGTTTCAACAACTCTATGACTACAGTGTTATTATTTCCATTTCACTGAGTACTAGCTCTCTGAAATTAAATAACACATGCAAACTACTAGATGATGTTCCTGACACATATTGTACAGTAAGTATAAATTACCATTTCATCATTTTACTCATCATAATTATTACTCATATGTTATTTATATTATATATTATACCCTAAATAATTTTCTCACACTCATATATGACCCTGAGCACTATAGCCAGAAAAGTGCATGTGTGGAAAGGAATTCTTTGTTTAGATCAAGGTTTCTGCTGTAACAAGGACTATACTTATTTATTATTAAGTAAACCCTGGTTTTAGATTAGTAAGCTCATTTTATGATGTGTGAATCTGTAGGGCTTATTTTATAAGTACGATATGAATCAAGGTGCTACTGATGTTTAATTTTGTACACAAGCATTCACACACACATATACACACACACACACACAGTTGTCTTGCTTTCTATTTCAAATTAAAGTCATTTCTTGATATGTATGGTGGTTCTATGTGAAAATTCATCAAGTTGCATTTGTATGATGTGTGCATTCTCCATGTGGCTTCAGCAAAAATGTTACCTAAAATCATGTGTAAGAAACTAATGAAATTGAGTCCTCAGTCATATAAGGCCAAAGAAAGCTATCAATTGAATGATCCTCTTTGCAACAGTTACTTGGATATTTCCTAAGCAGGAAGGAACAACGCAGGAGAGGGGAGTATGGAATTAGAAGACAAGATGAAGAAGCCAATTAGTAAAACTTAACAAAAATATAAAAGGAAATATGGTATCCATACCGAAGGCCATTTTACAAGTAAAGGCTTTCTGTCTGTAATACAATGGGACAGGTCATGACTTCGGTGTTTGTATTGGGTGATCAGGATTTTATTTAGTCAATCACAGAAACAATGTGTGTGTCTCATGAACTGGTGGGTGCTAAAAGTATATTAATGTATTTTTGTAATACAGATCAGTGTCAGTTTAATTTACAGAAAGAGGAAGCAGGCAGACTAGTTTCTTTTTTGAAAGTTTCATAATTCCCTGTCCCTTGTGAAGGGAAAACCTCACTCCAACACGATTTATATCAACATTTTATTGTCAGAAAGAGCAAATCCTGCCTTAAAACTAACAGGCTATAACTGACCAGTCTTTTAAAGTTTTGTTTGTCTTTCTCGGGTCTATGCTGGGCTTGTTGGTCGCCTCAGTGCATATAACTGGGATGACCCTCAAGGATTTTACTGCAGTCTAGTTCGTGTTCCTATTATTTTTGACATCACTTCTCTTGAGCTATGAAGACAGACAACTTTGATTGACAAAAGCTCATTGTCTTTCCTGAGCCCCAAGCAAATATTCAAGAGCTGTTTAATTTTGTGTTGTCTGTAATCAGTTCTTAAAGTCTGTCTATTTCCCTCAAGGCATCTGTAATAAAATTTGCCAGCTATTTAATAGTGACTGAAGTACCTTGTACAGCTTTCTCTATTCATTTATTCTAATCATGGTATTAGAATTCTAAAGGCCCTGTAAAACTCAAATTGCTATTTTTGAGCACTGGTAAGTCACTCTTATGATGAAGCCTGTTAGCTAATATTAAGTAGGGCAGATGAAGTCCTAAGAAAATCTTCAGCTTCTCATTTCCTTAGATAACCCTCTTATAGTATCATCAATAAGATCAATGCATTGTTACACATTCATAAGACTAACATTTACACTTTTTTCTTAATTCATATAACAGCAGTTACTGATATTAACATGTAAAAAGTTTCATCATATTTAAGTATTTAAATGAAAAATAATTCTTAGACCTCTATTAAAAAGATAAAAAGATAATACTGTTTTGGATGTATGCTCATATAAATGATTTACTACTTATAAACCTGTGGTTGGCCTCAATGCTGGAGTTGAATCAACTTCATAAGTTAAAAAGAAAGAAATAATATATCCACAATTAGAAGAAAAATAAAAATAGAAAGTTCTTACAGAGTTCAGATTTCATAATTATTTTCCAACAGACAATTTTGGATTTCATGCTGTTAAATAGGTTAAAGAAAGAAATTAGGTGGCAGAATGCTGAAATACCATCTAAAACAAACTGCAGCCAAATATCTCAGGCTGTGAATTCATTAGATTGGAGCCAGCTAAGCAAGACTGAAATAACTGAATGGAACTCTCAAAGGACTGCCTTCTGGCAATGGTGACTGCGTGTTTTCCCTTTCTCTAGTTCAGGTATCAACACCGCATGAATATTAGAGCTACAGGAAACTTGGTTTATTCTCTTGATGAGAAGTTAATTCATTTTAGGATTTATTGGGGTTAAAGGGGATTAAGCCAGGTGATCTCTTATATTTGAAGTTAAAAATGGAAGGTTCATGGATCTCCACAACTTGTGTCTTGAATGCTGAAAGTATGAGGGATACAAACCCAGTTTAGCCTGGAGGCGATGGTCAGGTAATAGAAGTAAGCACTGCTAGAAGCTGGTTTAGGTATTATTTGTAATAGATAAACTTCTGGGTTTTGTCTATGTCTATGGCATACTGTTCAAGGGAATAACTAAAGTTTTCTTAAGTATCTAATCATAGTGATAGGATGATATAATTATAGAAACTGACTGGGTTGCCCTAGCCTGTTTTGCTCAGTGGCCATTGGACTGAAGGGTCCCGGGTTTGATTCTGGTCAAGACATGTACCTCAGTTGCAGGCTTGACCCCTGGTCCCAGTCTGGGCTTGTGTAGGAGGCACCCAATCAATGTGTTTCTCTCATATCAATGTTTCTCTCGCTGTGTCTCTCCCCCTCCCTTCCACTCTCTCTAAAAAGCAATGGGGAAAAAATATCATTGGGTGAGGATTAAGAACAATAAAAAAATAAAATAACTGAGTTAATCAAATCTTCAAAGATTAGTTAGGGAACTTAAGAAATAATACATTTAAGAACTTAAGAAACACAAGGTGGATTTTTAACTGAAGGTGCAGTGACAAAGGTGGTGCCCTTCTGGTAAGATGGTAATATTTCTTTACATTCAATAATGCAATAGCCATCAGAAGACAGAACAATCAATGAGGGATGGTGTTTTAGGGGAATATTTTGAGAAATACTGTTGGGCAAGGAGATATTAGTAATAGAGGAAAAGAGGCCATGCTAAGCAAATGCTTTTTAACTTAAGTGCTTTATATCAAACTGCCTAGAAACACAATGATTTACAATATGATTTACAATCATCCACGTAGTCAATGTGAGATTGACTTTGAGGTGAGTCTTCTAAAAATAGTATAACTCAGAGGCATCTGTTTATATATAAATAGATTAGATAATTATCATCTATAATCAGAACTATGTAACCTTAATTTTTTTAAGTCCAGTATAATTGCCTATACATCAGTGCAGAAATTAAAGTTAATATAGTAAGCCCGAGATTGCTTTCCTTAAACAGGCCTCTTTTCAAGGTTGGCTCATGGATAGTAACTAAGAACATGAATGGTGAGAAGTTTCCTACACTGATAATTTTTTTTTAATCTTAAATGGTAAGAGTGGCTCACTGTGCCTAGACTAGACAAATAATGTGGTTATGCTGAACAGCTGCTTTTCTTCTGGGCATCTGGATTTGGGTACATGCTAGGCTGAGGGTGCCTATGTGACAAGCCCCCAATACAAACCCTGAGCCCTACATAGTCTCCAATGAGCTTCCCTGTTAGGCAGCATTTCCCATTTCTGTCACAGTTGGATGCTGGAGGAATTAAGCACATCTGTGTGACTGCAGAGGAGAAGACCCTTGGAAGTTTGTACTCGGTGTCTTCGGGAGTTCATTCTATGTGTGTTTTCCCTTTGCTAATTTTGCTTTGCATCTTTTGCTGCTATGAATGATAGTGAAGGATATAACGATATTCTGAGCCCCCATTCTTTATCATAAACCACAAAACATGAGAATCATCTCAGGGATTCCCACCACAATGCCAAGGAAATAATTAAAGGAACACACAAAAAAATCAACAATAAAATATTTCGTAGAAATGTCTCAAAAATCAAAGATTAGAGTGAATCCAATTCATTTCAACTATAAGGAATTCAAATGCTGGAGAATGACATCACAGAAAATCTTACATAAGGCAGATCAAAGTTTCCTCTTCCCCATGATGTATCTAGACAGGTGATTATATTAGCAATTTCTCTTTCCTCTCAGACCATGAAAATGGGTCCAGGTGTGCTCAAGTATCCCAAATCTCCCAGCATCCTCCCTACAACCTGAAAGAAAAGATACAATCCTAGACGTGGAACTTCAGGCATGTGAGTCCATAGCTATTGGCGAAATCTAGAGCTCATAGAGAATCAATTTTCAAATCCATCTTGTCCTGGTCGTTCTTTTTTAAAGTATATTTTTTCTTGATTTCAGAGAGGAAGGGAGAGGGAGAGAGAGATAGAAATACCAACAATGAGAGAAAATCACTGATTAGCTGCCTCCTGCACAATCCCTACTGGGAATTGAGCCTGCAACATGGGCATGTGTCCTGACCTGGAATCAAACCTTGATCTCCTGGTTCATAGGTTGATGCTCAAATGCAGCCACACCATCTGGCCTTTATGGTCATTCTTTAAAAAAAAAATGAAGACAAGTGACCAAGCAAATCCTGACTGTTCCAGGTTCAGGATTACCACTAGGATGACAAATCAAGTAAGCAAAGAAAATTAAAATTTTAGAGGAGAACATTTAAAAATTGAAAAAATGCAAAGCAATAATGGTACAATTTCAGGTTTCACCCACTTCTAAAAATAAACAATCCAATCATACAAGGAGAGAATGCTGCATGCATGAGTTGACTTAAACTGAATTTTTATTTTAAAGGATAACTTTCAGCAGAATGTACAAGGTGAGCTAAGGAATAGGAGTGTGATGGAGTGGGATGTTTGGAGAAGCTTTCTTCTGTAATTTCTTATTTTCAAATATATCAGGGCAGACAAATGGCATTTACATTAAAATATGTCAAAATGGCATCTGGCTCTATAATAGTAATTTCTCCTCTGGCGAAGAAGCCAAAATTGACGAGCAATGGCATTTCACAGATACCTAGTGCAGCGTAGTGATGGGCTGGGCATATTAAGTAAACAAAATGGGACTTTTAGAGGAAAGGTGCAGTGTATTAGACACATACAATTTTATTCAAGTGGTTTAAATTCTTTGTCTATGCTTAAAACTGGCAGATTGAACAAGACAATTCTAAGCTTCAAATATTAAATATTACACTCATTACATCCCAACAAGATCGTATTGAGGGGAGGAAAGCATAGAAATATTTTTTTTCTATTTTAGAGCGTTTAACCCCCAAAATGTAAAATAATAGGGATATTAGTTCAACATGGGTAGACAGTAGTAAATCTCTCTCTTTTTCTCCATATAATGTATATGTGTGTGCATTTTAAAAAAAATCTTAATTTAAGCAGTAACATAATACATTTGCATATTCCATTCCATAGTTAATATTTTTCTTTTTTAAAATCTTTTTATTGATTTCAGAGAGGGAGAGAGAGATAAAAACAGCAATGATGAGAGAGAATAATTGGTTGGCTGCCTCCTGCATGATGGGGGATGGAGCTCACAACCTGAATATGTGCCCTGACTGGAAATCAAACCTTGATCTCCTGGTTCAGAAGTCGATGCTCAACACTGAGTCACCATGGTTGGGCAACAAAAAAATATCTTTACAGCGTTCTCTCCTTGACTCACCAGAGCAGATTCAGCAAAATGTAAGCAGTCAATGTTCAAAAATTCAAAAGATATGGACATACAAAACCTTTTCCCCCATAAAAGGAAATGTTGAACTCTTTAGACTGGTGTGTTCAACTAAATCCCAGCTATAGATTACAAAAGAGATCCTTAGGAAAACATTAAATAAGAAACCAAAGGTGCACAGTTTCTAAGGATTCTTAAAGATTGTAAAGTTCTTTTCAGGTATTGTGAATGAAGAAAACAAAGTATGTGTTCAGGGGGTTATGTTGAATTCTGATAGGTTGAATTCAAGAACTATTAAAAAATTAAAATCTGAGTTATAAATATTAGTATTAGCAGTTACTATTAATACAACCCGTAATATGTACCATATATATTTTACATGTATTGAAGTTTAAAGGGAGTAAAATTCTTGTCTAAGTTCACATACCTAAAAAGTGACAAGAAATATACCAAGAAAAGTAGGAAAAGAGAATCCTACTAATTGACTTCATCCTGAAAATCTCAGCATAAGATCTAAGTTTTTCCTGGATTCTTCCTACTCAACATGCTTAACAGAGAATAAAGAACATATGCACAAAGCTATATGGGATATCACATATATTTGATATTAAAAATGTATAAAGAACTAAGAGATCTTCGAGATTTAGGCTTTCAATAAGATTAGTTTTAATAAATATTAAGTGTGAGAATATACAGACAATTTCAAACTCTTAAAAGTAAATTTATTTCAGGTATGCAAGGCTGCTTCAGTATTTGAAAATCAATTATTGTAACCCAGCATATTGACAGGCTAAATAGAAAAATGATACTATCACATCAGTTAATGCAGAAAATTAATATAACAAAATACAACTCCAATTCATGATAAAACAAACTAAAACTGAAAATCAACTTTCTCAACTTTATAAAAATATCCTTAAGAGCCTAGCTAACATAATACTCCAAAGTGAGAGACTGGATAGTTTCCCCTTTCAACTCCAAGGATATTTTCTCTCTCACCAGTCTTTTTCAATATTGTACTGGAAGCCCTAATTACATCAATAATATAAGACCATATCAAAATATTGGCAAGCTATTTTGTTGATGTTGATAAGAGAATTCTAAATTTTACATGGAAATGCAAAAACCTAAACTAGTCAACAAAACAGTAAAGATCAGTATTGAAGGACTCACACTACCAATTCAAGACTTAATATAAAACTATGGTAGTCGAGAGGGCTTCTATGTGGTCTATTGAGAGTAGCAGCAGCACTGTACTTAAAGACATTTGTCCTAGGGAGGGGAAACAATATCCAATGTGTCTGATAGGTTGCAATCAAGTAAGGCACCAAGGTGATCCTTGAAGGGGGAATGCATAAGAATGTCAATGTCGTGTTTAATCAAACATGAATTGAACACTACTCTATGCTAGGTTTTGCTTATGCAGCATTGCTTGATAAATGCCTAATTACCTTTCAAAAGAAAAGAAAATGCTCTGTTTATAGACTCAGTGGGTACTTTCTTTGAAACACAATATATACCAATGATTTCATCTAGCTAAGAAATTCAGATCTGACTCTAACTAGATTCAAAGCTTTTTCTAAATGTCTTTAGCATTTTCCCTTAGTACTTGAAATATCTTAAAGGCTGTTTATTGCAATTCTTGAAAGCCAATTAAAAGCTCTCCTGTTGGCTCACATAAATACCTCATATGTACCTAGAAAAAGTTCCTGGTTGTAGGATAATTTAATGAGATAAAGTGTGGCTTTCTAACTAGCTTAAAAGTCACATGCACTGGGCAGAAAGGGACAGGGAGGAAGGGTGATTGCAAGAATAAATAAATGAAGAAAATCCACTTCATCTCCTGCAATTTAATATTTGGTTCATGTAATGGAATGGTGCTGAGCAGATTGGGAAGAAAATTGAAACTACTAGAGTTTTTATAAAGCTACAAATGAAGAGTTTCAGTAAGAGGCACTGTACCCTCATTTTAGTTCCTTTTATAATATCCCAAAATATTTTCCTGAAAAATCCTGGGTAATTTGTTCTTTCTTAAAAACCAAAATTAAATTAATATTATTGCATTTACAATTGTAAAGTCCTAGTCAAAGAAGTTTTGGTTTTTTAGAACTAAACAATGATACTATTTTTTAAAATATCAACATATAATGCATTCTACAAAGCAAATGTATAGGGATTTAAATGATAAAAGGAGAGACTGGTTTCTGGCTATTGGTATCCTGTAATTCTGACTTAATAATATAGCCCCAAAGTATAGGCTAACAAATGCTAAAACATTATTTTCCATGTGTATATTTTATTATATACTATATGTATACATAATATGTACACATATATACACATTTTAATTAATTAATTATATTTAAGATGCCATTAGCTGCATGTCCCTGGTGAATTATTTAACTTCAGTGTCCTTTTCTATACACGTAGTCTTCTCAGTTCAAATGACATACACTATCTTGATAGCATACCCCAGTATTAAACTTGTTTGAAAGCTGTAATGGGATTACACTTCCTATTACTGTGTGATCCTGGTTACGTTATTTCGACTTTCTGTGCCTCACTTACTCCATTTAAAAATAGAGAAAATAATAGTACCAACTGAATGTGTGTATTGCCTTTAGGACACTCTTTAAAATGATGCTGAGAAAAATGAACTGATTTGCCCAAAGCCAGAGCTTCTGCTGAAATCTCAGGGCTAGAGGCCAGGCTGCTAAGCTCCACCCCATTCCATTCCATGCTGTTCCCCTAGTGCCTCACACAATAGTCTTTGTGGTGATGTTCTCTAAAACTTATTGACTCTCTTTTTTAAAAGAAAGAAAATTAGTATTTTTAATTATACTGGTATAAAGAGCTTCTCAATAATCACTAAAAGTTTAATTAATCATGTAATAAATATATATATATATATATATATATATATATATATATATATATATATGTATGTATATATATCTGCTTTGAAGTGATTTAAAATGTCTGGTTAAATGCCTTTCTTTTTACTTACTTTTATTCGGAAAGTATCTGGGACTGTCTGCTCTTAGGATTTGTTCTGATTCTTTTAGAAGAATTGCTATATTTAAGAAGCTCAAGCCTTATCCTATTTGAGAAATAGAGAAAACTGACAAACTGATCCTCCAAATAGATTCCCTAATACCTTTTAGTGCTGGTTAGCATAAAATGGGTTTATGATGCAGAGTAAGACCACAAATCAACAATCCTAAACCAAACAGGAAGTAGAAGAGAAATTACCTGGAGGCATCGCTATGGAAACCAAAGAAGCTCCAGTTAGCAATAAGGGGAGGAAGGGAGAGTCCTGCACAGAAACACAAAGAAATTAGACCAGACCTTGTGATTGTGGCTGAAGCGCACTTCTGGTCCTTCGTAATGCACGCCTTGATTTCAAATTCTCTCTCACAGGATGGTGAAGGACTGTAAACAACACCCCTGGAAGGCAAGACTAGGCATTCCAACGCAGAATCACTACTTTGTAACACAATTTATTTCAAGCTACATTAGGCTTCCCTAGCTGGGCTAAACAGGACTGTAACATAATGCTTGTTTCTAAAATATAAAAAAGGAGCTTCCATTCAGTAGCCAGTGAGCTGAGACTGCGCTATCTAAAAATCTCCAGTGAACTTCAGAGTTTTACATTAGACTCTGATTTCCCTCTGCCTTAAGGGAATTCAGGAGAAAAGACACAAAGCATTTAAAGTGGTTTTAAGGGATGCCCACACCCTGAGAGATATTTGGGGAAAGAGTGGATATGCAGTGATTCCATAAAGTGATCAGTAATGGATTTAAAAAAGGCCCTGTTGGGTTCACCTGGATATCTTGCACAGCACTCTCAGCATGAGTTGTGCCTCCTGTATCCTAAAATCATGTGTGTTGTGTGACTCTGCTAGTTTCAAGCAATCAGGAATGCCAACACATGCTGAATAGAGAGGTTCAAATGCTAACGTAAGCACAGGCACGGTAGAATCTGCTAATACATATTTATTGCTAGTGATGTAAGAATTAACTAAGGAGTAATTTTTTGTCTCCCTACATCGACCTGCCAACAGAATTTTCATGTTGCCTCCTCATTAGATTAATTGATTCTTTTAGTTTGTATTTATCACTCATATGTCTCATGCTTGGTCTATTATGAAATTAATGCTGGTCTACATTTCTTTCTGATATTATAATATTAGATGACTTGGAAATTTCAAAATTGGGTTGTTGATTTGCGCTTCAGAAAGCTGGAGATAATCAGAACATGAAGTACCGCTTGCTAAGCATGTTGAGGGAACATCGCCAGCCAGAAACCATGGACAGCAAGTGCTCCCACTTGCCTGCAGAAAGGGGCGTGTCCTGTGATCCATACAAATCTTAACAGGACTTCCCTTTCCAGGAGTGAAGTCATCATAGTCCATGCTTGGCAAAACTTTGAACATGGAGTCTGTAAACCTGAGTTTTCAGCATCATTTTGAAACTAATGAGTTACGTGATTTGAGGAATTACAGCAGTGTTGCTTGGTGGAAATGTTTTTTCTTGTGGCGCTATCTATATACTATGTATTTATTGGAATGAGAATGCATACGCTTAAGTTTTATAAACATAATCCATTCCTCTGATGATTTCCACGTAAAATAAATCACATACAAGGCTTTTGAGCCATTTTTCAGAATCCTGTGAGATGGTATTGAGTTTCTGTAGCCCATCCATTTATTGGAAGCAATTTTTAGAATTTTCAGGGAATTAAAAAGAAAATATGTGGTAACTTCACAAAAGTTGTAGATGCAACACTTGCTGAGATTCATGCTTTGGCCTGTGTCTGTGTCTGTGTGTGTGTG
>NW_005871336.1:1025532-1181876 GCF_000147115.1 Myotis lucifugus | reverse complement strand
ATATATATATATATATATATGTTTTATGCATTATTATATGTGATCTTCCCACATATGTGTGACTAGAATACATATCATTTATACAGGGATAATTTATATATGAAAAAAATATACACAAAATAGGCACTAACTTTTGTATATAATGTTGAATTACAGTATACTCTGGATAGTTGTATATAAGTATAGAAAATCCTATATAATAAAAGCCTAATATGCTAAGTGTCCAGTTGACTGGGTGGCCGTTCAACCAATCAAAGCATAATATGCTAATGATATACTAAGGCCACTCAACCACTCACTATGACATGCACTGACCCCCAGAGGGCAGATGCTCCAACTGGTAAGTTAGCTTGCTGCTGGGGTTCTGCTAGTCAGGACTGAGTGTGATGGCCAGGCACACCCTGGAGCCCTCCCACAGTCCCTCCCCAGCTTGCCAACCTCCCACATCCCTTTCTGGCCCCAATCGTGAGAATTTGATTGTTCGTTTGATCTACTGGCTAAAATCAATCATGTTTTACTAAGGTTGATAACATTTTATGTTTTCAGATCTATTTTATTTCTTCATTGCTACAATGCCTCATTAATGTGCACTATTACTGCTTTATAGAATCAAGAACAAGCCAAGGTAAGGAAATTGCCTAATGACAACTGCATATCTGAAGGTCTAGATAGCAGATTGGCAAAATCACATCTAGCTTCTCAAATGAAAGAAATTTGATGTCATATTACTTTACAAAGCTAAAGAAATCTCTTAACATTACAACACACACACACACACACACACACACACACACACACACACACACACAATTCAGATCACATCTGACCATGAGCACTCCAAACTCCCTGGTTCCAGCCATTAGCTTCTATCAAAAGGATTACTACAGGAGCCTCCTACTGGATCTTCCAGAATCTCCTGTGTCCAAATTTGCCCTCCTGCAATAATTACCTATACAGTATTCATAAAGATCACTTTAAAATGTTAAGTGAAAACATCTTACTCCTATGCTCAAAATCTTTCATTTTCTCTCATTTCAGTCAAGGTGAAGTCAGATTCTTAGTGGCCACTCATTCTGTGCACCATCCTTTACCTCTCTTATTTTCACCTACTCAACTCATCCTTCCTCACTATTTGTGCAACACCCCACATACCCACATGCCTCAGCAAAATTTCACATGTTTTTGTTTCAGGTTGGAACCCATGTCCCCAGATATCTACAATCTTATCACTTCCATAAAGTCTTTGATCAGGTATCTCCTTCTTGAGACCCAACCCAAATACCTCAATGAAATTACACCTGCACTCAGCCAACCCTCCAGATTACCATTAACTTATATTCCCTTTTCTTTATCTTTTTAATTAACAGATTTACTGAGATATAATTAAAAGATGTAAAATTCATGTTTTAAGTTTATAATTCGATGATTTTAGCATATTTAGATTTGTGCAACCATAACCACCAAGTAATTGTAAGGTGTTTCTATAACCCCCATAAAGAAACTTCATGTCATTTCTTATCACTAGCCCCAGCCCCAGGAAACTGCTAACCTCTTTCTGTCTGTATATCTTTGTCTTTTTGGACATTTAATATAAATGAATTCTTAAAATATGTCATTTCTTGTGTGGCTTCTTTTACTGAGCATGATGTTTTAGTGTTGTATCAGCCTTTTAGCATATATCTGAATTTATTTTTTTTAAAAATCATTGTTTAAAGTATTACATATGCCCCCCCCATTGTCCTCTCCCTGGCCACTCCCACCCTATTTCCTTTTTATTGCTGAATAGTATTCCATTGTATGGATATACTACCGATTGTTTATCCATTTACCAGATGATGGATGTTTAGGTTGTTTCCACTTATTGGCTACTAAGAACAATGATGCTATAATTATTCCTGTGCAAATTTTTGTGTGGACATATATGTTCATTTTCCCCTATGCTCTATTCTAGTTTTACAACATCCATCACCTTCTTACATATCATCAATGTTCTATTTATTCTATTATTTGTTGACTTTTACCAACCACTAGAATCTAAATTGTTCCAAGTGCCTGGAATAGCTCTTGGTGTATAGTAAGAACACAAAATATTTGTAGAATGAAAATGCAATGTTCACATAATAGAGTGTTTCTAGGCAACACATTTTTAACTGGCATATTTCTTCATGTTTTCACTTTTTCCTCAAATATGTAGTAACCTATTCTATGCTGTAGAAACCATGTTATTATTGATGTTTTTAATAATGGGTAGGACAGAACATTATGATAAAAATATTCCACAATTAGCCCTAGCTTGTTTGGCTCAGTGGATATAGTGTCAACCTGTGGACCCAAGGGTCCCAGGTTTGATTCTGGTCAAGGACAGGTACCTTGGTTACAAGCTCCTCACTGGCCAGAGGCCTGGTCAGTGCTCTGCAGGAGGCAACTGATCAATGTGTTTCTCTCACATCGATGTTTCTGTCTTTCCCTCTCTCTTCCACTCTCTCTAAAAATCAATGAGAAAATATCCTCAGGTGAGGATTAAAAAAAAAATCAACAATTGGATAATGGAGGCATGTATAAAGAATTAATCACCAAATGATAAAAAAGAACTACCATAGGTACAACACACCCCCAATGATATCCATACAATAATACCCAGAAATTGTGAATGTATATGGTCATGGCAAGGAGGAATTAACGTAACAGATGGATTTAAGATTTCTAATTACCTCACCTTAAAATCCTGGGTTATCCAGGCAGTCCCAATGTAATCATGTGTGTCCTTTATAAGTGATAGAGGGTTATCCAGGCAGTCCCAATGTAATCATGTGTGTCCTTTATAAGTGATAGAGGCAGAAGAGCCTGAATGAGAGTAGGAGGTGGAGGATAGAAACAGGGTCAGAGTGATATGAAGTGAGAAAGACACAATCTACCATTGCTGGCTTTGAAGATGGAAGAGCCAAGGAATTGCACAACCATTCAGAGTTGGTAAAGGCAAAAACATGGATTGTCCCTTAGAGCTACTATAAAGGAATGCAGTCCTGCTGACTCCTTCATGTTAGCCTAGCAAGATCCATTTCGGACTCCTGACCTCCAGACCTGTAAGATGATATATTTGCATTGTACAAAGTTTGTAGCATAGCAGCAATAAAAACTAATACAGGAACCATATGCACTTGCTAGACAAGAGGATAAGAGGTGGGGCCTGAGTCCCCATTATATTTATTAAGTTCTTGTCCTTGTGTGTACTATATTTAGCACAAAATAAAATTTTCAAAGAAGTAGGAGTCATGGTCTCTGCTCTTGAGGAAAAAAGTTTACAAACTAGTTGGATTTTCTAATGGGAAAACAACCATATGGCAGAGATGTTAGAAGCACACAATTGTGCCAACAGGATAATCAACCATAATTTACATGGCCAGCCATCCCAGAGAACTGGCAAGCAAGGAGCATCACTGGAGCAGCTGTTGCCATGGACCCAAATCCTATGATAGTGACTGAAATAGAAACAAAACAAACAAGCAAATAGAAACCCTCAGAGATCTTGAACTTGTTAAATTGAGAGGCAGCACAGTGTAATCACAAGGAGTACAGAGCTACCTGGATACTAATCTCAACTCTACCCCACAGTAGGCTTTTGACTTGGGGCAAGTTACCTAAGCATCATCCTTTTCCTTATCTCTAAAATGAAGTTGGCCCCTTCAAGCAATTCTCTGAGAACTGGCTGACATCACTTCCAAAATAAGCCAAATATTCTTTCTTTCTTTAAATGTATATAAAAGATATAATCAAGGACAATTTTAGTACAGGAAAAAATGTATGTGTATGATTTACTTAACAATACTCAAATGTATTTATTACTACCTACTTTATGCCAGGTTCTTTTACACTTTTACAGATACATACATTAACACCTCCATCTATATACATATATATATATACACACACACATATATTATATATGTATATATATAATGTATGTATATATGTATATATGAATATATATACACACACAAGTATATATCTAGAGAATATGTACATTTCTATAGAGAATATATATGAAGAAAATATATTTAGTAAAGCACCATAAGTTTTATAACTAAGCTAGTATATATTGGAGATTCTGAAACATAATTGAAAGAATAAAGGAAAATTTGACATGGCCACAGTATTAGTCAGGGTTCCCAGAGTAACAGTACATAAATAAACAGAGAGAGGTAAGGAATTATCTTAAGTGATTATGAAGACTGAGAAGTCCTATGATTTTCAACCTGCAAGCTGGACCGTCAGGAAAGGTGATGGTGTATTTCCTGGGGAGCCCCAAAGCCAAGAGAGCTAATTGGGTATGCTCCAATAGGAAAGCATGCAGCCTCAAGACCCAGTAAGAGCTGATGTTTTAGTTTGAGTTCAAACACAGGAAGAGACCCATGTCCCAACTCAAGGCAATCAGGCAGAAAAATTCTCTACTACCTGGGAGTCCATTATTGACCAAAAGCTATTAATTTCATAGAACTCTCTAGTGGTCTCAGGAATACCCAGGAGATAACTACCCATTTCACAATATTCCTCTTCCACAGTATCCATAGTGATTAAAAACATGTTGCTTTATCAGGTAGGCCAGAGGGTGGGTGGGTGGGGGGAAGGTTAGTTACACAGAGCTTTCAAATGTGGATAAATTCATTACATCAAAAATTGATTCTGTTTAAAAACCCACAGATACTATCAGACAATTTTAAGTACTAAGAAGTTGTCATTCTTACATGGCAGATACAGGTCTTCCAAAATTCTAATTCTCACTTGAAATACCAAATTAAGTCATAGGTAACAAATTGCCTACTATTTTTTGTTACAGTGAAAAGCTTACGTTGTCTCTTTTTTTGGGAAAGTCCACAAAGGCCTGTCTTAATACCCATCGTTCTTCGGTTAGACACTCTTTCAAGTAAAAATGTTATTGTCTGCAAAACGCAGCAGATTGAGCAAAATTCAGTCAACCATACAAGCCTAGATACAACTATTTTCTATGATTTGCAGCAAAAATACTCATTTTGCAACACAGAATACTAAATAAAAGTATTCTAAAGGGTTGACATTTAATAAAATGAATATGGGCATTTTTGTGTACAAATGGCATTGTTTTTGCTTATGTGTGGTGAAGAATATAATAATTACTTAATACAGTCTGGTGTCACTCCATTTATGGCACTAACAATTTCACCACTTTTGTAGCATCAGTATGTCAACAGTGTGCAAAAAGGACAATAATGTGTAAATATTATTATAAAAATAGTTTGACCTCACGGATACTAAAACGAAGATTCCTAGACCCCACTTTGAAACTCACTTTACTGAAGGGTAGCCAACATGTAACTTGCCCTAAATGTACAGTGTGCTAAGAGCATCAGTCAGGTTCTTTACTAGAAGACTCCTCTTATTTTTCAACCAAGTTGATTAGTTAGAGTGTGGTTAAGAGAGTTGCAGCTATTTATATGAGTAATATAGAAAAAGCATATCATTTTCCTTTAAGTAATTATTTCAAAATTCATTATTAATTCTCTCTAGCATTTCCCCAACATTTTAAAGGGTATTATTAGCCCCTTTTATAGAATAAGAAACTGAGATTACTGTTTGGTGGAAATAATATTAGACTAGGATTTAGTTTTATAATGTCTTAGTCTCACATGGGAATTGGAATGCAGGAAAAATATTGTCTTGGGTCTATTTTAAGGGATAAATATATTTTTATTTATAAGCTCATTATCTCTTACTGATCAACATGAATGACAGTAAAATATCCAGGAGACCTTAGTTCAAACAAGTAAGTAACTGTGCTTAACTGAAGGTTGTTGTTAATCCTAACCAATGAAGTGGCTAATAGATAATCCTTTTAAAAAGATACCAACTCAAACTCAGTCTTTAAAATGGTACTTTCTACTGAAAATCTATAAAGACCAAAGAAACCTTTTACAAAATAATTTCCTTTACTTTTAAACTTAATGTAATCAATTGTTATTCAAATTGTCTTTAATGTAGTTGTTTCCCCCCAGTACAATGCATAACTTCATTAGTCTCATTGCTTGCTCTTCTAAACCAATATATTATTAGGCTTATTTGCTTACACTGTACTTGCTCTAGGTTGAAAATCAGTTTTTGAACAAATTCAATATATTTAGAAAAAAATGAAATGTCCTAAATTACCATTGTGTTCTTCTTTTGTTTTGTTTTTAGTGAACTTGTAAACAAAAAGCTCCCATTTCAAAAAAAGACACAAAAAACAAAATCCCAAATCATATATATGTTTACAGATTACATTTATCTAAGCAACATATATACATGTTCAATTTTAAGATGTTAACTAAATATCTGTGACAAATATGCTTTTTAAAATATATACACACCAAGAGCATTGTGAAGTTAATGCAGAGTCCTGAGGATAATCTGGTAGTCACTAAGTTTTTCTTAAGTTTTCACTTTAAATGCTGTTATTTCTAACACAGGTAAGCAGGCAGTCTTTCTTCATATGCTCAAACACTGGACCCTTTGGTTACTACCATATCATCTGGCTTGCAAATAAGAGGCCAACCATTTAAGAATGTTTTAAGTGAACAACTAGCAAACCCTAGGGATGGATAAACCCTAAGAATGCACAGTAGTGAGCATATACAAGTATCACAACTGTGGGTGAACACTGCTCATCCCATTCTTCTGAAATGAGATCTCAAAGCTGAATAGCTAAAAGTAAAAGATGTTCACACAAAAATTGGCATATGTACAATTTCTCCACCTATTTGTGTGTGTCAACCATTTAGTTCACTTTTCCACTTGAAAAAAAAATGGAATAGAAAACTGGACACCATGTTTCACTATCTCAGTTAATATTTACAATTACAACAATGCTTCCCAGAGCCAGTTTATACTGAAATTAAGTTCTTTACACCAAAGAAATGGTTGTCCACAACCACTGGCTAGTGTACATATGAACTAAAATGTCTAGATTTGGGGAGAAACCAACGCTGCTCCAATCACCGGCACTGCTTCCTCTGTTCCTTCATTCTCGCTTAGAAACCTGTGGCGGTTGGGGCCTGCTGACCCTGCCCACTGGAAGAGGCCGCCGACTGGGCTGCTTTCTGCTTCAGCGTTGTCCAGTCAAATGTGTAGTCATACTGGTGGTTCAGGGTCCTGAAAAGAATGCGGAAGAGCTGCCTCAGGTACATGTAATTCGGGGCTTCTTCAAAGCGCAGCCCACGGCAGTAGTTTAAGTACATGGCAAATTCCGAAGGAAACCCCTTACATAAGACTTCAACAGGAATGGACATCTTCTTTTCACTAATCTTCTCGTATTTCTGTACCTTGGTGGCAGCCTTCAGCCCTTGCCACGGCAGGCTGGTTCTGTTAAAATACATCAAAACATAGCCTAACGATTCCATGTCGTCCCGGCGACTCTGTTCCACGCCAAGGTGGGCATTGATGCTCGCATACCGGGCCGTGCCCGTGAGGTTTTTATCTTCTCGGTACGGGATGTGTTGCCTTGTCCTGTTGTCTCTGTATTTTTTGGCCAAACCGAAATCAATCAGGAACAACTTATTACAGTGGCGCCCGATGCCCATGAGGAAGTTGTCCGGTTTGATGTCTCGGTGTATGAAATTCTTTGTATGCACATATTCCACCCTGCTGATCATCTGGTCCGCGAGCATCAGTATAGTCTTCATGGTGAAGCTCCTGGAGCAGAAGTTGAAGAGGTCTTCCAGGCTGGGCCCCAGGAGGTCCATGACCAGCACGTTGTGGTCTTTCTCCTGCCCGTACCACCGGATGTGCGGGATGCCCACCCCGCCCTGCAGGATCTTGTAGAGCTTGCTCTCGTACAGCAGCTGCGGGTGCCGGGCCTTCAGGGACTCGAGCTTCACCGCCACCTCCTCGCCGTTGGTGATGTTGATCGCCAGGTAGATGTCCCCGAAGGAGCCAGACCCGATCTTGCGCACCAGCTTGTATTTCCCCCGGACAGTGAATTCGGCCTGAGAGCTGCTGCAGCTCGCCATCCCGGGACACGGACTCCACCGGGGCTGCGGCCAAGCCCGGCCCTCACCTTGTAGAGGACGACAGAGGCCTCTCTGGGCGGCAGCGCCCCGAGCAACTCCGCAGAGGACGGCGGCCGGAAACGGAAACGGTGAAACGGAAGCGGTGGTTCTCTCGGTGTCACAGGGCCCAGAATCCCCCAAGGGGACCCTAATCACCTCCGCCCAGTCGGGCTGCTCCTTTCCGGGCCGCCGTTTCTAAGGGGCTCGCGAGGTTCCCAGGCTGGGCCGCTTGGATTCTGGGCTTTCGTGACGTCGTGGGCTGGAAAAGGGGGGCGTTGAGTTAGGACGGGGTTCGCGCTGCCCCCACCGCCGTGGCCTCCCACCCCGAGGCCCCACCGTCGCTTTCACTCTGCGGCTCTGTCATGTTGTTGCTCACCCGGTGGCGCCATCTTGTCATTCCACCCACGCAGCTGCCATCTTGTTATTCTGGCTCCACCAACGCAAAATGGCGCCTTCCCGGGGAGCCGCTGCTTCCGGGCGCAGAGCACTCTGGGAAGGGGCCTCAGACGCTGACCCCTGAGGGGCCGCAGGGAGGAGGAGGGCGGAACCTGCCCGCCAGAGTAGGGTCACAGCTGCGCATGCGGGTTCTCCTGGAGTTAATTTTCCGCAGGTGAACCTTTCGGGTGTCAATGTTTTGAATGTATGAGGTTGAGTTAGCGCCCCTTCCTTTGGAAAGTGATCGTTCAGAGATGGAAGTGCTGCTTCATTGATTAGAATGCAGGCCTTTTGTGCTGTCCTTCATTCTCTTATTCTCTTCGCCTTGCTTTTTACCTACAATCAGATTATTATTTTTTTTTTTTAAGAAGGAACGTTCCTTCACTTTTTTCTATGCTTCGCTCTGTATCAACAATACAACGCGCCTGTCATGTTGTTGAGAGCCACACCCTGAAGGCAGCGGCAGGAAGTCTTATGCTGTCACCATGGACCCAGTGCAAACTGGTGACCTAGGCGGGGAGAGGCCAGGTCACAAAGCAGCAGTGGCCCGGGATGCCAGGGCCGTGGCCATTGGCTTGATCGCAGTGTGCTTTACTAATCAATACACGGATCGGCACCAGAGTGAAAAGGTACAGTGTATAGAAACGTGACTACTGTCCACTTCAGTGTTCTTTATCTGCAATGACACCCTCATCAAAATTCAGTGATAACTCTTAACATTTTACTAAGATGAAGTGATTTATTTTAGTAAATCAGAAAGTGCAACAATGCCATCGAATGCTTTCCATGTCTCTTGGATTCCCGCTCCTTTATTATTTTGGAGTCAAAATACTTTGTTTCTTTTAAAAATTGTTCCATCCACTCATTTATTAGACTAAAAATGTCTCAGACACTAAAACCTATAGGTATAAATGCTAACAAAAAGAGGCATCTGCCAGCAAAGAAATTTAATCTTATTTATACACATTGTAAATGCTATATGAAAATGCAATAGTGCCAGATAAGATCTTTTTGATGATGTTTGTCAGATATAACCTTTGGTACATCATGTCTATAAATGTACCTATTTAGCTTGTGGGGGATTAGAAATGAAATTTCTAAGGTGGTATTGTCAGTCCATAGTAGTGGAGTTAGCTCCCTGAAAGTGCCTTCAGTTCTTAAAAACATGCTGAAATGCACCCTTTTAATAAGTCACTCAACCCCCTGCCCCAGCCCCACCTGAAAAAATACAGGGGACACATTATTGAACAAGCTCCTTGACAGTTCCATGTATTTCCGATGAATAGATGCTTCTCAGTCCCCATTGTTTGCCATGTTCACAGGACTCAGTTAATGAAATGGCTAATTAGATTTCTGTAATCCTGTAGTCATTGTGTTTGAGGTGACATTTTGTCGGTATTTCTCTTGTGGCTCCTTCAGTGTGATAGGAAACATTTTCCGTTAGCCAACTTGGCTCTTGTTATTTTGCTGGAATGGCAGTTCCCTCTGCCTGTATAATGAAATCATTGCCCTCCTAAATAGAGCTCTGCCACTCAGCATTTAAATAGAAAAGAATAGGAAAATGATCATCTGATTAGTCAAACAGGCCCATGTTCAAAATCCGTTTCCGAAATCAAATAGAATTGGATCGAGTGCAGTGTGGAGGAATGACTTAGGTATTATTATATACTATAGTACATATTCACTGGCTAGCAGAATGTGGAAGGATTTAACGTTCTAAATTCTTATTCTTATGATCTGTAAGAACCAAATTCTTGAAAAAGCAGGGTCAAGAAGTCTAATTTAGGCTGCTTTTTTAGACTCTTAAAAACTGTATTACATCCAAGAAGTGAAAGACCATGACCAATGCCACAATTCAAGTACTAAATACAAATTATTTAAAATACTGGAATGATAATAGTGCAATATAGAACTTGATAATTGTTTTGTATATAAATAAAAGGGATTTATATATTTGAATTAATATACATTTATTTTCTATAAGTTTTAATAATTTTCATTTCAAATCACCTTTTGATTAGTGCAGAAATACATTTTGAGAGTCACCACCAACCAATTGGTTTCAGCCCTTCACTTCTGAAAGTTAGCAAATCAGCAAT
Organism: Myotis lucifugus; assembly: GCF_000147115.1. NCBI lineage: Eukaryota > Metazoa > Chordata > Mammalia > Chiroptera > Vespertilionidae > Myotis > Myotis lucifugus. The sequence goes on along the minus strand of NW_005871336.1, from coordinate 1,171,288 downwards.
GAACGAGCTCTAAACAATACTCCTTTGAATGCCAACTCATCAACAACAGTTTCATTCTAGTAGCCACAACTGTATAGATCATGCCTACTTAGCTGTACCTTTAGAAGTAAAGTTAGCAAATTCCTAAACACCATGCTTCCCTGAATTACTTATATAAGATCAATAATCTCCTATGCTCAAAGAGACTGTGCCAGACCAGCATAGCCCTCCATTATTATAGTGAACTATAAAGTCAGCTTTGCCTTTTATTTTTATTTCAGATATGGAGTGTTATTTCATCATCCTTTACACCCCACTGCACACTTGCATTATGTTTCTCCAGAGAATTAGAGCCAAAGATATATATATATATATATATATATATATCTTGCTTTCACATTCTTAACATATATCTTAACATATATCTTGCTTTCACACTCATCACTTCCACTACTAGTTTTTAGTTTACTCTCAATAAATGATCTATATTTAGCCCAAAAGTAGAATAAGAGGAGTAATGAAGCCTTGATCACACACGATACCTTCCCTAATATGACTTGTGTCTTCTGTGATGATTTTCATTCTCTAGAGGACCTCTACTGAGCTTACCCTATGGTGAGCACTGGCATGGGACACAAATATTTCCATATTTTTTATTCATTCAGTGAGCTCTATCCACTTACATATCTCTTCCCCAAATTTATTTATCATTAATTTTCCAATCTTGTTCCATCCAAGTCCCTGACCATCAGCCTAACAATTGGCTACAGCCTGAATCAGCATGTAATTGCATATCTTGCCTTTTCACCTTTCAAGCAAAGTGAACAACCAGGTGTACTGTCTACGAGGGGAAGTCCCTTCATCACTGTCCTTCAGGGATGTCCCAGAGAAGGCCTGTAGTACTGTACCTGTCCACTTTTAGGTGGTGCCTGCATATCCTACAGAACCATCTGTACACTGGGCCTCCTCTTCCTCTGTCAAGTGATCAGAGGGAATTTCCCATGAAATTATAGGTGCAGACTTGGGGAGAGAAGCAGAATGAGGACCATGAGCATTTGAGTCATTTCTTCATGTAACTAATTTTGTACCTTCAGATTCTTCTCAGACTATTCATTATGGAGGTCCTGAAGTTCCATGATCTCCTGTCTGGAAGCTGGAGAACCAGGAAAGCCAGTGGTACAATTCATTCTGAGTAAAGGGCTGAGGACCATGGGAGCTCAATAATATAAGTCCAGGTCCAAGATGAAGAAGGCCTAAGAACCAGGAGCACCAATGTGCCAGAGCAGGAGAAGATGCCCCAGTTCAATCAGAAAGTACTAGTAAATAATGCCCTTCCTCCCCTGTTTGATTCAGCCTACCAATTCAAATGCTAATCTCTTACAGAAACATCCTCATATACATACCCAGAAGTAATATTTTACTAAGCCCAGTTAAGTGGACACAAAATTAACCATCACAAAACATAAAAATATTTTCACAACCCAGCCATTTTTCTTCATCTGCACTGGGTAGCCCAAGATAGCTTTACATCGTCAGGGTAATATGCTACTTCATTATTTGCCCATAAATTTTCTATATGATCTTTTTCACATTATTAAAATTTTAATTTTATCCACCTATTTTAATACTTTTTTGTCTTATTTTAAAACTTTTTCAAAGAAATTCATTTAAAAAAAAATCTAGTATACATTTGATTAAGTGGATTCCCACAGAATTTGGCCATTATTGCCTCTTTATATAGCCACTCACATAAATATGTTCTTGGAATGATGGCTTAAAAATTGTAGAAGCAAACAATGAAAGAAATAATCCATGTAAAGGGGTTTAGTAAAATACAGAAAACAAAGCAATCACCCAATAAATAATAAATAATAATAATTATTTTTAATAAGAATGATTTTATTAAAGGAAACTACTCCAAATTTTGACAAAGAAAATTCATTAGAGCATTATCTTTCTCATAACAAGAGAAAGAAAAGGCATAAATCTTAAGAGGGACATTAAAATAGCTTTAAATTCTAAATGAAACTTTCAGCATAGGCAATGAGGAAAATGTGTCCATATACCTCATAGGGGAGTAAATATAATGTAGGAGACACTTGAGAAAATTACTTCAAAATTTTGTACAGCATTTTACAATCACTTTTCAAACCATAATCACACTTAAGGAGGATAGAATGTGAAGAAAATAAATGACTTCAATTAAGATTAATTAGCCATAACCAGTTTGGCTCAGTGGATAGAGCGTCGGCCTGTGGACTGAAAGGTCCCAGGTTCGAGTCCGGTCAAGGGCATGTACCTTGGTTGCGGGCACATCCCCAGTAGGAGGTGTGCAGGAGGCAGCTGATCGATGTTTCTCTCTCATTGATGTTTCTAACTCTCTATCTCTCTCCCTTCCTCTCTGTAAAAAATCAATAAAATATATTTTTTAAAAAGATTAATTAATACTCAAGTCCAGTAGCCAACAATTACTTTTATTTTAATCTACTTTGTATTTGATTCACTTAGAATGTTTCTGACTATGTTGAAATAGACTTGCAAGTAGCATATAAAGCATATCTAAAGAGGCAAATTTTTTAAATGCCCAATTAAATAATTATTAAATTTTTAACTTATCTGTAATCATTATACTCTCAATTCACATAAGACAGAGTGTGAGTAATAAAGCCATCTTACTATTTGACATTCTTTTAAAGCCATAGACATAATTTTTTCTGTTCAGCTTACTCTGATCACTTTAGGGGAAATACTATTTGGAAATAAATAGCAGGTCTTTTGAACCTCTATTGCTGTGCAATTTAGGATAAGGAAATAAAGAACTTTATCTCAAAAAATATTAATGGGACTCTACCAGATCTTATTTCAGATAAATTCCCATTACTTACAAAGAGTTTTCTGATTTCTCTTAGGATAGTTTTAAAAACATGATTATATTTTTCTTAGAGACAGATTCATCTGTCAAACAGTATCCCCAATGACTGTTTGTACATTGAATACCTTACAATAGATCAGAAGTAAAAGCACAAGCAATACTTTTTTTTTTTCAAACTGGGTTCCTTTTAACTAACGTATCTTTCTCCCTGGATGCTTTGGCTTTTAAAGAGCTTTATAAAAGAGAATAATTGGTCTTATACTTTTTGAAATTTCTTAAGAGCATTAGTCTCTTCTTTAGTTCAGCTTACCCATAAGAAAAGAGGTGGGAAATGTGCTAATGTGAAAAGTTATTCACACAATTTTTGCCCTAAATATGGAGAAATTTTAGTTGTGGCCACTTTAATGATTAAATACTCAAGACATGCATTAAATTTTTTAAACCTTCTTTTCCACTAATCCAGACCCTGATAAAGATTTAAAATAAAAGAGCACAAGAGAATAATAAAGGAAAAATAACTGTACTTGTATTAAGTAACACTAAACTCATTCTAGTCATCCTCTTTTTGTGTATATTATTCCCAGACACTTTTATATAAGTTTTGTATTTGGTTTAGTGGAATGAACAGAGCTATGGAACTACATGAAATGGATTTAAACATAGTTTAGCTAAATACTGCACAAAGTAATTATCCCCTAAAAGCCCAATTTTTTTCATCTACAAAATGAATGTAATAATGGCTATCTTATTTATTTTCTATTAGCATTGCATGAGATAAGCATAACATCCCTGGATAAAAAAGTAATAGGACAGACTAAAGAGCCCAGATACAAACACACATAATATAGTCACTTGATCTTTAGCAGTGAAGTAAAAGCAATATAGGGTGGGGAAAAAGTAGGATAACAGTTGTTTGTATGGAAAATAATACAATAATTAATAAACAATACAAGAATAAACTCTGTATTTCTCATACTCACAACTTTTGCCCACCCTGTCGAATGGAGAAAAGAGTCTTTTCAACAAATGATACTGTTACAACTGGACAGCCACATGCCAATAGATACCAATAAATAAATAAATAAATAAATACCAATAAATCTAGACACAGACCTTTCATAAAATTAATTCAAAATGGGTTGTAGACCTAAGTGTAAACTTCAAAACTATAAAACTCCTAGAATATAACAAAAAAGAAAATATAGATGACCTTGGTTTTAGCAATGGGTTTTTAAATACCACATCAAAGGCACAATCCTTGAAATAAATAATTGAGTAACTGAACTTCATTAAAATTAAGAACTTCTGCTCTGCAAAAGACACTGTCAAGAAAATGAAAAGAGAAAAAATATCTAATAAACAACTGCTATCTAAAATATACAAAGAACTCTTAACAATAAGATTTAAAAATAAGTCAAACAATTTAAAAAAATAAGTCAAACATTTCAATAGACATCTCACCAAAATATACTGATGACAAGTAAGCATATGAAAAGATGTTCCACATATCAATAAGAAACTGAAAATTAAAACAACAGTTAAATGTCACTACATACCTAGCAGAATGGCCAAATACAAAACACTGAGAATACCAAATACAGATGAGGATGTGAAGCAACAAGAACTCTGATTCATTGCTGGTTGGAATACAAAAATGGCACAGCTATTTTGAAAGATAGTTTGGCAATTTACTACAAAATGGAACATACTCTTACCAAGCAATTCAGCAATCACACTCCTTGGTATTTACCCAAATGAGCTGAAAAATATGTCCACACAAAAACCTACACAAATGTATATAGCAATTTTATTTATAATTGCCCAAACTCACAATCTATCCAGTACATGAATGGATAAATAAACTGTAGTCTATTAAGCTGATGGAATATTATTCAGTGTAAAAAGCAATGAGCTATAAAGGCATGAAAAGATATCAGGTATGTTTAATGCATATTACTAAGTGAGAAAAGTCAATCAGAAAAGGCTATATACTGTATAGTTCCAATAACATGGCATTCTAGAAAAGACACAATTATGCAGATAGAAAATGGTCAGGGGTTGCCATGGGTTAAGGGGGAAGGAGGAATGAATAGAGCATGAAGGATTTTTAAGGCAGTGAAACTATTCTGTATGGCTGTAATGGTAGATATATGTTATTATACTTTAGTCAAAACTCATAGAATAGCCCAGCCAATGTGGCTCAGTGGTTGAACATGGACCCATGAACCAGAAGGTCTTGGTTCAATTAGCGATCATGGCATATCCCAGGGCTGCGGGCTCCATCCCCAGTGTGGGGCATGCAGGAGGCAGCCGATCAATGATTCTCTCTCATTGATGTTTCTTATTTCCTCTCTGAAATCATTAAAAATATTAAAAAATAAAAACTCATAGAATATATAACACCAAGAGTGAACCTTACGCAAACTATGAACTTTGAATGATAATGGTAAGTCAGTACAATTCATGGATTGTAATGAAGGTACCATGCAGGATACTGACAGTGGGGGAGGTTGTGTATGTGGGCCAGCACAGGGGATATATGTAAGCTCTCTATACTTTCCATTTAATTTTATTCTGTACCTAAATCTGCTCTAGAAAATAATCCTGTAAAAATCATTTTTTAAAAAATCCTGTAAAACAGTCATTGTTAACCAGCTTGGTAAGTTAAGAATGCTAAACTTTTAGAAAAAAAATATATTTTTTTCAGTTAATATATCAGTAGGGACCATTGGCCATTCATTGGTAGGAAGGAAGATATTGTGATTTTTCTGAGAATGACCATAGACATAGATCTATTTTAGTTATGGCCACTTTAGGAAAAATTTTCAATCTCTAATCTCAAAATTGGGTTCTACATTTTTTGTTCATTATTTCTTGTATGCTGCCATTAATACTCAATTTGTCTTTTGCTGATATGCCTTTAAGTGTTACTATGCCAAAAATTAAAAGAATGCAATAAATCTTTAATATAAGGAATAATGGGGGTGAGGAGCCAGGGGTTACAGTTTCGAAAGACAGTGAAGGGAACCAAAAACAATGGTTTCTAAGCAAGAAGATTGCCCAATATAGCAAAGCATCTTTACCTCAGTAGAGCTGAGTAAGAATGCTAAAACATTCTCATCAGCAGTGATATTTAATAATCCCAAGAGGTGGTAAAATCAGTCCTAACTAGCCATCTGTCCAGTATGTAAACTAGGCTACTGCGACTGTACCTAGAACTCTCACCCGTCATCAATTTCCTTGGGAGTAAGACTCGTGTCACACAACCTTACTCTGCAACTATGTGCCGATCCCTGAGTGCCTATGACCCTGTGTCCTCCTGGCAAGGATGAATCAATGGCGCCCATAAATAATAAGCGACAAGGCCCATAGATTTGGAGGGGGTTTACCTGAGAATGTGGAAGCATTTCATACTGTCTGTGAGAATACAGATACCAGGCAAAGAAATAACACAGGACCTGGACAAAGATTCACATAACTTAACCAACTTTGTATGGAGCAGAAAATAACTCAAAAACTGGTGACATACACATGGATAAAAAATTGTGGTCTTTGGAAAGGTTCACTGTATATGAATTTAAATTCTAGCTCTAAAACTTATTAACTGATATCTCTACTCATTCATTCAAAAAAGCATGTTCATTGTTCCAGCCACTGTATATATAACTTTGAACTGATATTAATATTTCTAATCTTCACTTTCATAATTTATAATGTTAGTAATAATTGCCTAAGTCAGGATAGTTGAAAATTGGTTGTCAATATTTTAAATGTGTGCATTATGCACATGACAGTCATTATTAAGTAATAATAACCAAGTCATATTTTATTGTGATATACAATTAACATCTAATGTTTATCTTTCCTAACTTGTATAATATACATACAAACCACCTTTTTTCCTAGTCATGGAAGCATACTATTTTCTACAATTAACTGGAATTAAGAGAATCTTACTACATGTTGATACTTAGAGTTTAGCAAAGGTTCTTTAATTTTGTGTGGCTGTGAGGTTGGGTCAGGTGTTTATTTGTGTCCGAGACCACATATTCTACATTAAAAATAGCACAGTTGGAAACTGAAGTTCCATTTCTAGGCTATCGGGAAACACAAAAGAAAGTGAAATTAAGGATTAAGGGTTCCTGCTACTAAGCTGCAGAACACTCATTGTACTAGAGATGCAATGATTCAATTCAATTCCATTGTAGAATGATGTGAAAATGAAACTGATGGGAGAGCAAATGGAAACAGCTGTGTTTTACTGCAACACAGACAGTCTGCACATTTTGCCGCTTATTTATAATGAAAATGGAAATTGTAAGTGACAGGCTGAGGGTAGTTTATAAAGCAAACATTTTTGAAGCCTTGGAGGTGCTATTGTTTTTTGAAAGGCAACCAGCTGACCCACCTTTTGAATTATGCATGGTCACTGAATTCTGTTACAATGATGGAAACACACACTTTTGTATCAAAAGAAAAATGCTTGAGACATAAAACAAAGTTTGATAAAGCCCCAAATATATTATTATTTTCTAAATTCTAATTCAGAATAGGTTATTGATCAGAATATTTCTGGTTTAGACTTAACCTGTTGGGCTCAATGGATAGAGCATCAGCCAGTGGACTGAAGTGCCCCGGGTTCTATTCTGGTCAAGGGCATGTACCTTGCTTGTGGGCTCAATCCACAGCAGGGGTTGTGCAGGAAGCAACTGATTGGTGTTTCTCTCTCATCTATGTTTCTAACTCTCTATCCCTCTCCCTTCCTCTCTGTAAAAAAATCAATAAAAATATATATTTTTTTAAAAATATATATTTGGTTTAGAGGCCTTGGGCACTGGATGATTGGATTATAGGGTCTCTTATGTCTAGGTAATCAGTCCAGGCAGGGTAATGCCAATGCCATGGTTTAATGTTCTGAATAGTGATCTAGGATCCTTCTGTGTTCTTTTGCTCCCGTGGAGATATTTTCCTAATGACCCAATTTGTTGCTATACCTTCAAGCTTGCACCATATTTGACTATCCCTATATGAAGATGACTGGGGGAAAAGGGTTAAATTTTGGTTGAGTCAGTAATCAAAGAGGACCAAACTTGCCATCAGTAAAAGTAACAATATTTTTGCATCTCAGAGGTTATCTGTATGCCTATGTAACATTGACATATAAATATATTTCATTTGGATGGCACATCTTTGTTTCAGGCTGGTAACACATTATTTTCCATTACCATGGCTCTTTTATTCCAAGAGTACAGAGGCAGTTTGATTCAGAGGTTGGTCAACTACAACCTTGCACTATAACTGCCAATCATTTTTCTAATAGTAAGGCTTGTAGCTAAGGCTGGAAGATGCATTCTTCCAGACCTTTACTTTTTACATGATTTGTTCTACTAAGCCCATTTATTCCTCCCTGCTCTGTTAAGACATGCAGAAGTGTTTTTAGCACTTAGTTGATGTGTGTGACTCCACACACATCAACTAAGTGCTGATTCTCTACTCACACACTAATACAGTGTAAGTCCATCTTATGACATCCTGAGAAAGACTGTTCTAATGCATTTAGATTTTTTTTTTGGTGGGGGGTATGCAGAGGATTGTGTGAAAGATCTATTATCTTGGTTGTATGACAATTTCAGCCTGGATCACCACAGGTGTCCACAATGGATAACCTTTTATGCTTAAAAAAGAACTGGCAAAATAGTAAACTCGGTTGGGAAGGAGAGTTTATTCATCAACAATTTTTTTTCTCTGTGCCAGGCTAGCTATTGTGAGAATTGAAGAGTAAATATTTCAAACTGCTAGGCAGGGGTCAGACTCACACAGAAACAATTAAATATAGGGTGGTAATAGGCTAGATTAACAACAAGCTAGGATGGGAAAACAAAGGAAGCAATGAGTAAAAATGCCTTGGGGAGTCAAGGGGTCATTCACAGTAGAGAGAGTGCTTGAATTCAATCTTGGAACAAAACTAGAATCTAATTATAAAAAAAAGGCTAGGAGCAATGCCATTAGCAAGATGATAAAACAGGAAATTACAATTATTTTTACTCCCACAGAAATACTGTTTAACAACCTTATACAAACCAAAATACCTTTATGAGAAGTTCATAATCTGATTAGGAAGATGCAGTACCCCAGAAAAGGACACACCAAGACTAGCTACATTGAAATAAATATGAAGAGCAATTTCACTTCATCATTGTCAGGCCAAACTGTATCAACCAGTTGATCTTTTAAATTGTGCATCTCCATACATATTTTCAGGGAAGGCAAATTCATAAAAAAATGTTTGAGAGGTAATAGAGAAATATGGAATGCTCTAATACTAAATGATACTGTATAAATCACAATTTTAGTATAATAGCAAAGACAAAGTGTTAATAACTAGATCCACTAAATATTTTAATGGCTATCTATATATATAAAAGGCTAAGCAACCATCCTACCATCTGACCATCCAGTAGGTATGATACACACTGACCACCAGGGGGCAGAAGCTCAACGCAGGAGCTGTTGTGCTGCAGTGACTTGGCAGCAGCAGTTCCTGGGTGACGCACCCTGGAACCAGAGAGCAGGGAACCCAATTCCAGGGTGCATCACCTGAGAACCACCCTCTCGCAATCCAGGACCCCACGGGGGATGTCAGAGAGCTGGTTTCAGCCTGATCCCCACAGGCCAGGCTGAGGGATCCCAACTGCTGGAGGGGTCCCACTCACTCCACAGATGCCCTTCAAGCCACTGTGCTGCCCCAGGTGTGGCCAGCCTGGGAGGAACTATGGGAGGTTGGCTGCAGATCGTGTCTGGCCTGTCTCACCCAGTCCCATCCCACTGGCCACCGTCTAATTAATTTCCTTTTAATATGCATAAATTCACGCACCAGGACACTAGTATAACATAAAATAATGAAAATTCTACTTTATACTGTAATAAATATAAGGGGATATAAATCAATAACATAAAGTGTGATGGAAAAGAAGTAAAAGTGTAAATTTTTTATGCAATTAAATTTAAGCTGTTACCATCTTAAAACAGACTGCTATAACATCTGTTATATAAGCCTCATGGTAACCACAAAGAAAATACCTATAGAAGATAGGTTAAGGAAAAAGAGAAAAGAACAAAAGCATACCATTATAAAAAGTAAATGACAAATAACAAAGAAGACAGCAAGAGAGGTAAAGAGGGACAAGAAAACTATAAGACATTCTAGAAAACAATTAACAAAATGTTACTAGTACATCCTTATCTATCAACAACTTTTAAATATAAATGTATTAAACTCTGTATTCAAAAGACATAGAGTAGCTGAATAGTTTGAAAAACAACAATAAATACAAGATCCAAATATATAAAATTCACTTTCTATTTAAGAACATACAGGCTAAGAGTGGAAGGATGGGGGAAAATAGTGCATGCAAATAGAAACAAAAAGAGAGCAGTATTGGGGAAAATTATATCATACAAAATAGACATTAAATAAAAAACTGCCTCAAGAGACAAAGAAGGACATTATATGATAATAATAGGATCAATTCACCGGAAAGATCTATATATATAAAAGCCTAAGCGTCCATTAAGACCGAACGACCAGAACAACCAGAATGACTGGAATGGCCAGGTGACCAGCTGATAGCTATGACAGCCTCAAATCTGATTCACCCGCATTCTGGACCCAGACAGGAGGGAGGAGGGAGCCTGATTCCTCATGGAATCAGCCATTGGTTAGCTTGCTGCTGGGGCCAACCTCCTGCAGTCCCTCCCCCAGGCTGGCCAGCCCCCCATTGGCCTTGGTCACTGGCCAGGCCAAGGGACCCCACACATGCACAAATTCATGCACTGGACCTCTAGTATAACAATAATAAAATATGCATGCACTTAACATCAGAACATTCGGTTCTATAAAACAAACATTCATGAATCTGCAGGAAGAAATATAATAATAGTAAGAGATTTTAATACCCACTTTTAATAATGAATAGAATAAGCTCTGGCTGGGTAGCTCAATTGGTTGGAGCATCATCCCAATGCAAGAATCAACCAATAAATAAATAAATAAATAGGTGGAACAACAAATCAATGTTTCTCTTTCTTTTCCTACCACCTTCCTTTCTCTCTCTAAAAATCAGTTAATAAATAAAAAAAATATTGGATAGAGCATCTAGACAGAAAATAAATAAGGAAACAAAAGATTTAATGCAAAGGACAAATGCATATAATGTATGTATAAAGATCACGTGACACATCCACTATCTAGTGCCAAAAAACACTATCTAAAGTAGATCACATGTTATGTTGAAAACCAGATTATAAAAAATTTAAGAAGATTAAAACATGGCTAAAAATCTTTTTCAACCACAATGGAATGAAACTAGAAAACAATAACAGTAGAAAACTAGAAAATTCACAAATATGTAGAAATTAAATAACACTGTTGAGCAAACACTGAATCAAATTAAAAGGAAATTTAAAAATATATATTTTTAGACAAATGAAAACAAAAATACAATTTACCAAAAGTAAAGGCAGGCAGAAAAGTCAGTACAATGAGGAAAGAGTATAGCTATAAATGACTACATTTAAAAGAAGATCTCAAATAAACAACCTAATTTTATATATTAAGGAGCCAGAATATACAATACAAACTAAGTTCACATTTAAGCAGAAAGAAGGAAATAAAGATCAGAGCAGAAATAAAATAGTGAATAGGAAAACAATAGGAAAAAAACCCCCTAAGATTTGGTTTCTGAAAAGATAAAACTTACAAAACTTTAGCTAAACTAAGAGCTCAGGCTCATAATTAAAATCAGAAATGATTTTAGGTATTACAACTGATACCACAGAAAGAAATGATGCCATAAGAGATAATAGGGATAATTATTCACTAACAAACTAGATAACCTAAAGGCAATGGATAAATTCCTAGAAATATATAACCTACAAAGAATAAATTATAAAAAAGCAGAAAACCTGAAATTATAAAGAAGCAGAAAATCTAGTAAGGAGACTGGATCAATAATAAAAAATCTGCTAACAAAGAAAAGCCCAGGAACAGATGGCTTTACTGATTAAATCTTACAAACCTTTAAAGAAGTAAGCCAATCATTTCAAACTCTTCCAAATATTGGAGAGGAGGAAACATTTCCAAACACATTTTACGAGGCCAGCATTACCCTAGCATTAAAGCAAGATGAAGATATCACAAGGAAGGACAGCTATAGTCTATTATCCCTGATGAACTCACATGCAAAAATCCTCAACAAAACATCAGCAGGACAAACTCAACAGCACATCAAAAGGATCATTCACCAAGACCAAGGGGATTTATCCCTGGGATGAAAGAATGATTCAACATGACAATCAATTAAAGTGGCATACCATATTAACAGAATTAAATATTTTAAAAATCACATAATCATCTCATTAGATGCAGAAAAAGCATTTAAAAATTCAAAACCCACTCATAATAAAAACTCTCAATAGAGATAAAAGAAAATTACTTTAATGTAATTAAGACTGTATATAGCAAGCCTACACTTCACATATACTCAAGGATGAAACTGAATTTTTTTCCTTTAACATTAAAACAAAATCAGGATGCCCACTCTTGTCACTTCTATTAAATATTAAATATATTCACTATATTCTAGAAAGGAAGCATTTACAACAAGGAGTTTAAAACTTTCACCCACATGTCTTTTTAATATAGCCTCATGTAGTTAGAAATGTAATTCTGTAAGAGTGGTTACTGAAAGAATATTTTTTTAAAAAATCTAGTTTCAAATATCTTACCTACACTGAAAAGGATTGAAGTGGATATTGATGTTACTATCTCTTCCCATATTCAGTGTATAATTATTAAATCAATATATCTGCTAAATAAGCTAGGTGGCCATACTTATTAAAACATCTTAGAGTTTTATGTAGGTATATATTGTGGGGTTTTTTTGTAAATTAATTTTTTATTTTGATTTTCATATTTCTTTGAGAATAAATTATGAGGATTCAAAATGAAAGTGTGTCATTTTCATCAAGAAGAGAAAAGTGGCCCTTGCAACTGACCAATGTTTCTCCCTCACATCTCTCTCTCTCTCTCTCTCTCTCTCTCTCTCTCTCTCTCTCTCTCTCTCTCCCCCTCTCTCCCTCCCTCATAAAAAGAAGAGAACTCTCTCTCTCTCTCTCCCTCTCTCCCTCTCTCCCTCTCTCCCTCTCTATCTCCCTCCCTCATAAAAAGAAGAGAAAGGTGCATGATGCAGTGTGTAGATGATGTGCTATTGAGCTGAACACTTGAAACCTGTGTAGTTTTGTAAGCTAATGTTACCACAATAAATTCAATAACAAATAAAGTATTAAATAAAATGAATAAAAGAGAAAGATTTCAAATGAATCCATTTTGTTTCATAAGTATAGGGCAAATAATGTTATATCATAAATTAAATAATATTATACAAGTAATTAGGGGAGCTGAGTTTCATGAAAGGACTGTTTCTAACCGGCTGTGAGACTTTGTACAACTCACTTACCTGCAATGGGCCTCTGTTTCGTCATTTGCAAAATAGAGTTTGGAACTTCAGAGCCCCCAAAGGTAGAAGCTCCGCCAAGTTGCAGAAGGTTTTCCCTTTGAGGCCAGAGATAGTTTTATAAAATTTCCAAATGCTAAATGCTCTTCTCCAAGTATTCGCCACAAATCAATTACAGTTGGCAATCTAAAACCAAACCAAACCAAACAAAATGCATTTCCTTTCTTATGCGAGATAGGATCTAAGAAAATTTATGATTTAAAAATATATAACTGGCCCTAACCAGTTTGGCTCAGTGGATAGAGCGTCAGCCTGCGGACTCAAGGGTCCCGGGTTCGATTCCGGTCAACAGCATGTACCTTGGTTGCGGGCACATCCCCAGTGGGGAGTGTGCAGGAGGCAGCTGATCGATGTTTCTCTCTATTCGATGTTTCTGGCTCTCTATCCCTCTCCCTTCCTCTCTGTAAAAAATCGATAAAATATATTTTTTAAATATATATATATATATATATATATATATATATATATATATCTGATTCTAGCAAATTTGCTTCATTCTAATAAACCTTATTGATTTAGTCAATAGATATTTATTTAAAACTGATCATTATGCAAAATAGACAAGGCACTCAAATTAAAAAGAAGAAAAAGAAGAAGAGAAGATAGATTGGTTTCAAAGAACTTGGCAGAAGCAAGGAGAGACACATGGAGTGACCACATGGCTTCTAAAGAGCAATATGTTCTTTCAAATACCCATGTTATTTCTTTCCTCAAAGTTTTATCTTGTTTTGTTCTACATTAAAGCTATTGTGTGTACCAATTTACCACACTGCAGTCTTTTTTCTTCCAACATATGGTTTAATATTTAACAATTAGATAGAATAAGGCTTACATGACAGATACTAGCATTCACATCAGTTGCCATAATAGCAGGAGTCTGTATGACTTGTCTACTATTGTCTACTATTGTGAAAATTGTCTCAAATAATGAGCCATCTATCATGTAGACAAATCATTTCCACTATGTCTAGCAATACAAAACATGCAGTGGTGAAAAAAAAACAATAGGGGAGCCTGAGGATTATGGTATTTGTGTCAGAGAAACCAATTAAATTAAGTATGACGCACGAGTGAGTTAAATCACTGCCAAAAACTAAATATATATTAAAACTTGGAGCAAAAGCTGTCTGAGCAACAGGAATTAAAGCTTTTATAAAGTAAGAAAGTAAATCAGAAATTCTCAATAAAGAGATAATATGAAAATTACCTAGTCAATATTAAAAAAAACCCATATAGCTACAGATGATGTATGTAGAATTGTGCACTTGAAACCTGTATAATTTTGTTAACCAGTGTCACCCCAATCAACTCAATAGAGGAAAAAATAAATACATGAAACAAAATATATGTCTTCATACACTTATGCTTAGAATCAATTGTGATAAACCATGTTGGATAGGGCTAGGGTGGAGATATCAACACTTTTGATCTATGACAATTTTAGGTCTCTATAGCCAAACTTACACATTAAATTGACAAAGCAATATAATGAAAATCTTCATAATTATTGTATTTTGCTTAGATCATAATTTATTGGATTTTTTGTTTGTATTTCTGGCAATTAAATTTTTATTTTATAATCACCTGGACTTACTATATCTTATCTTTGGAGTTATGATACATTTTTCTTAATGGAATACTGAATATAAATGGCATTGAATATGTTGTACATATTTGTTGAGCTAATGACTATCTTACTGTAGCAAAAGAGAAGAAAAGGGGAAAGAAAAGAAAGGAATGATAAATGAAATATGCAATAGCATAATATGTAGTAATCTGACATTCAAGTTTTGAAGTTGCATATGTGTAGGTTCTAACCTCCACTCTATCACCTATTATGTGATTGAACTAGTTACTCAAAGACTATAAACTTTAGTTCTCTCATTTGTAAATGGAGACGATTACATCAACCCCATACATTTTAGAGGGAGAAGGGGGAGAAAGAAAGAGAGAGAAAAACATCGATCTGTTGCCTCCATCATCCATCCCGGCCTGGCATCATACCTTCCACCTGGGTATGTGCCCTGTCAGGAATCAAACCCACTACTTTTGGTATATAGGATGACACTCCAACCAACTGAGCTACACCAGTCAAGGCAACCCCATAATTTTTTTATGAGGTTTACATGATATAATATTTATAAAGTATCAATGTAGTGCATGGTCTTAAAATAGAGGTAACTGTAATTTGCCCTCCAGTAATACACCTCCCAATAAGGGAAATTTGGGTAAAACACAAATAACATTTGGTTCTCATTTTCTACAATTACTCAGAATGACCATTTCATCAACCTCGACAATGCATGGAAGTCACTTACATGAATTACAGCATGTTGACACTGCTTCCCTCTGTGTGATGTCCTCTGTAGTCAGGAGGTTAAATTCACTTATAAACTTTAGCTGTATCTTGAGCAATGCATTTTTGGACATAATATCTTTTCTTAATCTGCAAAATGGGAATAATCACACTTAACAAACCCTGCTGAGCTATACAACAACTGTTGTAATTATTTTTTACCAACAATTCCACTTTAGAGAAAATTACTGTAATTTTCTTTTTTTTTAATTTTTTTTTATATATTTTATTGATTTTTTTTTACAGAGAGGAAGGGAGAGAGATAGAGAGTTAGAAACATCGATGAGAGAGAAACATAGATCAGCTGCCTCCTGCACATCTCCTACTGGGGATGTGCCCACAACCCAGGTACATGCCCTTGACTGGAATCAAACCTGGGACCTTTCAGTCCGCAGCCCGACACTCTATCCACTGAGCCAAACCGGTTTCGGCAACTGTAATTTTCAATATCATTTTTCACTGTGCAAAGACTTTCTGTGGATTCTTGTATTTACAACAAAAGTAATTAGTCATCTTAGCACTTAGGAAGCATTAACAAGTTAAAAGGACAATATCAGCACTGTACCTCCTTTAGCAGCTGGCATCTTGCTGAAATTATATATATATATATATATATATATATATATATATATATATATATATATAATGTTTTAGCTTTGGTAAACTCCCCAGAGAATTTTGTAGATCCAGTCTCATTTAACTTTTGCTGAAGTTTGTTTTCCAAATAAATAAAATACCACTCAGTCAAAATACCTATGATTTCTGAAGCTTTCACATTAAAAAATACAGGTAACATAAGGCTGAAACAACTAACATGGCAAAAAAAAAAATCCAACTGATTAGGAAATTATTCAGTCTCTTAACAATATATGTCTTTTGATAATTTAAAGTCAAACATATATTTTGACAGATATTTTCAGTGCATCTGTATATACTTGCATATTCATTAAGGAATTAGTATCCCTCTGTCATTTTTCTTGTTGATGTAATCCACTGGATATATCAGGTTGTTCAGAGCAGCTGTGGCAAACCGTTATCTATTTCTTTCTCATTTTAAAATTATTGATTCAGTCAATTGCACTATAATTTAGAAAAGAAAAATACCCTATGATGGGTCTAAGAGTGCTTAACAAACATCACTGCCATTTTAAAAATGCTTTTGCTGTCTGTTTTATATCAGCTTCTGCAAAGAATACCTGTAGAGCAGGTTTAATACATTATGGTATAATCTTAAACCTGGAGACAATGGGAGAAATACTACAGCTTAATAACAAATGAAGCAGTATTGGATTCTTTGTGTCTATTACAATGCACTTTTCTATGAATGCATGTCTCATAAGTTTTATTTCATTTTGGGGCCTTTTAGAACAAGGGATCCTGTTTGATTTCTCTCTTTAGATAAAGAAGCATTTTTACCTCTACTCTTTTAGCAGGAGATTCAAAATATCCCTCAAAACTAAAACTTTCAGAGGAAGAAGTGGGAAATTCAAACAAAGGGTAATAATAACTGAGGTTAGGGACATCCTCACTAAAGAAATAAACACACAAAAAATATATTTTATATTAACCAACTTCACTGTTTTTGCGTTTATCATCTTTTACCAACTTTACTCTTCAACATCATTAGGTGTTGAATTTTTTTACAGATATAATCATGAATTTAGAAGTTTCACTGTCCTTACTAATTGCGGTATTAGGAAAATAATTTTATTCTGATATAAATAAAATGAATATAAAAAGTTACTGCTGACCTGCATTATGGTATTTGCCTAAATGCCCCCAATTTTCATTTTTTGCACTCATTTGTTCATTTCACAGTACTTATTACAGAACCTATAGCCCTGGCTAGTAGCTCAGTTGGTTAGAGAGTTATCTTGATATGGCAAGCTTATAGGTTTGACCCCCACAAATATAACCAACTAATGTTTGGCAAAGAAATAAAAGCACTAAAATACAGCAAGGATAATCTTCTCAGTAAATGGTGCTAGAACAACTAAAAACTGAATCTAGACACTGATCTTACACCCTTCACAAAATTAACTCCAAATAGATTATAGATCAAAGGTCACACACAAAATCATAACATTTCTATAAGATGATACAAGAGAAACTCTTGGGGATCTTGAGTTTGGCAATGAATTTTTAGGTACCAAAGCATGATCCATAAATGAAAAGAAAATTATAAGCTGGACTTTATTATAACTATAAACTTCTGCTCTGTGAAAGTGACAGTTAAAAGAATGAAAAGATTACCCATAGTTTGGGAGGAAATCTCTGTAAAACGTATTACCTGATAAAGGACTGGTATTCCAAATATATAAGGTACTCTTAAAATTCAAAAATAAGAAAACAAAAGCTCAATTAAAAATTGAGCAAAATATCTGAACAGACACTTCACCAATGAAAATATACAGAATGCAAGGCATATGAAAAGATGTTCAATATCATATGGAATTAGGGAATTGCCAATATGAGCAATAAGAAGATACCACTACACACATATTTCAATGGCTAAAGTACAAAATACTGACAACACTCATCCAGTTGTTGGTGGGAATGCAAAATGGAACAGCCACTTTGGAAGACACTTTGGTAGTTTCTTAAAAAACTAAACATACTCTTATCGTGTAATCCAGTATTCACATTCCTTGATATTTACCCAAATGATATGAAAACATGTCCACACCAAAACCCCCACACAGATGTTGATAGTAGGCTTATTCATGATTGTTTAACATTGGAAACAATAGAAGTGCCCTTCAACAGGGAATATTTTAAATTGTCAGTTAGCCTGGCCAGTGTGGTTCAGTGGTTGAGCATCTATCCATGCACCAAGAGGTCCCTGGTTGGATTCTCAGTCAGGACACATGCCCAAGGTTGTGAGCTCAATCCCAGTAGGGGGCGTGCAGGAGGCAGTTGATCACTATGCTTCTATCTCTCCCTCTCCTTTCCTTTCTCTGAAATCAATAAAAATATATTTTAAAAAATTGTCATTTGTTTTCCCCCTAAAGAGTAAAAAGAGAAAAATCACTTGAATTTTGAAAGAGGTGAGCAAATATCTTAAATCTTATCATTGTAATGAAAGCATGAATATGCAAGTGATTTCCTAGAATATGTACATTCAAACTTGCAATTGAATTGTTAATAGAGAATATTACTTGGCTTAAAACATGTAAAATGTATATAACTAGTCAGGTAAAGCTAGAGCTTTTTTAATGTAACAATATCTACATATATAAAAGCCTAAGTGACCAGCTAACCGGCTGGTAGGTATGATATGCACTGATCACCAGGGGGCAGATGCTCAATACAGGAGCTGCCAAGTGACAGTAATTTTGCAGAGTGTCCTTATTCGATCCAGGACCCCTCGGGGGATGTCAGACTGCCTGTTTTGGCCCGATCCCCCAGGCCAGGCCGAGGGAACCCACCTGCCAGAGGGACCCTGCTCACTCTGCAGACACCAGGAAGGAACTGCTGAAGGTTGGCTCGAGGGTGTGTCCAGCCCATCTCTCCCAGTCCCATCCTGCTGGCCACCTTCAAATTAATTTCCTTTCAATGTGCACGAATCCGTGCACCAGGCCTCTAGTTATATAATAATGCCCTTTACCCCTCAGTTTCCTGAGAAGATAATAACACCTACTTTTTAGAGCCACCTTCATGAATAAAAGGGAAACAGTGCATTTAAATAGTACTCGATAAGTCTTCGTTTCTTTCACTTCTCCTATCTATACTCAAATACACGGACAGAAACTCACCCCAATACAAACTTATAATTCTGACATTTTGAGAACTGTGGTTAGGGGAAAAAACACAGCCCTTATGTGAAGTAGGGATCAGCTAAATATAAATGCACTGGAAGTTAGGCTGAAGCTCTCAGCTTCTCAACAATCCCCTGTAGAGAGAGGTTGCAAAGCAGACACTCTGAAAATGTAAAACACTTCACAGTCCACACTAGATGTAAACATCTTGAATGGGGCTCCTGACATTCTTCTATTCACTGAAGTTTCGGAGAGTGGAGGGGGTGAGTGCTGCGGACTGACAGCAAGAGGAGAAATCCACACAGGGAGTGGTCAAACACTTTCATTTCCTGGGAATAGTAGAAAAGATTTTGCAACCTCGATAAGCCTCTTTTCATAGATTGAATCCTCTTCAAAGGGCGTGCGAACTGTTGATAGCCATCAACTGCTGGAGCCACTTTATTTTCTAAACCCCGAAGCCTTGTGTGTCTAATATCCACTTTCATTTTCTACTCTTGGTGGAAATAATGCTGATATTGTTCTGCTGTCAGTAGCAGCGTGTAAATGGAAACGTAGGAGGAAATTTGTTCTGACACCACAAACAGTAAATGGTTTTAGTCTGTTTATACTGATGAGGAAGCTGATGGGTCCTCTTTGTCATTTCCCTTTCTCCGCTCTTTTCCTGGCCTCTAATTTTGAAAGCACAGTCTGTGAGAAGTGATAGTGGTGGCTGGCATGTTTTATTAGAGAGGTCAGTTTCTCATTTTAACTAGGAATGGACCCCAGGTTTGCAGACAGCTTGATGCTATTGCAAGGTATCATCTAGTCTTTGCCTTCTGGAATATTAAGTAGCAGCCATCCCATTTATAAATCCAAATGTTTCTTTTATTCCACACTCCATCTGCTGATAATCCCTTTCTCACTGTCCTCTAACCCCCACATATTTAGATTTAAAAATGTGACAGCAACTTCACTTCAGGATAAATACTCCACAATCTTTGTGAGCTCCATTCATTTATTCAAATTTGGACTTTTTTTTTCTGCACTGACACTAGACATCAGACACAACAATGAAGGGTCATCTAACCACATGAAATTTACATTCTAGAGACAAAAGTAGAGGATAAATGAATTGATTATTTATGCAATAATTATTACATTTTATAAATATTATATAGAAGAAAAAGTGCTAGAGTAGACAATGAGGGCATGAAATGGGCAGGATTTAATTCAGGAAGGGACTCACTAAAGTCTGTTCAAGTAACATGTAAGCTGACACTGAATAAACAGTAAACAGACAAATAGAAGAACAAAAACAAAAACACCTTCCTAGCAGAGGTAACATCAGGTAAATGATGCTGAGCCAGGAAAGAGCTTGGTATCCTTAAAAACTGCAGAAAGACCAATAAGGCTGCAGTCAATGAGTGAGGGAAGAAATTATGCAACACGAGGTTGAAGAAATATTGGGTCATGTCATGAAGGGCCAGCCAACTTTTAGGGTTAGGAATGAAGTTTCATGCTTATTTTTATTGCACTGGTTGACCATGAAAATATTTAAACAGGAAGTGATGGACTTACATTTGCATTTTTTCAATGTAGTTCTTGCTACCAAGTGGTAAATGGACTAGGGTGAGAATTGGATAAAATAGTACAAATGTGAGAAATTGCTGGCTTGGATTATGGTACATAGTGGAGGTACAGAGAGGAGGACCCATTCAAGACTGAGTTTAAATGTTGAATTGATAAGATTTGCTGATGGATTGCATGTAAAAATGAGGAAAATAAAATGATTTAAATTGACAAATTTCTTTTTAAAAATCCAGAAATATCAAACTTCAAACAAACAAATCAACAACTAGTATTTAGCAAGAATTTGCTGTGCATAGAAGAACGGTTGACAAACTGGGAGCTTTCATATTTAAAATTGCTATGAAGCTTAGGGACATGCCATTACAGGATGGCTTATAAAGTGAAAATAAGGCAGTTGTTAAACTTTACAATGACTGGTTATTGCAATGGGGTTTTTCAGATGGCGGGGGATTGATTAAAAGTAATTATACTATTTTAAGTTTCTTTTATGCATATCAGAGGCATTTACAAGAAATTAAGTTTCCTTTATATTCATGAAATAAGCAAGATTTAGTCTTACTTATGTGGCTTACATGGCTTTGCTCAGGGAATTCTCAAGTCCAGTCTCAATTTTGTATTTCATTTTAACAATGTCTACATTTCTGGTCTCAGCAGTTGGGATATGGTGGTGCCCTTTCCTAAGGAGGAAAGCTAAAAGTGGAGGCAGTGGGCATCAAAGTCATGTCATAGTCAAGTTAAGTCTGAGGTATCTCAGAAACATCAATGAGAATAACCAGAACAGATACACACTTTAGTAACTCAGATGTAAGTTTGAGTAACAGAAAAGAGATTATTATTCCAAAGAGGATGAGTTTTCCTTGAGAACAAGTAGGAGAAAAATGGAATTCACCAAATTACAAACACAGGATGATACTCTGAGCAACTCAATGTTAAGTGTTTGAAAATAGTATAAGCTCTTTGCCTTTTTGATTCACCCAGGTACATATGGAAGAGAATGCTTTTGTTTATGATAAAGCAGCCTTTAATTTAGCTTATGTTCATATTTTATTACTATTGAAATGCCATAGGCAGATACCACCTGAATTTTAAACCCATATTTCTTTAAGGAAAGAAAAAAAATCCTCATATATTATAAAATCATGGTGCCTATTTTCCTATTCAGCATTTTCATGTTCACTGAATAATTGCATAATGTTTAGTTTCCTATGGCTAGTGGAGGCAAAAATTGAAATTTTTAAAGCTAGGACACAGGGGAAGAGAGGTGTGTTTTCTCCAGAAAAATATGCACAAACCTAATTTTGCTTTGCAATTTCTATTCCCCTCTGCCAGAGGCACACTCCTCTGGAATAATGCTGCATATAAATCCCTCTATAATGCTGGTGCTTGAGGTAAGGATGTTCCAGCTAGATAAGTAGCAGGAAGCCAACCTTGTTAGGAGATCATTGTGTTATGACAGATTTTGACTGAATATGGTAGTTGTGTTTGGGGGAGAGGGGAATAACCTGTGAGTGTTTTTAAGTGTAAAAGAAACTTTACAGTCCATCTAATCTCAATTCTACAGAAGAAACTGAAGTTCACAAAGGTGAAGTCGGCTTCTCAAGGTCATCCAGCTAATTAGCGGCAGATTTGGAACTTGAACTCAAGTCTCAAGACTGATGCCCCTATAATGTAAGACTGGATTTGACCCAGCATGCATATGTATCCCATGGAGAAACCATTTCCATCAATAAGCATGACTGAGCCTGTTTGACTTTTGGCAATACAGTTGCTTCACTGGAGTTATAATTCTTTGCTACAATCAAAATATCTATTAGGGGCTAAGAGAAGTCTCTTTGGAGTTTATGACTATAGAATCATCTTTGGGGAAGGGGCATTTCCAAAAACATGTTTACTTTCTCATTACTACTTGCCATTTCAACCAGGTTTTGAGCAACTGCCTCTTTGACATTATATGACTGAGGTTAACAACACCAGTGTTTAGAAAGACACAAAAACCAATCATCTCCATCTCATGCATTGCTGAGAAATATCTGTTAAAAGTGCTTTTTAGAGTTGGATTTTGTTCTTCTTTCCCTAAAAAAACACACAAAAAACCCTAGAATTTTTAATTTCATGAGCATAAATTAATGGCTCATGAATTTTCAAATTCATGAGCCATTCACATATGTATTCAACATTATTTCATTCAACTAACATTGTTAAGCATGGCCATGTGGTAAACTTAATATAGGAATACAGAGAATACATGAATATGGAAGGGAGAAAACCAGGCCCAGGGAGCTTAGAGTAGAGAATAAGAATTAGACACTCACAATTAAGTGTATAATTATAAGTTCATAATTATGAATTGTGATATGTATTACTTGAAAAAGACCCAAGGGCTATGATGGAGAATTACACTGGAAATTATATTTAGATGTGAGGCCTCTCTGCTCCGCCGGCTCCGGGCTGTCAGGCTTCACTCCACAGCTTGAAGCCTATGTATGCAAATTAACCGCCATCTTTGTTGGTGGTTAATTTGCATATCATGCTGATTAGCCAATGGGTGGCATAGCAAAGGTACAGTCAATTACCATGTCTGTCTATTATTAGATAGGATGGCTGGTTAGTGACAGTCTACACATGAGGCTATGAAGAACATACACTAAGTATTCAAGCAGTTGATTGAACAACTGTTTTACAGGAAACACAGAACATTCATTATTAGAGGGAATCACATTGTAGAATGTCATGAACAAACATAGGTTTTGTAATCTGGATAAATTTGTAAATTATTTTATAAAAATGCAATTCATCAAATTACAAACTACATACATACACATTATTAGTTTTTCTCTCATGATTTGCATATTTGCCTGAAACATTAGTGAGTTATCAATTCCATGTATAACACCGTTTGCTGTGGCAAATCTGCATACAGTTTTATTTGTGGAAATTTAGAGGTTTTTCTAGAGGGGATTTTTAAAATCTGCATATTCTCTGCTTCTTGAGAAATGAATGACTTTCCTTGATACATGGGTTGTTGAATGAAAGAGAAACAAGTACAAACCATACTTTAACTATGGCTACTTGACAAGATATTTACCCTCTTTCAGCCTTATATTTATAATGGAAAAAGGCATTTGTTTTATAATGCAATGTTTAAAACAAAGACTAGCACATCATAACCATATAATATATAACAGCTAATATCATATTACCTCCATTAAAGAGCTTATCACATTGCATTTAAATGTTTATTTATTTTTATTCTCAATTGGTTTGTGAACTACTGGAGGGCTAGAGCTACTCTTATACAGATATTTACATCTTTGAATTCTTGGTAAATAGTATATATTTAAATATTTTCACATTTTAAAGTTGCTAGAAGATATTAAAAATTTCACTTTTTTATATAGAGTACATTGGACTAAATGAACCCCATTTGCAATTTTTCTATTCAATATGTTCAATATTTCCATGCTTGCTAAGCTCTTTGTTTCCTTTTGCCTGCTTTTTCACCCCACTCCTGTCTTTTCTCTTGCTATATGCTATTACTTCATTCTAGTTTACTAATGCATATGCACATTTCAGTCTTTCTTCCCCGTGATAATTTGTGTAGTCTAATCTGCTTTACTCAAACAAAGCAGATTATCAATCTTGAAAATATTGACTGTATTAGATAGATTATATTCACATATATGCTGACAGCAAGAGGTTTATAGTATAATCTTTTAGGCATCTAATTTTGCAATTAATGTGACCCTGATGTTGCTTTCCTTATTGTTCTCAGTGGTTTACTCACTTAGTTTGAAATGTTGATATAGTAAAGATGAAATATGTATTACTTTTGCCATAAAGTAATAGTAAAATGTACATATTTTTACTCACTTCTCTGCATGGCATGTATTGACCCTAGGAGGTATCCCAAGTATCATTGCATCGACCTCCATTATTTTAGACATGAATAAACAGATTAGTTAATTAACTTGTGCAAAATTATACAACTAGTTATGAGCAGATGTGAAACTCTAACAGATTTTAATTAATGCTGGGTAATTTTGGTGTTATCTTATATATAATAGCATTTTCTAGTACCAGATCTTTATCACAGTGTTTAATTGTATATGATGGTGATCAAAACATATTGCTAAAGATTCAAAGGCAATATAAGTGGACAGTAATACATAGTATTGATCTAAAAAACTATCAAAATAAGTATGCAAGATGAGTTCTTTACGCTTATTTAATGTATTTATTTGGTTGGGTTTCCTTTAGGCTCTAAGTTCAGGTCAGTCATATTTTTCTACAGTAAATTGGTCCCCCTCATTGCAAAGTCTATAAATACCTTCCAATGCCTGGTTGTTCTAGGCCAGTGACCTACCGGAAGTGGAAAAGGAAGAAAGGCTCTTAATGAATGCCTGTAATTTTTGGACCATGGGCTTAGCTCTTCAGAGCCAGAGTTCCTAAGCACATTTAAAATAAACTCCTTTGTGGTGTCATTGGTTTTAACTTACTGAGATGTCAAGTGGCTTCCTTGTGCTTCCCATTTTCCCAGAGGGTGTAGATCATAATCCTCAATGATGAGGAATCACAATCATCTACTTACGGATATTCATTTCCTGCTCACTTTTCTTCAAAGTGCACAGGGTGTGCTATTCCGTTCTGTGGCATTATTATGTGATTTGTAGTTAGTAATGTGGAAAATTTACATTTAACACTAATCAGTACACCACTTCCCTGTAAGGTCTGATAGGCATGCAAACCTGGATTTTCTAAACAAATCATGGACTAGCAAATCACATTTTCTATAAAGGCAGCCAATCATTTCATTGTCAGAGAAGAGAATTTTTGAAGGTAAAGTGTAATAAACCATATGAGCCTTTTGTCGACAGCTAAGAAAAAGGATGCTCTATATTTTGGATAGCTATCTTAGAGAAATTTTCCAGAAACCAAAGATAGCAGAAATAATTTGTAAATTATAAGAGACTGACCAAAATGTATTAGCATATATGCAATAATTACTATCCAAAGAAAACCAGCTATAAACATCTATTGTGAACTAGTACTAGATTGTTCTGAAACAGCTGAAGCCTTGAAAATTAAGTAGCCTTGAGAGAAACTTCAATGTAAGAGAGAAACATACATTGGATGTCTCCTGCATGCCCCCTTCTCCCCTCCACCCCCCACTGGGTATTGAGCTGACAATCCGGGCATGTGTCCTCACATCACCAACCAACCTTTTGGTGCATGGGACAATGCCCAACCAACTGAGCCACAGTGGTATTATATGCATGTGCTCACTTACTGGTGATTTATTGAGATATACATGTATAATTTCTATAGTTCCTTAAATATACAATAGCTCTCCATAGAAAAGTATATTAAAATGCTTTTCTAATTGTTACTATGCTGTTATTTGCAAATATTTAGGACATGGTTTTTTAAGTCTTTATTTTGAAATAACTTTAGATTTACAGAAACATATAGATGATTATAAGGTCATACAGAAAGTTCGCATATACCAGTGGTCAGTAAACCACGGCTCTCGAGCCACATGCGGCTCTTTGGCCCCGTGAGTGTGGCTCTTCCACAAAATACCACATGCGGGCGCGCACGTACAGTGCGATTGAAACTTCGTGGCCCATGTGTAGAAGTTGGTTTTCGGCCTGGGCGAGTCTATTTTGAAGAAGTGGTGTTAGAAGAAGTGGGGGTACATTCGTTGAGGTCAACCCCTCAGATTGAGGACGTTTTAGCAAAGGCCAGCTTAGGGGTACCCTAATTAAGTTAAAAACAATGTACCTACCTATATAGTTTAAGTTTAAAAAATTTGGCTCTCAAAAGAAATTTCAATCGTTGTACTGTTGATATTTGGCTCTGTTGACTAATGAGTTTGCCGACCACTGGCATATACGATTCTCCCAGCATAACTAACATTAATGTGTATGATCATTAACAGTATGATCATTAAAACCATAAAGTCAATACTCATACAATTGTATTTAACTACTGCCCTAATTTAAGTTATACTAGGTTTTTCAACTAATGTATTTTTTCTGATTTCAGAATCTTGCATTGCATTTAATTGCCATGTCACCTTTGTCTCCTCTAATCTCTGACAGACTCTCAGGCTTTTATTCTGTCACAACTGTCTCACCTTTGCATCCTAGACAATAGCATTGTGTCAAATACAAGTTTGTCTGATTTTTCTCATGATTAGATTGAACGCCATAGACATGCTAATGACCTTCTCAGTGCATCCCATCAGGGGGCCCATCACATCTGTATGTCTCTCTATTGCTGATACTAATCTTGATTATTCCGTTAAAGTGGTGACTGCTGGCTTTCTCTACTGTAATATTACCATTCATATGCAAAGCCATTTAATTTGATTTTGAGATTTTCATGGTAAGCGTATTTGATAGAATGCTTGGTGTAGCATGTGATGGATTAGGGTAGTGGATGAAAGGCTTTTGTCCTTAAATATATGTGCATCTCTGTAGGGGCCAGGGAGTGCAAGAATGCAGAAAAAAAGTGTGCAGGGATAAATAAAAAAATAACTCAGAGTTATTTTCTGATGAACCCTCAAAATTCTCTTAAAACTTCCTTAGCACATAGATATTTTCTAACTAGAGTTGAAATCTGTGAAACA
Source organism: Myotis lucifugus (assembly GCF_000147115.1). Taxonomy (NCBI): domain Eukaryota; kingdom Metazoa; phylum Chordata; class Mammalia; order Chiroptera; family Vespertilionidae; genus Myotis; species Myotis lucifugus. The sequence continues at coordinate 1,143,549 of NW_005871336.1, read as the reverse complement.
AACAGAAACAACACAAAAACCAAAATATATGGATAGAGGGTAGGGCCAATCTACCTTCACTTATATTTGAATTCTACTCCATCTCAAAAACTTATGCTTATTTCTTATTTCAAATGCAATTTAAGAACTTCTGGACCCATTTGTTTTCAATAATACATGTAAGTTTACTCAAGTGAACTTGAAAGAATTTGTAGACAAGAACTCAGCATCCCTTATAAATCCTATGTATATAATCAGATTTACAAATGATGTAAACATTTTAATGACTAAGTTTTTCTTTAACAAACAGAGAAACCTGAGTTGCTGGGGCTACTCCTAGTTAGAATTAGGCTTGCTGGAAACAGAGTCAGACAAAGACTTAGGGGATGACTGGTAGATGGGTTGAAATAGGTAGAGCTAAGGAAAAGTTTACAAAGCAGCAATTCTAACCAAATGTTAGTCAAGATGACCTGAATGAAAAGTTCCCTTGCAATGAGGGGGAAAAATATAAAGGTCAACTAAAATGGTTAGTAATGACTGCCTCTGAGAAACAAAACTGGCATGAGGGGGATCAAGGGACTGTGGTATTCAATGTTACATTTTTGGGGGGGTTGATATTTTAACCTTGACTTTTAAAATAATGCTATTTAAAATTTAATTTATTGGAAAAATCAATATGGATGTATGTTTGCATGTGTACACAATATACCAAATCCTAAGGAGTTAAGTATGATTATTTAATGTTATTATCATAAGAGAGTTACTGTTCTTGAAAGAGAGAACTATAGTAGCGTGAGCTATGAACAGAACCCAGGTTCAAGTTCAGATTCTGCCATCCACCAGCTCTAGATAAGTATTCTTTATTTGCAAAATGTTGATGGTAAGAGGCTGCCAAGCTGCCATTGAGCAATCCAGCATTAGCGTATAAATCAAATATGATAATGCCAATTTTCAATCTGGAAAGTGTAAGAACTATGAGTTATCATTCTAGCAAAAACTCTATAGAATTTTTAAAGTTACGAAAATGGTATGATGGCAGGCATTACTGGAAGTCATTACGCTCCTCTCTTGATAAGTTCATTCATGCTGCCTATAAGATTGATGTCCACATTGTCCTTTTCTTGCATAGAATCGTTAATTCTATGCTACTTCATTTTCAAGGCTTCAGCTGTTTCAGAACAATCTGGTACTAGCTCATAATAGGTGCTTATCGCTGGTTTTCTTTGGATAATAATTATTGCATGTATGCTAATACATGTTGGTCAGTCTCTTATAATTGGCAAATTATTTCTGCTCTCTTTGGTTTCTGGAAAATTAGAAATTTCTTTAACAATAAGCTTTCAGTCTCAAGATGTTCAAGTTTGGAAAATAAATTCTCTGATTCTACCTATTGTTCAATGACAGTGTTTTGAGTTAAATTTTGTGTTATATCTATTTTGAGTTATTTTTATTTAATTAAATAAAATACCATTAATCCCAATAATGAACTTTATAAAAGTTCTGATTGGACCTTCCATATTGACTATTTCCCCAAGAGAAAAAATAAACTTTTTATAAAGTAAGAATGTTTCTACACTACCAATATACCATCCTCAAGTTTATATATTTGTTCATTCACTTTTAAAATAGGAATACTAGTAAATAAATGAAAACAAAACCTTTAGGGATATTTTTAAAAATACCACAGTAACTATCTAGAATTAGCCCTCAGAGTAATGTTCTCTAATTAGATATTTTACATGTTGGACAAGATTAAAGGTTAAGTCATGTCCTAGAGTTACTTTCTATATGCATAATTCTAAATTTATCAGAAGTTTCATAAGTAGTAGCAATTTGTTTAAAAATAGTAATAACTAAAAAAAACACAGAATACAATTTAAAATGTAACTTCCCCTTCTCCCTTGCCAGTCCCTCAGTCCTCATGATGATCCCTGTAATTGGATTTATGTGATGATGTTGCTGATGATGAAAGAGAGAAGAGAAAAAGCCACAGCTTCAGAGGCTGCCCCATCTGTACCAACTCTGGGATGCCAACTGCACGGGAAAAAGCACAACTTGCTTTTATTGGTAAAGTCAGCAGATGTGACTTGAAGACAAATAGGCAGCAGATGCAATAAGTTAGATCATTCGCTTTTACATAGACAAATGTGGCTGCAGCCATCATAACTGGGAAATGCTTCAGCTGCAGAATCCGCTTTTTCTCATAAGTGCCAAGCCTACATTTCTTACCCTCTTGGTGATTCTAAAGGAGGCACAGAGAACACACCAAAACTCCCTCTGAAGTAACATCTGGGACTGTTAAGTTAAACAAAATTAATTTTATAAAGTGTTTAAAAGGCATGTGTTGCCTTTCACACACATTATAACAAAACATACTCTGTTGAAGTGTCTGTTATTAAAAAGAAAGGAAGGAAGGAAGGAAGGAAGGAAGGAAGGAAGGAAGGAAGGGAGGGAGGGAGGGAGGGAGGGAGGGAGGGAGGGAGGGAGGGAGGGAGGGAGGGAGGAAGGAAGGGAAGGAGGGAGGGAGGGAGGGAGGGAAGGAGGGAGGGAGGGAGGGAGGGAGGGAGGGAGGGAGGAAGAAAGAAAGGAGGGAAGGAAGGAAGGAAAAACAAGAACAGAAATAAAGATGTTTGGCAGAACTGGCCTGGAAAAATCTTAGAGATAAGTTGTGTTAATGGATCCAGGAGATACAGAGTGTTGGAAAGAAAAAAGAAAAACAACAGCAACAACAACAAAACCCCACACACAACCTGTCATTAGACTTGGTGGGCCATTTCTGAAGGTGATACTTATTTCCTGGGGAAACCCAATATGCTGTTATTGGACTCTGACTCTTCCTCCTAAACACTGCAGGAGGCTGCTGACCAGCTGGGCCCCCGCTGTTTTGGATGTTTGGCTGCAACCTTTAAGGTGGAGAAAAGGGAAGATATATTCGCATTGCATTTGGAGGAACCTCTCAACTGAGATCACAGAATCAAAGGAAAAAATTGTATCCATAATGTTAGTCAGAACAGCTATTAACTCTCACCCCAACCTGTATTTTGTCTGAGAGACATTATGGGCAGGTAATGCAATTGATAGCATGACTGAATTAATTCTCACCTTTTTAAAAAAAAAAAAAAGTATCTATATGTATAAAGCCAAGCGACCAGAACAACTGGAAGGACCAGAATGACCGGTCCCTATGATGTGCACTGCAGCCAGCCAACCAGCCTGATAGGGACAGGGCTGTCCATCCAACCTCCCATGGCCCCTCCCCCTGGCTGGTCAACCTCTCATGACCCCTCCACCTTGGCCAGCCCCACCCTCAGTTGCTCCCCCACAGACCAATGGGGTGGGCCAGCCAGACCCCACCCATGCACGAATTCTTGCACCAGGCCTCTAGTATACCATAAAAACCATAATTAAAACATGAAGTTTCATTTTTCTATGCTCAGCTGATGGTTTCCCTTTATTATTATAGTTATCATTGTTATTATTAATATCCTAGATGTGAAGAGTGAGAATCCTGCTTTTAATAATCCAAATTATCCTGACATTCCATTTTACTTTTATATGTCTCATAAAAAAGGAACCCCTTCAGACCACTGGCCTTACTATTACCTCCATATCTACCGTCAAACTCAGTACAAGCATGCAGGAACTAGAACGCTTCCCAACATCTGACTGGAAGTGAGGATAATGTTTCTCAATGCAAACTGTGTTTGCACACAAGAAGAATATAATAGAGCAACCTCCTAATATATGACTGTTTAGTTTCTGAGAATGATGCTAAAATTTAAATGAATCATGAAGTCTCTTGGTCCATAAGAGAAGCAACAATGACACTTTCTATCCTGACTTAACCTGTTATTAGTTTAGTGGGCCTCCTTTTATCAAAGGTAAAATGCAGATTGTTATTTAACTGGTCAGAAGTTGAAGAAGATGAGCTCCTGACATATTTGTGTAAAGCATCTGGTCCATGGGAGTGCTCAGTATCTAGTAGTGCACACCTGGAGTCTGGTGGCGTCATTCTGACTCTTACTAACTGTATGATTGGAAAAGACCCTCAACCTTGTAAGCTTCAGTTCCTTCATCTCTGGGATAATAACTACATGAAAATTAAATAAGAACTGTCTGACATCCATTTCTAGATTCCCACAGCCTAAGGCTGCCCTTGGGTGTCTGCATCTCAGAATTAGGTTTTAATGTATTGCTATCATATTTCATAAACTCCTTCTCTGCTTAACTTCACTCCTCTACAGGGCAGGCACATCTATATTCTTTGAGATTACTAACATGTCAAGAACTACTAGAGAGATCATTTTTATTTGTGTGTTGTTGTTTTTGTTTTTGTTGTGTGTGCGTGTGTGTGTATGTGTGTGTGTGTGGTATTTCCACATTCTTAATCTTCTGCAAGAAAAATTAGCTAATGGTTTAGTAGGACCTCCTCCCCCATGATTTATCAGACTAGAACAACATGGTCTGAGACTTGTTACTGCTTTCATTTTTCTCTTGTAGCATATTTTGTTCAGAGTATCAGTAAAGCCAGGAACTGAAGGTTTCATTTTCCTGGAGTCAGCAGCAGGTGGAATGATTCCAATAGAGTGGGAAAAGAGACGTCCACATCAACAACTTCATCAAGGTTTATTTTTCATTCCTTCCACAGCCGTGCTGTGAAATATGGTCTGGCTGCGTTGCTATATCACAAGGGAGAGCAACAGCAGAATATGATTCAAAGCAAATAGTTTCACAGTCTCACTGATGCAAAGAGCAGAAAAATTCATCTTTTGGGTTGTTTGCTATTCTGAATAGCAATCAGTAGTTTGCACTTGTTGGTAAAGCTATCTGTTGAATATATCATTGCTGTGTTCCCTGTTTGTATTTATTGGGAAAAAGAATGATCTTGGGTTCAGACTGAGTCTCTAGCAAGTTTTTTTAATTCAATCTGGACTTTATCTTCTTTAAATATATAAAACTAGAGGCCCGGTGCACAAAATTTGTGCACTAGGGTATGTCCCTCAGCCAGGCCTGTGCCCTCTCATAGTCGGGGGATGTTCTACTGCCAACTTAGCCCCACCCCGGGATGGATCGGGCCTAAGCCGGCAGTCGGACATCCTTAGCTGCCGCAGAGGCATGGAGAGGCTTCCACCACCGCTTCAGTGCTCACCAGTTGTGAGCCTGGCTTCTGGCTGAACGGCACTCCCCATTTGGGAGTGCACTGACCAGCAGGGGGAATCTCCTGCATTGAGCGTCTGCCCCCTGGTGGTCAGTGTGCATCATAGCGAATGGTTGTTCCACTGTTCCGTCAATTTGCATATTAGCCTTTTATTATATAGGATGGGGGTTTGTTTCCTAGGGTTCCTTCTAGTTCTCACATAGCTTTTATTTTACTAAGAAACCAAATTCTAATAGTTGAATCCATCAGATTTTTTCTAAGGTACTCTTATTTCAACACCACTATTCTCTCTGAATAAGTAATACAAAAATCCTCTTTTAAAATTACATTTAAAACTATGCTCCTAAATACATAACATTGTATTTATCATCTTAACAATTTTTATTGTTTGGAAGTGTTAGATTCACATTGTTGTGCAACCTATATTCAGAACTTTTTTCATTTTGCAAAAGTGAAACCCTATGCCTATTAAACAACAGTTCCCCATGTCTGTATACCCCACTCTGAAGTTCTTAGCAACACCATATACTTGTATTATGATCATTACTGTGGTAAGAACACAAAATGAGATCTATCCACCTAACAAATTTCTAAGTGCACAATACAGTTTTGTTAACCACAGTGTTGAACACAGATCTTTAGAAATGACTCATCTTGAATAGAAACTCTCCATCCCACTGCCCCCATTCCCTTCCCCTAGCAACCACTGTTCTCTCTGGGTCTGACTATTTTAAAGACCATATCTTGGCTATTGTGACTAATGTTGTGATGAACATAAGAGTGTGTATATCATTCTACTTTTCATTTCTATAAGTTTGACTACTCTAGTTACATCATCTAAGTGAAATCATACAGCACTTGTCTTTCTGTGACTGTTTCATTTCACTTGGTATTTCATATATCATCACCTTGCACTAGAGTACATCTATACTATAGGTGCTCACGAGTTAAAAGAAAGCACGGCCACCCTGAATTTAGTGGTATACAACAACAACAACAGTGGCTTTCTATGATTTTTTTCATGGTTGGCGGTAAACTGGACTCAGCTAATCACTGTTTGCTTTCACCTAATTGGAGTCAGACTGTAACTGGGGCTGGATGCTCTGAAAGGCTTCCTCGTTTACACAAGGCATCTGATGTGGTTCTCAACTGGGGCTTTGGCTGGGTTTGGCAGCCACATGTCTGTATTCAATCCTAATAAGGTCTTGACTATGCCAGCACAGATGTTAGGTTGAATGATCTTGTTTCCTATGTTTTGTTAACCACATTTTATATTTAATAATGTAATTGTGCTAATCGTTTACTCTGGTACAAACAATATTTTATTCTAGTTTTACTTGTTACCAGACACAGTTTTGGCATCACAGTTCTTATTACTTAGATATAACACACTATTTGTCAATGTACTTGTCAGAATAGATCATCCATTTCTGTTATTTCAATATGGATTCATCCTTGGGCATTTGGATCAAACACATTCCCCCTTTTTTTGTGAAGCTTCTTGCATTGGCTCATGGCTTAACTTACTTTATTTTTTTACCTTAGTTTATATTATTTTGATTCACTTATGAAATTGTGACATCATTTGATATTATCTTTCACTTAATTATGGTCATTAGTTACATTTCCATCATCTCAAATCCAATTCATAACATTTTGAAGTAGGCACTTGTCATTCTGTGTCCAAGTATAATTGTTTTTCTTTATTTCCAGTTATCTTGAATTCATTTACCCTTGTTATTAATTTCTCATTTATTTATTATTTTCAATTTCATTTTCTAAGGCTCTAATTATGTGACTATTACTTCACAATAGTGTTTTCCTGATTAATATATTTAATTTTCATTTCTGTTAGATGAGTTAAGTGTACAAACACACACAATTGTTTAACCTCATTTTATACCATTTAGCATTTACTTATCATTGCTTTGATTGAAACATTATATTTAGGGTTTTACTATTAACTTCAGCTTTTTAACAGTGGTTTGAGTGAATTGTCCATGCTAAATTCATCTAATGTTATTTTAGTTAGAAATTCTGTTATTAAAAGACTTGTGTAAAAATATTTTTCTCTATTGCATGTTCTGTTTGAATTAGTACATTTGGTCAAATTTTATAATCATTGTTGAATATATTAATCTACTTTCAATTTAATTCTAAATTTTTTTTCAAATTATTAGTGAAACGTCTACTTTTACCTCCCAAAACTTCTACAACTTTCTTCTTGATTTGCTTAATGTCACTCCTTATGTTTAGGTTGCTGTAATCTCTAACCTGAAATTATTTCTATGGTTTTAATTTTGGTGTTCCTGGCTCAGGTCTAATCTTCTTCCACTTTTTCCCTACAGGTAAACAGAGTGACAGTTCCCAAAATTGTATGTCTGTTTATATATTTGCTCTTCTTAATCATTTTTAATGAGTGATCACTACTTAATTAATAAATTCTGATTTCTACTCCATTGATTTTTTAAATAAAATTATCCATGTATCAATCTATACATCTTTCCTTTCATCCATCCATGTATACATCTATCTAAAACAAGATCAGCTAATTTACTCTGTCTTACCAAGTATTACAATTTTGGAATGACCTATTAAGGCTGCTATAGTCTAATGAAGGAAAATTTCATTAGTCAATAATATTACTCCTGGAGTCTTATATTGAGCTAGCAATACCTGTTGAAACCAACTTTGCTGCCCCATGCCCTGTGATTGGACCCTCTGCCTCCAAAGTTATGCAATCCAGCAGAATGGCTAAGAGCTCTCTGGATTAGTCAAATTACAAGTGTAATCCTACACATGACTAAGGTAAAACTACATGGTTAATAAATTTGTGGATTATTCCATTTTAATCCCATTTTTCCTTGTTTACAAATATACACTCTTGACTTGTAAATGCCTATGTTCAAGCCTTCTCTTCTTCCCCTCTCTTTTGAAGATTGTGCAGCCTACTCTGTTTCCTGCATTGTCTGGTTATCTGGGAATCTCAATAAATAATGGAATACTAACCATATACAGTGATTCATAGCCCATTATTTTTCTTTCTCCTCCCATGACAACTCTATAAGCAGGAACTTCAAGGGAAATAATTTCATTACCAATGACAGTTGAGCTTATAGTTTATAAAACTTTTTCTATTTTCTCTGTCTGTGGAATTTATGGGACACTAAATGTGTTTAGGAAGGTAATTTGAAGTAGCACTCTGGCCTTAATATGGAAAGTACTAAAACCTCTAATTGTGTTTCAGGTAGTCGATCAACCTGACCTTGCTTCCAAAATAAAACCGGAAAGACAGGAGGCATTTGTTATTGTTAATGTACAAAGTTTTATACATTCTCAATATTACCTTTATTCAAAATGCCTATACATTGCTAAATTATGATAAGATAGAGCCTTAGTTCTGACTCTACCAAACTCATACTCTTATATCCTAAGTGCAACAACCAATCAGTTTCCATTATTCGACCTGAAAACACTGAGCTATGGATTACCTTTAGCAATAAGCAAAGATATCTGAATAGATCCCATTTTTTCACCCACTGGGGAGATTTCAGAGTTGAACAGATTGAAGAAAAATCTCTTTTTTTAATCGGCCAATTGCAGTTTCTTTTGAGTGCTTATTAAATGAAGTGGGAGAAGAGCAACATTTGTAAAATATATGTATTTTTACACTCTCATGGTTGTCTTTCATATAGGGAAATCAGATCATGATCCACTCTGCAGCAAGTACATTTTCTTCTAATTTTTAGTGTGCTTCTTTCAAAAGTTCTCTTTAGAAAATCGGAATAAGTTTCCTTTGATACCACACTCATAGTGCAGCCACACAGGGCTATTTATTTCAACCGCATATTTGAATAGAAAAGACAGCCTGTCTGTCCATTGTAAGCCTCTGAAGATTAAAACACAGGATGACTTCGATAGCCTGTATTGAGAGGTGGGAAAAAAATGTGTACTGCAACCTACTTTGCATTCTCTATCCACCTGCAACGTTTATTTTCTCTGTGAATGAAGCTAGGACTCATTTTCTCATTTCACCTCGATGATTATGAACTTTTTACAAAACCAAATGTTCTACTGATTATAATTTGATGAAGAAAATGTCAGAAAAATTAAATCAAATCAAATGGAATTCCTCAGAAAAACAATAAATATACATAAAGCTCCATGTACTCCGCCCCACACCCCACATCTGCTAGGTTGTTAAGTCAAGATTTCAGTAATAAAATGTAATGTTACTGAGGCGATGGTTTATGGGTATAGAGAAAATCACCTACTCTTTGTGTCTTTTCAAAGCCTTTAAAAAGACATTTGTCCTTGTCAAATCTATGAATATTCAAGCTTGGGTTGTATATGAGCTCTATCACCACTACTCACCATAGTTATAAATCAGCCCCTCCTTGGAATACCAATTCTTGCCAAATAGAAGGTTAGCGGGAAGGGAAAGTGATCCCCCACTATTCCTTTCCTCTCCTGAAAATTTGTTCCCTCAAGTGACATTCATGAAACTGCAGTTCTGTTAATGCTTGTGAAAAGTATTAACTGTCAGCATATCTGTACTCACTTGTTCCATCTGTTTCTTTTTTCTCTTTTAAAAAATATGTTTTTATTGATTTTTAGGGAGAGTGGAATGGAGAGGGAGCGAGAAATAGAAACATCGATGAGAGAGAAACATCATGGATCTGCTGCCTCCTGCACACATCCCTACTGGGGTTCGAGCCTGCAACCCAGGCATGTGCCCTGTCCAGGAATCAAACCATGACCTCCTAATTCATAGGTCGATGCTCAACCACTGAGCCACACCATTTGGGCCCAATTATTTTTCATTCACATCATAGAAAAGTAGATGTTGAATTTATAGAGAGTAAAACGTTTTAATAACTCACATAGAAATACCAACTGAATTTTTTTCTTACCTCAATAGCCACTGTGTTTGCTGAATACTGGTACCTTGAAATATAGCTTTTTTACTTTTAATAAGACAGGTAATTAAGTCAATTTCAAATGGCTTTGCACCATAAGACAAAGTCTCAGATTCAGAAGAAAAATCTTTAGTTGCATATTAAGCACATTTCTTTTTAATTAATTAGGCAAAACATGTTTCTTTCAATTGCCTTCATGTTTATTTTACTTTATCTTTCTTTAATATTTATAATAAATTGTAAGCAATCAACTTTCTGTTAGAACAGAACACATATGGGAGGTATCTAGTCCTGCACTAATGAGATACTTATTCTGGATTGGACAAGGTACAAAGACTCAGTATTTGTAAAAGCAAAGCACAGATGAAGGATGGAGAGAGTCATTTCCTAATTAGCAGGAAAATTCTGCCTGATTATACTTTTAGTTTGATCTGAATTATATTCTACAATTTCATAGTTCCCCTCTATAAATTACATCCTCAATGGATTGAGCAAAGCACTTTCTTCTATGGTTACCACCTTCTCAAGACTGGCACCTTTTATATTCCCTCTCAAAGAAGACCACCTAATGGCCAATGAGTGTTTGGAGTATTTGAATATTTAAATATCAATGAGACTCTTTATCATTAAAAATGATATGTGCTTTTTTGTTTCAAAAAGATTGAATATCTTAACTGAGCAAAACATTTGTGTTCAAGTCTCTTTATCATAGTTTTCTTTTTCTCTCCCCGCCTCCCTCCTTACCTCCTCGCTCCCTCCCTCTATTCCCTTCTTATCTTTCTTTACCAAATTATAAAATTATTAGAAATAAACTTTCAATGGAAAGTTTGTCCAAAAATTAATCAAAATAATATTTAATGATGGGGGAAACAATTTATTATCACATGTGTAAGGGAAAAGCAATTCATTTGTAATAACGATTATACTGAAAATAGGCTGCCATGTGAGAGACTAAAACAATTCCCTACCTTAACTATTTTTATCCCCAAATTCAAATGAGATATAAATGTACGATCAGATGCTTAACACTTTAATCTTAGTAAGCCAGAATATCATTTACTTAAATATGTTCTATTTATCAACTAAAATATGCTTCTTTTAGTTATTTTTATAACCTGTTACTTTTCATATAATTTTGTTTCCAATTTCATTAAAGGTGTTTTGACAATGAATATACCACTCTCCTTCCATGGGAGCTAAAATAATAATCATCTGCCACAAGGGATCATTCACTTGGGAGTGACATATCTCTGTACTTTTCAGAGTTAAACTTTATGTGAATAATTCACTTTGCCTTTCATTAGTTATTTCTGATTCCATATGCCATTAACTTTCCAGATTATTTTTGTACTCTATAGAGAATGTGACCTACACATGATCCACTAACAAAAGAAATCTGACTGTCAAAGGAAGAGTAGAGATCCAGTTTCACTTTTGAATTTCATAGACAAGGCTTTAGAGAGTTCCTGATTTGCCCCAAGGTCACAAGAGAGGGGAGTCAAGCAAGGATCAAATTTAGAGGAAAAATAGGAATGTGAGGAAGGGATGCTCCAAAACATCAGCTACATTTCAAAATCATTTTCATGCTAGCTATAGTCTGAATATAATATAATCTCAATTACAAATAGAAAGTTTTGAATAAATAGTTAAAAATGAAGGGTGGCCAGGTGGCTCAGTTGGTTGGAGCATCATGCCATATGTCAAAAGGTTGTGGGCTTGATTTCTTGTCAGGGAACATATCTGGTTTTGGGCTTTAATACCCAGGGGGTAGCTGATCAATGTTTCTCTCTCCCATCAATGTTTTTCTCTCTCTGTTTGTCTCTATCTCTTTTAAATCAATGAATTTACCTGGGTAAGGATTAAAAAAAAAGAATTATGGTAATGGTAGTGATTATTTCACAATGTACATCAAATCATTAAGTCATATACCTTAAAAATATATAATTTTTATTTTTCAAGTATACCTCAGTAAAGCTTGGGAAAAGAAAGAGAATAAGAGAGATATGACATATATTTTATCATATACAAAGGTGGGGAAAATAAAATATATGTATTAAGTGATAAAATAAGATATGGCAGTTTGGAAAAATATAGAGGCATCCATTTAAAACAAGTTTAACAAGATATACAGAGGGAGATAACACAGTCAGGAGGTGTACATACATAAAAGTGGAACTGTTAATGGCTATTAGCACCAGATATCAGACCTCAGTCCTTGAGTTTTGGCTAAGAAAGAATTCAGAATCAAGACTCAACTACAAGTGAAAGCTTATTTAGAAAGTCACAGAGGTAGAATATTTGAGCTATAGAAGAAGTGAGTCATCTGGGCTGCATGGGCTTAGGAAACAAGTTACAGAGGCAAAAGAAGGGGCCCTGCAGCTTAGAAGAAAGGCAATGAAAACATGCCTGGGGGAAGGAGAGGTGGAAAGGTGAAGGTATGCTCCAGAGAGAAAACACCTTGGGGGTTGGGAGAAGAACCAGGGGATGGGGAGAGGCAAGGGCATGCTTGAGAGAGAGAGACCCCTATGAGCACCAGAAGTAAGACTGAAATTTAAGGAGCTTCACATAAGGACCTATGATTTCATCACAAGAGGTGATGAAATGGGTTTTGGTGTATCAGTAATCGCAAGAGAGTGATAACTCTACTCATCATACTACACATGGTATGCAATGCATAGGGATTGAAAACTGCTGATTTCTACTCATTTTAACTGATATAAGGATTCATTATTGGACAACACTGGTGGCCCAAACAAAACAAATAATATTCTATTTGGGGAATGTTTGTTACTCGGTGTTAGATGATAAAAATAACAGCTAAATGCTTTAATATAAAGGATTAAATATAAAGGGAAGAATTTACCATCAATGAGACCTGCTCACAAGAAACCAGTTATAAAGTTTGATGTCGATATTTAAAATAATCTCTAAAGGTTATAAAATAACCATTAAGAGTGATATTTCCAAGACTAGATTAAAACATTAAATATTTTTAGAGCTATGGTTTCAAATGCAACTATTCCTCACAGTAGTAGAATATTCATCCTGAGGCATAAAATGTCTGATATCAGATATTTGGTAGAAAGTAGCATAATGCTAGGTTATTTTTTTAAAATTTCAACAGTGTCTATGCATATAATATACAAAGCATTTGAATTCAAAATCGAATAATGAACTATCCATACTCTACAAAGTTAATTGTGTAGAAAAGACAGACTTTAGAGAAAATCATTGCATTGTATTATGAAAGTATTAACAGACCAATGTAGAAACCATGATGGAAAAGCCATGAAGGTAGAGCTGAAACTCTAGGAAAAACTCACAAAGGAGTCAACATTTATGTTGGGACATGAAAAAATCAGTAGAAACAAGTCTGGAACACAAAGCTTGGAAATGGGTATTCCCAGCAGAGGACAGAAGAGATCCAAACATTCTACATATGTTTTATTCTTTTATCTCGGAATGAGATGATGAATGGTCAAATTGGAAAGTTCTGCTGGTATCATCATTCATGACAAATGTAATGTGAATGTGGATCACTGAGTGCCAAAAAGTAGACAACTTATATTAAAACATGGAAAAGACAGCCCAGAAACAAAAACACAGGGAAACAGTGAATTCTTTATTATGAATCTTACGGATAATCATAATACATGGAAGTTTGTATTGTGAATTCAGCACATGTTAATGTATTTTCAGTTGTCAGTTATACATGTTTGAGATGCATATGATGGGGCTTTGAATTCATAGGTAGAACAAGTAATCACAACTAGGAGACTGTAGCTGTAAGAATAAAAAGAAACACATCTTTTTCTCCAATGCTGCTTACTGTATACCCTCTATAGCAGAAACAGCATGTGAGAAGTTAAATCTATAAAGATGTAATGTAAATAAGTATGAAGCAAGCTTCAATTTGCATATACTAAGAGGTTTAGAATGTTGATCTTTTATTCCAAACAGGAAAAAGTGAGTTTAAAGAACCATGTTTTTGGCTTTAAAAAAATTAATAACAACTTGAAATTGTAGCAATTAGTCTCTTACTGAATGGCATCAATATCCAAGTAAGACCCTTCAAGTACATTGGTGGAAAAATGGGAAACAGTAAAGCAATTAATTTGACTTTCTTCTCATTAAGGTCTCATAATTACATTTTAGGGAGTAAGTTCATTTATGTAAGGGGCATACTATTTGACTTGGAATAATAAATGAGACTGTTCCATCTTGAAAAAAATGGACTTTTCATGTCAGGGATGCTTCTGAACATACCACAATGCACAGGAGAGGGCCACTGTGCCAAAAAAAATGTCCAGTTCTAAGTTTCAGTATTTTTGAGGTTGAGAAACCCTGCTATCCAAGATGAAAAGTGAATGACCTAGCAATTATTTTTCTTGGGTTCCACCCCTATCCCCTTGGAATAAATGGTTTCATGCTGAAAATAACTTGAGAAGGAAAGAGAATAGTTGGCACATAAGAATAATGCTTAATGGCAATGCTTGCAAAGCTCCAAAGCAATTGAATTATTGAGTTTGTCATGAAAATTTCAAAATCCAAAGCTATTGGAAAAGAGAGTTTAAGTCAGAGATTTTTTCCCCTCTTCACACCTTTATTAGTCTATCAAAGTAGTGAGTTCCTATCCAGAGGGAAGAGCTACTCATTTTGCTAAGTAAAAGGTTTTGGCATATCATGACATTATCAAACAAAAGAGAGAGAACAAAGCACAGTGCTAATACAGCAATAAAATATAGAGGAAAAGCATAAATAAGTATAATAAAAAGAGGATTACATTCATCTATGTGGATCAACATTCATCTGCCTTGCGCTGATGTTTGCATTCTGCCAGCTGGAATTCCCAGACTAATTGCTGCATCTTTCACAGATTAAACTGATGCTCCCGACTGAATGAATTCAGTTTACTGCCAGGGCATGTGATGCAGAAATACTTAGACTATGGAAATCAGACAGATGGCTTGGCAAATTAATCCATGAGCAGCACACCATCAGTGTAGTCAATGACAGTGATGGAAGAGTGTGGTTGTTGATAGAGATAATCACAGGAAATTTGAAGGTGAAAAAGATCATAAAAAAGGAAGGGGGAAGCCACTGTTAACTTTTATGATAAAGCTACCTGATATGTCCCTTCTAAATGTGCTTTATCTTTCTTAAGTGACTGAAAGAGAAAATGAATGTTTTCAATTTATTAACAAACAGGTGAAACTGTGATATTCAAAACTGTGACAACAGAGTCATGTCATTACTCTCAGCACCTAACCAGAGTTTAAAACAAAGGGCTATTGTGGAGGTCAAATAGAAATTATTATTCCCATTGTAGGTATTAGAGTAGCTTTATATGGGACTTTGTATTATTTTCATTTGTCACTTGTAATCCATGGCCATCTTTCCCCCCATCCAAAAACCCAAGAGTTTTATTATTTGTTTGATTAAAAAAGTAAAATGACATACAAACATAAATACTAATACATGAAGATAATCACTAATAACTTTTTCTAAATATCCTATCCATGCTCATAAATGTGATTATGCAATACATTCTATATTACTTGAAGTTTTCACCTAATGATAGGAGAAATGAAAAGCACAAAGGCATTTTAAATTAAGTGCACTAAATAAGTTCCAGTGAGATATTTTCTTTTTTTAAAATATATTTTATTGATTTTTTACAGAGAGGAAGGGAGAGGGATAGAGAGCTAGAAACATCAATGAGAGAGAAACATCCATCAGCCGCCTCCTGCACATTCCCCACTGGGGATGCGCCCGCAACCAAGGTATATGCCCTTGACCGGAATCAAACCTGGGACCCTTGAGTCTGCAGGCCAATGCTCTAACCACTGAGCCAAACCAGTTAGGGCGATATTTCCTATTTTATCAGTTAAGAATACAGTGAGTCCTTTCATTGAGCATAAGAAGAAAAGTATCAGTTTTGGAGATTATGAAGAACTTTATATATAAAACAAAATGCCTCTTTTTTTCAAAGGAAAAGTCTTGAATAAGGCAAAAACTTAACATATATTTTTCCATACTATGTGCACATCGCATAGTGTCTGAAACATAGGAGCCACCTGCCTGGTAAGAACATTGTATCAACATTTGATGCAAACCAGCCCACCCCAGAACTAGTGATTTAAATAATAGACATTTATCATTGCTCACTCAGCTGTGGATTCCTTTTGTCTAAGCCAGCTTGGCTGGGCCTGAATGTTTCAAATTAGCCTCATGAAATGTCTGGCGATTGGTAGGTGTCAGCTAAGTGAAGAGATGACTTGACCACTATGTCCCATTACCTCTAGGCTAGTTCTGGCTTGTTCATGGGGCATTCTCTAAAGCATTAAGACAGAGCCCCAATGTGCAAGTACTTTTTATGTCTCTGCTTGCATCATGTTTGCTGAGGGCCTATGGCCAACTCACATTCAATATTCTAGAGAAGTTTCTCCAAAGCAAGTCATGTAAAAATAGATACTTTATCCTGAAAAAATAATTCAAGTGTCTAAGTGACTTTAACTGTGAAGAGTCCACCTTAATATATATTTAAGTTGCCTTAACTGAGCACAGACAGTTCTGAGTTTTTGGTTTTTTTTAAATCAGAAAAAATAAAATATACCAATACTAATCTCTATGACACTCATTTTATAAAAATTGAAAAAATCAATGTTCTCATACTCAAAATATTCACAGATCTTACTATTTTGCCCATAGCTATGAGGCAGCTGTCTTGACAAAAAGAAACACTGTTATGGCACCAGCTGAATGGTGTTTCGTGATACTGCAATAGTTTCTGCAGGATATGGTACATGGCCTGAATCAGTGGCCTACATATTGTATCTTTTACACTATAGCCGTGATACATAGGGACATGAAATAAAACAAGAAATAGTATGCTTTACTTATTAACTATCTATACTAATAAAAGCATGATATGCTAATTAAACTGGACATCTTCTGGACAACTGTTCAGACGTCCTTCTCGACAAAGCCATGGTGGCAGTGCCAAGGTAGAGGCAGTTAGAGGTAATCAGGCTGGCAGGGGAGAGCAGTTAGGGGGGTCACATAGGCAGGCAGTTGAGCGGTTAGGAGCCAGCGGTCCTGGATTGGGAGAGGGATGTTCGACTGCCGGTTTAGGCCCAACCCCTGTGGAGAGGGTGAGGGCTGGGCTGAGGGACCCCTCCCCCATGCACAAATTCCATGCACTGGGCCTCTAGTTGTAATATAAGGAAGAAATATTTCAAACAAATAAAACTAATGGTCCACTTACAGAAACTTTTACAAACACTGGCAGTTGTTCAGATCAGCTATTACCTCCCTTTGGCTTGTAGTAGTAAATTCTCAGATGTCCCCATGATTGCCTGCTTCTTTCTCTCCACCATTGCTTACGCCAGGGGTGGGCAAACTTTTTGACTCGAGGGCCACAATGGGTTCTTAAACTGGACCGGAGGGCCGGAACAAAAGCATGGATGGAGTGTTTGTGTGAACTAATATAAATTCAAAGTAAACATCATTACATAAAAGGGTACGGTCTTTTTTTTTTTTTTAGTTTTATTCATTTCAAACGGGCCGAATCTGGCCTGCGGGCCGTAGTTTGCCCACGGCTGGCTTACGCTCAATATCATATTGACATTATTTCTGATCTTTTGACCACAGTCACCCAGACATTCTCTCACCCAAGTCCACACACATTTGCAGACTCTCTAGTTCCTACATGCAATCCTTATTTCCATTTTACTTGCTGTGACTCTTATTTTCTTAGAAATCCAAACAGCTGTAATAATTAACTAGCTGGATAAATACATAAAAGCATGTCAGGTGTGGACCAATGAAGTATATTATGAACCAATGATTATAATGGATTCAAGTAGGACCTAACTGAAGTTCAGAGAAGAAAAAATAAAATCATCCAGCTATAAGTATGTCACTGTCAAATGAGTTCCTTAATTGAATTAACACTATTCACACAAAGACTATAGGAAATAAAAATCTCAAAGAAGGCACAGTAGACAGTCTTTTTTTAGGTTAGGAGCATGACAAGGATAACCCCTGTCACCATTTCTATTCACCTTTGCACCTGAGTAACACAACAAGAAAAAACAATAGAAAAATTATATGCTAATAAATTAGAATTTAGTCATGGGAAGACGAGAAGATAGTTGTGAAATTGTTCATCAAGGTCCGAAGAAACCAGTATACATACTGACGTGAAATGGACTAAGCTATGCTATATTTTTGAGTAGAGAATAGTTTTGAGAAAGTTTTTTGGGAGAATGGAAAAGTGAGTAAACTAGCAAATTGTAGTTAGGTCTAAGACAGTGCACTTGAGAGAACACTTGGAGTTTGTGGTCTTGAATAAAGGGAGACCAATCACTGGGTTTCCCATTGGGTGAATGATATTGGTAGTGAACTCCACAGAATGACAAAAGTAGTGTTTGAGATAAAAACAATGAAATATATATTAAAATCTTCAATAAATGAAGGAGAGTAACTGGGAGGTCAGTTGACTAGATAATTTTATATCATGGATTCAAATAAACCTTTATTTATTTATTTGAGAAACGGGGGGGTAGGAATGGCAATAGTTTGAAAATAAAAATTAGGATCAAGTAAGAAATATACCTTACCCCATAGTCCAGAGTATGTGGGATGTAGAAGAAAAAAGGTTACCAAAAAGAAAATATTTTGCAACCTCTTATATAAACTGCAATTCTAATCAAATCTGTACTAAATATTGAGTGGTTTATATTTTATATGAAAAAGTTTTCATGTCATATTTTTTGTAAAGTGAAAAGTATATATGATTTCTTAGCAAAACATTAAAAAAAATTTATACTGTTTCTTCTTAATATGTTAATACCCAGTAATATCCAAAAGTATTATTCTCAAATTTTAATCTTTCCTCTGATATATTTAATTCAGATTTTTGGATATGTTATATACAAAAATTGATTTATATTTTAATTAAGAAATTGTGATCATATATAATTCTTCCATATTAGAAACTTTTCTCATTTTCTAGAAAAGTTGTTATTATACCAGTCTTTGTTTTACCCTGCACCTTGCCTCCACAAGAATAAGATGAAATAAATACAATGTGTTTAAAGAAAGGTGCTCTGGAAGAGAATTATAAGCCTGGAATAATTTCCCAGTGGTGTCTTAAGAACAAATAAAAATGGAAACTGACACTTTGCACAATCCAGGAAAGCAGATCTAGAAAAACTTGATCTTCTTCTTATTTTCAGCTCATTTCTTTTAACATGATAGAAATTTGAACAGTATTTGTATCTTTTAAAAATTGGGTGAATACCATGGGATAATATAATCCAAAAAAAGCCACCTATTTTCTTGAGGAATTTTTCTGAAACTCCATTGGGAGCATCCTGTAGAGAAAATGAGGCTGCGACCAGCGGACGTGAACAACATTCTGTGTTCCCCACTGGAGCCCAAACTTTACAGTAAATGGCAGCTTTGCAAATAATGACCAATTTTTTTTTAGCAAGAAACAGATGAAACTTTGCTCAACTTTGTTACTACAGAAATGCCCCTGAATGACTTTATTTTGAATACACTTTCTTTGTTATAGTTCTCTAAATGCTCTTGGAATGCTATACCAATAAACTATCAAAAAACAACAACTAATGAGGGTAAGGCTGATAAAACAGACCCTTGGGTTAAAAAAAAATTAGAGATTGTTTACATCATTTCTGAAAAAAGAGACACTTAGAAGCCCATCCTTTTTAAATGTCAGCTTGATAGCAATGTTTACCTCATAAAACAAATGTTTAGTGTCTTCTATTAAGTAACTCACTTATAAAGGCATACATTGTTCTTGCATGATTGTCCCAGAGCTATCAGTATCACTTACAAAATGATAATACGAATGAAAATTCGAGACTTAATGAAAGCTACATTTCCTAATGTTAACTAAATTAGATTTAACCTTGACTTTCCAAAGCCTGTGTAACTTTATGACAAGGATATCCTTGCAGACAAAAAGAAGCCATTCCCTGTCTTTCATACTTCAAACTACTTAGCATCTTAAAGATGGCCTTGAGGGTCTTATATAAGGGAAGAAGAAATACACAGGTACACCTATAATTACTTTCCTATCTCACATATTGTGTTCTAAAAGTTAATAGGATAAAGCCCTTAAGATTTTTGAAAATATGCTGAGTACATGTTCCAATATTCAAAAGATTTTGGATTTGATTGTTTTTCTAATCTTTTTTTTAATGAAAATGGTTCTATAACACATGAAACAAGTCATATAGTACAAAAATGATAATATGAGCAGAAGATGGAAAGAAAGAAGCTAAAGAATCAAAATCAGTCAGAATATCATCTTCAAATTCTTCAAGTAGGGAGCCATAAAAAAAGAAAACGATGTATTGGTATTTCAGGAAAAAAAAAATATCTTTCAACTCTAAAATTAGAAATGCCTATCTTTCAGGTGTTTTAAAAATAATTGTGTTGTATATTGTTAGGAATTTATTTCTAGTTGGTTAGGTACTTGCTGGGGGGGAGATGAATAAAGGTAATATCAATTTCAAATTTTGCCACTTCAAATTCTTAACCATATTGACACTCCCTAAGCCCCAGATTTTGTAATATGTGCTTTATATTCAAAGATGCAACCTTTCAGGTGACAATGAATAAGTAGGGGTGGCTGGTGAAGGGTATGGATAATGTAATCTGATAAATTCTATGGAATAGACATGGGTTGGAATGGTAGCTGGACTGCTATTTAGTGATGTAATCAGTGGCATACATACCTCAAAGGAAGCCCCTATGGGATGTCACAATGCTACAGACCAGTTCTGCTACAGTTCTCTGTACCCTCTTTAATCACTTTTACCTGTTTTCTGGCTATTTTGACATTCTTGCCTATGTTTTTATGTAGCGTCTGAGGAAGACTGATTGTTACTTCAAAGAATTCATTTAATCAAGTTCCAAAAAACCAAGATTTATAAGATTTATAAGAATGGTGAGCAAAACTAAACTTTTCAGTTATAGATAATTAGTATGGTTGTCCCTTTCTTGATAGAAAGATAAATAGATAGATTATAGATAGACTAGAGGCCCAGAGCACGAATTTGTGCACAGGTGGAGTCAGCTGGCCCGCCCCGATGGGGGCCGATCAGGACTGGGCTGGCTGGGGGAACGGGCCGTGGGAGGTTGGCTGGCTGCAGTGGGCGTCATAGCGACTGGTCATTCTGGTTGTTCCAGTAGTTCCAGCATTCTGGTCACTGGCATTTTATATATATACTAGAAGCCTGGTGCACGAAATTTGTGTACTGGGCAGAGGGTGTCCCTCAGTCAAGCCTGCACCCTTTCCAATCTGGGACCCCTCGGGGGATGTCTGACTACCAGTTTAGGCCCGATCCCTAACTGCTCCCCTGCTGACCCGATTGCCCCCAACTGCCCTCCCCTGTTGGGCAGTTAGTCACCCCTAACTGCCCCCACCGGCTGGCCTGATTGCCCACAACTACCCTCCCCTGCAGGCCATCTTGTGGTGGCCATCTTGTAACCCCTTGGGGCGGCCATCTTTCGCAGTCGGACATCATTCTCACAATCTGGGACTGCTGGCTCCCAACTGCTCACCTGCCTGCCTGCCTGATTGCCCCAAACCACTTCTGCCTGCCAGCCTGATCACCCAACCACTCCCCTGCCAGCCTGATCGACGCCTAACTGCTCCCCTGCTGGCCCGATTGCCCCCAACTGCCCTCCCCTGTTGGCCTGGTCACCCCTATATGCCCCCACCGGCTAGCCTGATCGCCCACAACTGCCCTCCCCTGCCGGCCATCTTGTGGTGGCCATCTTGTAACTCCTTGGGGTGGCCATCTTATGGGAGGGCATGATGGCCAATTTGCATATTACCTCTTTATTATATAAGATATTATAGATAGATATAGTATAGATACAGATATAGTAATAGGTATAGATATAGATATAGAGGCAGATATAGATATACTAGTATATGTAGATGTAGATGTAGATATAGATATAGATATAGATATAGATATAGATATAATTTTAACTCTATTTGTAAGGGATTAGATAGAAATCTGATTTTGATGTAATGCAACAATCTGGTTCTTACTTGAATTCCTGCAAGATAGATACATTTTGGCTGTGTTAGGAGGCAGGCACTCTCTCTGACCCAGTGTAAGGATATATGTCAAGAAATCTATGGCCACCTTCTCGCACCCATGGCTCTATCAGAATTTCCATTTTATGTTTAAGTTGATAAAGTATATCTCAAATCAGCTTTGGTTATCCATTTGAAACTATTCCTAAAAGCTTTCTAGAAAATAACCAGTTTCAGCTTTATATCTCCAACTTAATTTAATCAGAATTATGCTTGAAGTTTTGTTAAAGGAAAAGTTACTTGTATTTTAGAATTATAAGAGACCAGTAACACAGGATTTCTTTATAACAACGCCCAAAACAATTGCCTTCCTAGAATGAAGAGAATGCATCTTTTTATCTGAGAGAGACAAATGCTTTCCTCTGATGAAGCATCCAAATCATGCAATAAACACAGTGCCGCTTGCCTAAGGATTTAATTGTATTTGAAAATAAGTTACTCTTAGGTCTTTTTATATTCTTAATATTATTTTTAAAATATAATGGTGAAACATTTAGATTTAATTGAAAATTCAATTTTTTCTAAAATATTATTATAGGTCTATTCCAATATGTTCTTGTTCTTTCCTCCCAGGCATCTGCTT
Organism: Myotis lucifugus; assembly: GCF_000147115.1. Taxonomy (NCBI): domain Eukaryota; kingdom Metazoa; phylum Chordata; class Mammalia; order Chiroptera; family Vespertilionidae; genus Myotis; species Myotis lucifugus. Next base: position 1,120,762 of record NW_005871336.1, on the reverse strand, counting down.
CTTTCTAAAGGAACATTTAATAATCAAAACATTATTCCTATTATACAGAAGGCAAAACTGAGACATCCTTTTTAAAATAAATTTTACTCATTGACAACAATATTTTCTTCATTAATTTAAAAAGTATCCTCATTGTATTACAAAATGATGATTATAAGTTTATATTAATTATAGTTTTAAAATAAAACCGTATGGTAAGTAAGTTAATTTTATATACAAAAAGAAAATTCCACCCAACTAAAAGGGAAATCTCATCCATACAATGATTTGTTGTAGTCTTAGAGAGTATATTTGTTCTTCTAGTACTTTCTTTTATATTCTGGCAATGTGTAGCCAATATGGGACTATCAGAAGTTTTAGTTTCACCTGCATCCACTATGTATTTAGAAATATATATTTACTAGAGGTCCAGTACATGAAATTCGTGCATGGGTAAGGTCCCTAGGCCTGGCTGGCGATTAGGGCCTATCTGTGGGGTGACCGGTGGAGCAATCAGGGGGTCCCCCACTGGCACCTGCCTTGGCCAGCCTGGGGCTGCCTGCTTGCTGGCCCCAACCCCCACTGCCCCTGCTGGTCGCCTCCCTCTGTGGGGCGACTGGCAGAGTGATCATGAGGCCCCCTCCGGCACCTGCCTTGGCTGGCCTAGGGCCTGTGGGCTAGGGGAAGCTCCTGCATTGAGTGTCTGCCCCCTGGTGGTCAGCACAAGTCATAGTGACCAGTTGTTCTGCCAGTCTTTCTGCCGTTTAGTCGATTTGCATATTAGGCTTTTATTATATTGGATGGCCAAGAAGAAGATGCAGCCCAGTTGGCATGGCTCAATGGTTCAAAGTGGACCTATGAACCAGAGGGTCACAATTCGATTCCCGGTCAGTGCAAATGCCTGGGTTGCGGGATCAATCTCCAGTGTGGGGTTTGCAGGAGGCAGCCGATCAATGATACTTTCTTATCACTGATGTTTCTAGCTCCCTCTCCTTTCCTTCCTGAAATCAATAAAATGTATATTTTTTAAAGATGCAGAAACAAATTGGGTCCTGTTAAAGACGAAAGCAGAAGAATCGTGCAAAATTCATGACAAGAAAATGTGGGATATGAATTGACAAAGTGATAAATGTGACAGTGACAATGATGAAGAGTTTTGACGTAAATGACAACCCACATATCACCTCTGCTGCTTCAGGTTTCAATTTAGGGGAAAGATATTGCAGTGTGAAGAGTCAGCAGATGCTCCAATCCCATATGGCTTTGACCCAACAAAAGTGATGGGACAATAATATTAACAAAACATCAAGAAATTGTTATTTATTACCTGCTGAATAAAGACAAAAATACTACATGCTCTAATCTTCCGATTCTATTAAATAACACACAAGTGCTTTGTTATTTAAAAGTTATAGTTCAATTCTTGCTGAATGCATGTAATCATTTTCTTGTATTTGATCTTTAGAGAATATCCATGCAATGGAAACAGTTATACAGGGAGGAGAAGAAATATTTCCTTGTAATTAATTTCTATTAAATTAAGAAGATGCATGTGACAAAGAGACCCTAACTCTATCACATCACCTTGACTAAACTTAAGAATACCTCCTTCCTGACTGCAGACCCCTACCTTCTCTTTTCTTAAAGTATTGGACTGTAGAAATCTTGCAACTGTAAATTCTTTCTCTTCCCCTTTGAGATATTTACAGATCTTTTAAAACAAAATCCTCTTGCCCAGGAGCAATTTCTTTGAGATTTAATTACCGGGGAAGATTAGGAACCCTATCTCTCAGGCTCTGCTAAGAAAGTAGGAGCCTAATGTCAATGGTGCCAATTAGTGAACACAGAGGGCTAATCACCCAGAAAAACATTTGCAAATTCAGAAACAACTCAATGCACTGGACACATCCTATTGCTCAACCTCCCCTTAACCTTTTAACAACTTGCCCCAATGAGAGAGAGAGAGAGAGAGAGAGAGAGAGAGAGAGAGAGAGAGAGAGGAGAGAGAGAGAGAGAGAGAGAGAGAGAGAGAGAGAGAGAGAGGATTTCTTTAAAAAAGGAAAAGAAAAACCTCTCACCTTTTGTTTCATTGAAATTGAGCTCAAACTGAATTCTGGCCTCTCTTCCCTACTCCAATATCCTGAATAAAGTCTTCCTTGCCTATCTGATTTTGTTCAGTGCAATGTTTGCTTAGCATTCACATTTTGAATCTTCATAAGAAAATAAAGCCATCATTCATTCACCATTCCTTAATTCAGACACTCATTTCTTCATTAATCCTATAAATACACTTTTAATATCTGATACATACCAGCCTTTGGAATGTGTTGGGGCAGAAAGAAGGAACAGTCTTGGTCCTTGTTTTAATGTACAGACATCTGTAGATTCTATGTGTAAAGTAGGAGGGAGAACTAAAGACTTCTTTGGGAGAGAAAGATTTTACACAGACTCATGATCTACCCAGGAGTTTGTGTTATTGTTGTTTATTCTTTTCCCTTTACATATTTACTTTTGTCTCTTGTTTTGTTGGCTTGTTTGTTTTTGCTTGTCTTCTCTAAGCTGGAATCCTGACAAGGACCCAAACACTCTTAAGAAAACTGCAAACAGAAAAATTAGAAGGCTGGGTTTATTGCAATAATTGTGGCACCAGAAGAACAGAAGGGCTCTTTGTTCATTTCTTTTGTAGTCATTTGATCACTCGCTTCATTTATATTCCTTTCAGATGTCAGTGTATAAACACGCAAAACTGAATAGGTGCTTTGTCTTTCTGCTTATCACATCTTAGAGAGGGAAATCTCATTTAAATTTTATGTGTAAGTTGCTGAGGGACCAGCAGGGTGCTACTCCAAACTGAAGTCCACCCCATGACCCTAGAGCCATTCATACTGATTTGGGAAGAGACAGAGTGATGGGTATTTAGAATTTGATACAATTATAAAATTAGATCCTATATATGAAAGCCTTCACCTTACCTAAGCTATGACAATGGACCATCGGTTATCAAAATGGCAGGTAAACTTTCTTAGAGAAGCAATGGAAATTACCTCAGAGGATGTGGCAGACATCAGAGCGGTGTACGCAATGAGGAAGCTTTAGGCAGAGATGGTATTATCCAACTAAATAGTTAATTTGGTCAAGCACTTGCATCCTGATATTAATTCTAGGATAATAAACAATGTATCCACTCCAAAGCCATGATGAGACAACTGCTGCAATCAACCTTAACCTGTTTGAAAATGTTAAGGACTCAAGGAATTAAAGAGTAGAGTTTTGACAGGTCCTTGAAGTAAATCTACCCTCTATACCTTTGCCTTCATTTCAAAAGAATCAAGGAACATCTCCTAAAAAGACCAGATGAATGGAAAGAAATTGGATGCAACGTGTTACATGACTCCCTGAGTGGAGGGTGAAAGGGATGATTTCAGTGGAATCTGTGGAGCAACCCATCCGGAAGGATTCAACCGCAAAGGCCATTTACCCAGATCAGAAGTCTAATGAGGTTAAGGATTAGATAAATCGTCTCCGGTGCAGATTCTGATTATGGGAAATTCTGGTTCAATCATGAGAGGGCCAAAATACACATGGAAATATTAATAAAAAGCTGCTGAGTCCCAGCAAGTTTGCCTCATGGATTTGTTTTTACATGCAAAGGAGAGAGAGAAGCACACTAAGAGTATGAAAAGATGCTCCTTATAGAATTATTTTTAATAGCTCAAAGCTCTAAATTACCTAAATGTTCAATAATAGGAGACTGATTATGTAAATGATGGTTTAGTTATAATAAAAAAGAATACTAAACAGGTATTCAAAACCATGTTTAAAAAAGTAATGACACAGAAACATTCATCAGATAATTTCGGAGGACAAAAGCTATAGGCAAAACCCAATTTATGCTATTAGCATGAGGACATAACATTGTGTATGTGTACATATACAGCAATATTACAATTGTGCTAAAATAAAAATATTACCCTCCTCTGGGTGTGGAGATTATGGATATTTTTTCTTTCTTGCATATCTTCTCTACTTTTCAAATTTCCTTTACTAATAAAATATTATTTTATAGTAAGAAATAAATAACTACCATGTGTAGAGACTAAGAATTTGCTCTACTTGTAACCTAACCAGTTAGCCTGCCCCAGCGTCATAGATGCTGTGGGAAGAGATGATTCTGGGTCAGAGTTGAAGGACTTTATTACTCAGGACAGAGGAGCCAGCATGAACTTCACATTCACATTGGTTCCCTTGCCCCCAAAGTCCCACAGATATGAGAGCCCTGGGACCCCCAGGGTTTAAGAAATCTAGATCTTTTGCAGGTTCTAGCAAACCTGCCCAACTTTTTAATATTTTTTAAAATATATTTTTATTGATTTCAGAGAAGATGGGAGAGGGAGAGAGAGATAGAAACATCAATGATTAGAGAGAATCATTGATCGACTGCCTCCTGAACTTCCCACACTGGGGATCAAGCCCGAAACCCAGGCATGTGCCCTGACTGGGAATTGAACCATGACCTCCTGGTTCATAGGTTGATGCTCAACCACTGAGCAATGCTGGCCAGGTTCCAATACACCTTCAACAGAATTGTTGGGTAATATTATTTTGGGTTTGTTAAAATTCAAAATAAGGTGTAGTCAGTCATTTGTAATTATTGCACTTTATTTAAATTGTTATAAACTTAATTATAATTATTAAGGAAATATGCCAGTTTATAAAATATATACTCATGTAAATGAAAGTATTTGGCTATAGAAATTTACTAAGTAACAATAAATCACAATCTTAACCATCAGACCCTTTAATTTTTATTCATAGCTGTACATTAGAAATAAAAAAAAATGTAGAGTTTAGAGCCAAAAAGTAGTTATTTTTTATAGAACTTTCTAAGTATCATTGCCACTCTATGTTCTATTAATAAGTCAACAACACTCTATCAATAAGTCACTGCCCAAGGAAATACTGGGATGCCCTATGGAGGCAACTTTCCTTTCACGTATGTCTGATCCTAACCCCAAAATAGCTGCCTCTTTAGCAAGGTGAATTGTCTGTTGTTTCCTATAGCATCAATTATTTTTTCATTTTGCTTAATCTTAATGCCATTGGTAATTTGTCAGATCCTATGTATTCAGACACAAGTGGTTGCACGTTAAAGGGACCGAAGCACATCATGAAGTTAATTTTTCTTGACAATTACATCATGTCACTTCTAGCATTGGCATATTTTACATTTCCATTATTTTTCTTTATGAGACTGGTACATAACGTGCTAAATTGCCTCAGCTCTTGCATATATTTTCTTGATGGTAGCCCCAAGAACTCCATCTCCTGATTAGTGAGTACTCTCTGATTTTTAGAAACAAATATTCTCCTAATTAAAGGAAACATTTCTGTTATCGTTACTTAGCAGTGTCAAAGAGTAGCTCTTGATTTAGGATTGGAGCTTTAAAATGTATTGGCTTATAAATACTAGAATTCTATGGTATAAATACTATAGTTAGATGTTTGGAGTCGCAAAATTTCCCTATTCTATAGCATTTAGCTTTTAGTTTATCCAAATTCCCATAGATTTTAGTGTCTATTCTATAAGAGTCACTCTGAGTCTCATTTTAAAATATGCATCTGGAAGAAACCTAATTAATATACTAAATTCACCTAGCCACATGCCATGTTTACACCATATATCATTTTCCTGAAGATAGCAAAGTGATAAGAAAACTACATTAAAATAACAGTTTGGCAATTTCTTTAAAGATATAAAAATAAGGCTGTTGCTTTTTACTTTGAAACAGAAAAGGGACAAGAATTTCAGTAATTTAATTTTTAAAAAAATTACTCTCAGTCTCTGTTCTAATTTTCAAGGGTTGCCATGACAAATTACCATGTACTGTTATTGCTTAAAACAAGACGAATTTTTCTCTCACCGTTCTGGAGGCTAAAAGTACAGAATGAAGGTGCCAGCAAGGTCATGTTCCTCCCAAGGCTCCAGGGAAGCATTTTTCCTTGCTTCTGCCTGGCTCTGGTGGCTCCCAGGAATCTGTGCCTTGTTTGGCTTATAACTGCATTATGCTAATCTCTGCCTCCATCTTCACATCGCCTTCTCTCTCTGTGTCTATCTCTGAATCTTCCTGAATTTTCTCTTATAGAGACACCAGCCATTGGACTTAGACCCCATCCTAATTCAATAGGACCTCTTCTTAACTATATACTTGCACAAAGACTATGTCCAATTAAAATCACATTCTGAGGTTCTGGGGGGTGGTCGCTACTCAAACCATTATAATCTCCAATTATAAAGTAGAAGAAAAAACGTCAAGCAAGTGAACCTTATAGATAAAATATTTTAAAAGCTAATAATAACTAAATCATCTACTTTGCATTAAATCCTTGTAATAATATCACACCTGCCCCCACTAAATGTGCCCAAACTACCCATTGCATCACATAAAGAATACCATCCCTTCCCTGATATTGGTATCACCAACTTGATCACTGCAAACCAACTTCTTACAGGACCAGTGGTAAAAAGGAATCTAAAATTAGAGCTGATTACCAACTCATTTCTAAGAGAATATGATCACAAATCACATCAGGTTTTTATTCCTGTTTACCTCATTCGTTTGTAAGTAGCTTGATCTATAATTTATTTTCCAAATCAGAAAGTGGAATTAAACTCTATTAAGAATTACACTGAAACAACAGGAATAAAAGAAGGCAGGCATATATTCCCTCTACCAATAATTGCTCCTCATTAACTAGGCCTTTATTCTTATGCCTCTAGTTAGCCACTAAATGAAATATATGTGGGAATACACCTTCCTCACTTTTCATACCTTCTACTGTGCCTTTTCGACTTATACCAGCCATTAAGGAGGAAGTGCATTATGTTTTCCAACCCTCTCTGAGTGTTCGCTTTACCATTTGGTCTATCTGAAAACTGGCTGCAAACCTCTCCAGTGTAGCTGTTTATGTTTCTTACTAAGGAGCCTGAGGTTGAGGTAGGTGTCTCTCTTTTTCTTCATTTCCACTTGTGAACTACTTTTTACTCAAATATACCATTTCCTTCATAAAAGCATAACTTCACACTAGACCAGTGAGACACCCCATGCCTTTGTGGTTATCTAATAACCTCCAACTCATTCCCCCTCCTTTCTTGAAAATATTAATATCTAGCACTATTTTTGCTGTTGTTTTAGTGGCCAACATTTTCAACTGTATCATTCAACCAACATTTTATCATTAAATCAATATTGGGTCATTTGCTTCCTTGGTTCACCACTTTAACAATATTTATCTCCACCCTGCCATATGATATAGCACTGTTACTCATAATGATCTCCGTCTTAATCACCCACATACAAATCATCAGCTCCTATCTTTCCAGGTTACTGTTCAGTCATCTCCTCATTCTTCCTGTATCATCAGTGCATTCATTTTCTCTGAACTGTTTTATCACCATGTAAATATCTGCAATGTTTCTCATCTAGAGAAGAAAACTAACCCTTTAATTTTCACACTCCCTTCCCTCTCCTCTTTCCTTATCTAGTTCACTTTATAGCAAAACTCATTGAAAATGTGGTCTACAATTCCTGCCCAATTGCCCTCTACAGTCAATTCATGATATGTTTATCCTAATAACTCCACTATGTCGGGGAGGGGCAGGAAATATCTTGTCATTGTAGTCGAGAATTTTCATCTTGTCAATATTTTTGGACTTCTCAGTGGAGCTGAGAAAAATTATTTTCCCTCTGAAATGCCTGCTTCACTCGACATCCTGGACACTATGAGCTCCTGTCTCTCCTCCTACTTCAAAGTCAGCTCCACCTCAGTAGTTGAATTATTATTATACTTCGCTTTGCTGAATTATCAGTATTAAGTTGCAAAAAGACTCATACTCTGTCCTTTTCCCTTCACTTTTCGTATTTCCCATCACTCTCCCTGAGTCATCTTTTTCATTCCCATGGCTTTATGTTTCTTATAAATGCTATTGATGATCACATTTTTTTCTCCACCTGGATGACATTGCTCCAGACTCGGGTGTCCAATTGCTACCAATCATCTATCCTTGGAAGTTGAATACACATCCAAAGTTCTTGATTCCACCCTCAATCTTTTTTTTTTTCTTTCACAGGTCTACTATTAATCAATAAACATACCAGTATTCACCTAGTTACTCAGTCTAAATATTTAGAAATCACAGTTGCTTTTTTTTCTATCCCTCTTCATATCACATTCAATTTATTAATGCTATTGACTCTTCTTTAAAAATATACTATAAATCAGCCCACCAGCTTACATTTGTTACCACCCTATGTCTAATCACAATCACAGTTCTTGCAAAATACAGTTTCCTTATAGGTCTTTCTTCTTCCACTCTTCTTACTTGGAATCTATCTTTAGCACAGCATTCACAGTGATCTTATCTTTTTCAAAGGCAAGTAAAATCTAATCCTTCCCCTTGCTCTATCTGCTATAGCATACTTAGAAAATGTCAATTCTTTATCTTGACATATATTGGCTGACTCAGCGTAACTACTGTTTACTTCTCTAAACCCATCTCCCACCACTTTTTTTGTATGGCTTACATCTCTTCAAACTGACTCTTTCTTGACCTTTCCTCAAACATATCTAGTTTTTCTGCTGCAGAGTTTTTTTCACATCTTCCCCTCTTCCTTGAATGTTCTTTCCCTAGATGTACACATAATTCACACATAATTATTTTAGCTCTTTACTCAGCAATATCTCAACAAGGTCATTTCAGCCATGGCTTTGTTCCATCATTATGTTTTTTAACAAGGTAAGTTTAAGACTGATATACAAATATAAAAAAAATAACATGTCAAATTAGGGGAAACCAGTCAAATGTCACAGGCTGTTTCAGGGAGAATTCAAATAGCCATACATGTATGGACACTAAGGAATTCTAAACGGAATTTTTAAATAGATGCCAAACCACTCAATACACAAAGCAATAATCAATCGCACCTGCCAGGTACAATTAATGTGCATTTTTAAAAAGGCAGAGATGACATGGAAGAATGCCCTGGACAGGACCCTCAGTAATGTTTTTTCCCATTTCAACATCTTTCATAATGTTTACATACATTTGCTATTCTCCTATATGCTTTTACTTTTCCCCATTGAACTTATTACTTTATAAAAATATTCTATATATTCACATTTTAATTGTCTGTCTCACCCATTAGAAAACAAGCTCCATGAGAGCATAAAATATAAAAAGTTCCTGGCACATAATGGCTGCTCATGATTTGTTGAAAGTTGAGGAAAATGCATTTTATAATAGATCTTACGAATTATCAGTTAATACATTTTTTTTATATTTTATTGATTTTTTTTACAGAGAAGAAGGGAGAGGGATAGAGAGCCAGAAACATCGATGAGAGAGATCGATCAGCTGCCTCCTGCACGCCCCCCACTGGGGATGTGCCCGCAACCAAGGTACATGCCCTTGACCGGAATCGAACCTGGGACCCTTCAGTCTGCAGGCCGACGCTCTATCCACTGAGCCAAACTGGTTCGGCGAGTTAATACATTTTTTAAAAGGGTAAATCATGACTTTCATCAAAATATAAATTTAATATATGTCAAGTATTTTATTTAATTCTTCAGTTAGCCAGTTAAAACTAGTCCAAAGGAGAATTCAGTGTAAACATACATAGGAAATCAGGAATGCTGGAATGAATTGATTATGGATACAAAACTGGCTTGAAGGGATAAATCATACCTCAATTAGAACACATTCATTTGTATTTCTCTGGCAAGTAATCATTGGTGTTACTATCACTTTCCCACAAGTTATAGAGTTTTAAAATAGTCCAAATATAAATCAAGGGTTCAGGTAACCTGAAATACTAGACAGGACACCTGGTGATGTTCTAGTTAATTTCAAAATCTTTCATAATTTTTCTAACATAACATGGACTATGTATGTTTTGCTAATTATCTAAGTTGTTTTCATTTTCAGGGTAATTAAATCAAGCATTCTCGTTTGGATCTCAGAGAGACTAGTCAGCTTCTCTCTCTCTTTTTTTTATCATATCAATCCCTTAAGTCAGTTTTCTCTCTGTCTTATAGAAAGTATTATGGCAGGTGACTTCCATTTTTAGCACGGATCCATATTCATTGCAAATTACGGCTAAGGATATAATGTGATATACTGAGACAGAATTCTGAAAGTGGCTTATTTGAGCACCAAAATCTTAATTCTAATAAAAAGTGTAGACCATCCATTCCAAAGATTTATATATAACACAATAAAGAGGAGGTTTGGTTAAACCTTCATGAATTTGAAAAATAAATATATTTATTATACACTTGACTGTCCATAGGTATAATTACCTATAGAGAACTTCTTGTCAAGTCTGCTAATTCTCTCTAGTGTATATTGCAAGTTTATGGTGATAACTCTTGTCTATTCTGGATACTGATTTGGCTCTCATACTATTTTGCCTCACATGGCCTGACTGAGCTGTCAACATATTATTTTAGACCTTTCTTGCTGTGTCTTAGACTTTATTTCTGCATTGCCTCAAAGTAGATCTTTTGTTCACCAAATCTTTATAACCTATAATGGCTGTTTGATGACATAAATATACCTCTAAATGTGGATACTATTAGAGACTTCTCTTCTGTTAACTCCATTCTTTAGCTAGGCTGCCTCTGTTCTCTAAGCACTGCTATAATGCTAAGGGTCTAAAACACTAGGTGAGAAGAATGTCTTCCTGATTGGAGTCCAGATGAAAATTGATATAATAATATAAGAGCTGTGCCAAACCATTTTTTATAACACCATTATACATGTCCCAACCAACAGCAATAGCTCAACACATTACAATGAAATCATTTTACACTCAATATAGTATCGGTTATACTATTGTAGTTACAGAGTACTGGTCATTAACAAAAATTACAAATAGAGCACCAAGTATCTTATAAATCACATTTGAACCATTACAACCTCAAAACTGTCCTGCAAATTTGAGTTTTCCAGGACCATGGGAATTTGTACAATTTTCAGTAATCTCTCCACATTCTTTTAATTTGCTATCCACATCTCTTACATATTGCAAAGAACATTAATAACAGATTTATCTTAACCTCGGATCTGTTAAACACTGATTTTAATCAGCAATTTGATGTGAAGTTAAGCCATGGAGAAATACGATATGTTATGATTGGATTATCATATGATAATAACTGATGTAGGACAAGGGAAAGCATTTTAGTATTGGAATATGATCTCTATAAGCCAGTGAGAAAACTCATGCATAGTGAGAGTTAGCAATAAACAGTACTTGGGTATTGACTTGTTTGTGTGTGAATACATGTATACATGTGTGAGGGAGTGCATGTACACACATGTGCTCATACTATTCTTTGACTGTCTTCTTTTATACCCTTTAGTCATCATATAATAAAATCCTCAGCAGTGTCAATACATTTACATAAGTACATGTTGATTTAATTTTCTATATTCTAACCAATACTTTTCACAAATATGCATCTGTGTATAAATATATGGATGTATAGGTATCATTATATGTATAATAGAGGCCCAGTGCACAAAATCTGTGCATGGGGGAGGGGGGTATCCCTCAGCTCAGCCTGCACCCACTTGAAGTCCAGGAGCCCTTGGGGAATTCAGTCAGTCATCCATAGCGCTGCCAATGAGGCAGGAGAGGCTCCTGCCACCACCACTGTGCTTGCCAACCATGAGGCTGGTTTCTGGCTGGCAAGCCTGGTTTCTGGCTGAGTGGCGCTACCCCTGTGGGAGCGCACTGACCACCAGGGGACAGCTCCTGTGTTGAGCATCTGCCCCCTAGTGGTCAGTGCATGTCATAGCGACAGGTTGTTCCACTGTTTGGTCAATTTGCATATTAGCCTTTTATTATATAGGATATGTATGGAGTTAGATATGGATATATTGGTTTCATCAGAGTTTCTAAAAGTGGTTTTCCAATAACAATTTATCTAACACTCTTAGAAGTTATCTGGAGGATGTTTAATATTAAAGTCAGGTACTATGTACATCACAGAGCATCTGATTTTAATGGCATAGTTCTCAGCATTTTAGTGTTTCCTGAGTCTTCCACTAGGTTTATATTTTCTTTCACACTTTAAGTTTGAGTGGTAACAGTAAGTATTAGAAAGAATGGCATCTAGTAGATACAAGATGCTCTGTAAGTAAAAACACCATGATGATGAAATAGCAATTCCTCCAGGAAACCTTGACTGACATTATCTCTGAGATGTCATTTTACATATAAGTGCTTGCCTATGGGCCTATGACCCTCAGGGGAGCAAGCTCTTTGGAGTATAGAATCTGGGCTTTTACATCTACTTCCTTAGTTCTTAGCATGTTGCCTACTATATTTTCTGCCTACTATATTCTTTGAATATAGTGCTTAATCTATATTCTCTGAATGAACAGAAAAAAGATCACATAAGAGAATAGGTGAAAATGATTTGCCTAAAAAATCAGCCTTACAATCAAGACAAGATGTGAACAACCATTAGAATTGATAAACACAGACCTCCATCTAAATATTCTGCCTGACAATCATATGAACAAAGGTAAAGAAAACACCCATGATTAAAATTAATAGAAATGGGATAGGTACTATGTAGGAGCAAGGGTTGAAGGTATTTCCTAATTCAGAATGAAATATGACACATTTCAGAACAACTTTATTAAATGTATTCCATGTAAGGTGTGTATACTTTGTGGGATTGATGAAGAGCCCTGGTACATATTAAAGACAAAGAAAGATAAGTGCGTTTCAAGAAAGCTGAGCAAACAAGAAGTGTACAATAATCAGTTGGCTATAGAAAATGTGGACTTTGGAAAGACAGTATAGCTCAGTAGTAATTGAGTTGGCTCTTTTCTTTGTCATAACATCTACTGATGTGTTTATTAAGGAGATTGTTAAACACATGTGTTTTTATCTTAGAGAAATTAATGAAAAGATTATAGTTCCATCACTTGAGGAAATACATGTTGGGAGTAGGAAACCAAGTATGTACATTGTTAATTTGATGTAGCAAATTTTAATTTTCTAAGAAGTAGAATGTAAACATGATGCTGCAAAGTTTCTGAACTATAGTATTCTGCTCTGAGCTGTGATAACAGATTTTTATAAGAACAGCTGTTATGGACCTAGAATTCATATGTATTTTTTTGTTCTTTTATGTCTTTATATATCTTTTGTGTTATATGCCTATCTCAACATCTTCCTTTTATGTGTGCACATAGTGTGCTGTGTATGTGCGTGTGCCTAAACACATATAAAAGGCCACATGACATATTCAAACATACATATCTATGTTTATACATTTAATAAAGTATTTATTTCATGTGTAATATGTGCTGGGAATGAGATGAAGACACAAAGGGAAATAAGATACAGTCTGGCTGCACGGAGCTAGGTGTCAGTGTGGGAGGATGAATGTGTTAAAAAGAATTAGAGCATGAAGTAAACAAGCTTTGATAAAAATGTATATGCCAATCGATCTATTGAAGTCTAGGAAAAGGAATGCTGCAGGGTATTTATTAAAGGGAGTCAAGAAAATCTTCCCCGACATCCATGTACAAGACTGAAGTGTCTAAGGAAGAGAAAGCACACACAGGGCATAAGAAGAAAGGAGGTGATGTCAGATAAGACACCTTTGCCAAGGCATGAGAGTGAACCAAGTTTGGGGACTTCCCTGCAGAACAATATAACTACTTACAGAGACCTACACTTTCAATATATGCATGCATATTGTTGTTGTTGTTTTTCCCCCTCCAATTTTGGATGTACACCTTCATTTCCTGCCCCTCGTTGTAGGAAGAAAAATAATGCCATAGTTTTCAAGGACACCCAGAAGAAACCTGGCTACTTCTTCCACAAAGCAATAAAGCAACAGAGCAATGCAATTCAATCCAACAGCCGCAGGATACTCTACTCCCCTTCCTGACTCCATAAAACATGCCGCCTATTTGCAACGGAGACAGTTTACTTTCAAATTGGGATTCTAAACTGCTCTCATAAAGTGGAGGTGCTTCCTGCTTGAATTCTATTTATTTATTTACTTATTTATTTATTTATGATAGCCACAGTTGTGTTTCCTTTTCTTTCTTTAAAAAAACATTCACAACATGGAGCATCCAATGGAATGGAATCATGGCTTACTGATTTCAGCTTTATTCAGAAAAGCACTTTGTTAATTTTGTTCTAAATACCTTATAAAGCATGTACATCTCCAATGATGCCCAAGGTCATGTGAATCACTGCAGGCTATTTTTGACGGACTTCTTTTCACTAGGTCTGGCGGTAAAAAATATAGCACTGAAGCTCACACCTCACCAGTGTGATATGGAGTGTTAATTGGAAAGGGCCTAGCCGACCCTGTGATTTCTACTAAGAACTGGTGACAAGATGTCCCATCCTTCCTTCTGACATCTGTGGACAGAAAAAAAGTGAGGGGCATAGGCGAGCGGGCTGTGGAGGAAATAGATTCATGGAAAAGGAGACAAGAAAAATGTGCAGAGAAAGTTGGGATGGCTTGGTGAAAATAAATGAACACAAATTACATCACTTCTGCAAGTTTAAGCCAAGGATCTAAGAATGGTTGGAATGACGCAGTTTCTATTCAGGATGTCTTTAGGTAAAGCGAAGAAAGGAAACTTCTAGAAAAGCCAAGAAACACAAAAGGAAGGGAACTCTTATGTTCTCAGCAGGAAGTCTGAGGGAATAAAGGAGGCACCACATTTCAGATTGCAAAATACTGATCTGTATTCGTTCACACTTATTAAGTGAATATAAATGTTTGCAAATATTAACAATTTAAATCTCTCAAAATCTTCTGAAGTGGATTACAATTATCACCCTTATTCTCCAGGAAAAAAAAACACACAAAAAACAAACAACAAAAAAAACACAGGGGCAAGCAAATTTAATTCCCTCATTGGCTTGAGGGGCTGCCTGAGATTGATTCTTGTGAAGGATCACTATTACTTCCTAGTTTTCTAAAACAAGAAGAGAAAAGCATTTTATAAAACAAATATGTATTTTAATGACCTCTTCCTTTAGTAAAACTGGGATTGAATTAAAATGGACTGTTAGGGAAGTGCCAGCAATTTGAATGCTAACTAAACTTTTGATAGCTAGATGCAGTTGAGGGCACAGAGGTTAATCAATTACAGATGCTGAGAGTTTGAGTTCAGTACACTGAAAATTACTATTAATGCTTCAGTGCTAGAGTTTAGACCAGTGATGGGGAACCTTTTGAGCTTGGTGTGTCAGCATTTTGAAAAACCCTACCTTAACTCTGGTGCCGTGTCACATATAGAAAATTTTTGATATTTGCAACCATAGTAAAACAAAGACTTATATTTTTGATATTTATTTTATATATTTAAATGCCATTTAACAAAGAAAAATCAACCAAAAAAATGAGTACGCGTGTCATAGGTTCGCCATCACTGGTTTAGACCCTTAATGTCAATGAAAAGCATCTTCACCACCATCAAGTGGCAATAGGGTCCTATCACGGAGTCCTGTGAAAAGCATTTCAGAGGATCCACACATGGGAGGACAAGGTGCAGTGGTAATATTTACTGGGATGGAGAAAAAGACTAGCCCAAGTTCCTGGTGCCCACCGTTTGTCCACTGGGGAAGAAGTCTAGCATTGTCTTCATCAAGCACAGAAGAAAGTCAAGGCCCAGAAATTCGGTGCCATTGGTTCAGTCCATGCCAAAGCTTAGTCGAGTTCTGTCTCTGTCCAGTCAGCTGGCTTAATCTCTGTTCCTGGCTGTACGTTGGCTGGTGCAGCATCACCATCCAGGCTGGTGCTTGGAGCCTGTGCTTGGAGTCTGCCCAGCTGGGAGTCTGTTCCAAGGCCAGGATCATGTGGCTGCTGGCTCCACAAGGGGGCTACAGCCAGAGAAGGTACAAATGAACAGTCCAACGCCTGTTACCAAGCCAGAGGCCTCTGATAGGATCTGATTATATTATCTCCAATTTGGGAAAGCCCAAGCTTACTTTCAAACCAACCAATCAATTTTCTAATCCTGTTTGGGTCTTCCCCCTAAACAATCTGGTCTTTTTTCCAGATTAGACACCTCCTCTTTATGGTGTTATCTTGGCTCCCACTGCACATGCGCCAAGGTAGAAGGGACTCCACCTGCACCACCTTGGCTTCTGCTGGGGATGTGCCCCACAGAGGGATTTCCAACTTGCTGTTCATCCTCCCTAATAACAGATTTACTCCGCCTGCTTCAGGGATTAGGTCCCCACGGAAGGAGGATGCAGTGGTTCCCCGGGCGCCTATGAATGTTGCAACTTCCAGTGAAGTAGACTCAATGGCTGATTCAGCTCCCCAGTTTATAATGTTTAATGTCTGATTCCCCTGCTCCCTTCATTTATTAAAACTTGTTAATATCCACATAAGCTCCTAGAATCCATGTATTTGATGATTGAATGCCCCGGACAAAAGCCCCACCTGAGGATTATCTAGTCTAGTCAGGAGCCCTTTGCTGAGTGACATTCACTACTAGTATCATCCAGAGCAGTACTTTCAACCTCTGGAACGGTCTCTTTCAAATTAATTCTTCATTACTTTCAACTGATACCAGTACCTCTAAAACTTTTAATATTGGACACACTTCTGCTTTAGGTGAAAAATTCTTCTGGATCAATATATTCACCTTATCATGTCATAAAATATTGGATATTTGTGTTTTGTAAAATTCTCTTTAATTAGTAGTTAATATTGTTGCAAAAATAACCATTTGTAGAGCAGGAAGCATTGACTTATTTAAAGTGCTAAAAGGTATTTTTTTTAATGGCAGAACATTTGTTGTTTAACAACTACTCATAATTTATATGGAAAGGTGGACTGAAACAATGCATTCTTGTATTTTCAAAATCCTCAATGTTTACTTAAGCCATCCTTAGTAACTGTAAAAAAAAGTGTGCAATTTTTTTGTTATTATATGATTATCACAACATTAAAAGACAAATGAGGAATATGACAGAACAAAATGATATAAAATTTTATCATCTATTGCATAAAATTACTGAGGATTTAAGTTTTTAAATAAAGTAGCCATTCTCCTCTCTCTTCTTGACTATAGCTTTTGAAGTGCAATCATTTTATATTTTATCCTATAAATGAGGGAACAGTACTTTAAGAAAGTGGAACAGAAAGATTCCTAAGTAGGGTTGTTTTATTTCCTGGGTTCATGCACCTGCTATGTACTTCCCTATTGAACACTTATCTCACTCATGGAAGGACTGTGTAAGGATGGAAAGTTTACTTCAAGTAAAAGCCATGGCATACACAAGGAGAGATACTAGTTTAGAATACCTGCTCTGAAACATGAAAAAAGAAATTGACAAATTTTTTCTTGTAAGACTTCTATCAGTACTGATACTAAATAGATTGAGAAAATTATTCCTGTTCCTGGTCTTAAATTTTTATAGATGTTCCTAAAATGTTCATGTAGCCCACCTTGCTAACAGATTGAGCAGAATGATTTATGAACGGGCTCATTTCCATATGCTTGATAGATGTTTTATTCACTTAATGATCACTGGCAAGTAGCAGCTACTATGAAACGTGAAGTGTAACTAATAGAACTTTGTAGTTCTTCTACTGTAAAACACAATTTGTGAGCTTTTTTTTAAAAGACAAAAGCCTTAAAAAGAACCCAGCTTTTATATTTTCCATAAACTAAGCATTTTAACCTCAGTTAATATGTCAAAATACTCGACTGCTCTGTTTTCAGACAATATGAATACAAGCCAGGATGGATAATATATTATGGATGGATTATATACTAAGCTACATATAATTAATAAAGAAAATCTGCAACAAAAATAGGAACATCTTTTTCCAAATTATTTACATAAATTAATGTTCTTTCCAAGAAACTGATATTAATATTGAATACAAGTTACATTCACTGTATACCACATATTACATGTCATTTTCAGGTGCTGTCTCATTTATTTTAAATGTCCTATTAATACATTTGCTATTTTTATTCAGAGGATATAAATCTGTGCATCTGTAGACCCAAGTTGCCTACTAGATATTATTCTCTAATTCAGCAATTCAAAGACTTTTGTCACATGTACTCCTACATCAGTGATTTAAGGTGAGGACGGTGATGAAGGGAGGTGCTTGACATTGTTCTCAAGTTGATAGAGGTCATCATGACAGCACAATTAGTTATGTGGCTCTTGATGTCTCAATATTCTCATCTGGGTACAGAGGAGGTTGGACTAGCTGATCTCAAAGGACTCTGGTATCTCATAAATTATACAGTTCCATAAACTCTGAACATAAAATGAAACACTCCACAAATTTAAAACAGAAAAGTGTACAATGACTGACATTCCCTTCAAAAACTTATTACATCTATTTTAAAACCACACGCTAGGAATTATGTAGAGATTTGGTACAAAACGTCTGAGTATCAGGCCCCGAACACAAGGCCAAGGCTACTTCCTGCTTTCAGTGTACATCTTAACTATGACAGAGCATGTTTATATATCAGTATGATGGCCATTTAAAATTTCACTAATATAAAAATAATCAACTTCTCTACGTAGTGCCCATTTCCAAGATAAGGGGGGAGTTTTTGAAGATGCTGATTTTACACATTGTAAAAAATTGATATAACCCTAAAAAACTGGGAAGGTTAAAATTCCCACTCATGTTTCCATTCATAATTATTTTAAACTTCCAGATATCAGAGAATGCCTTTGCAGGTAGCAATAACTTTGATCTGAATAATCTGTTGTTAAAATTCTATCTATAACCTAGCTTTTAATGTTTTTATCTGAAAAAAACCCTTCTTTGACACAAAAGCCCAATATGATAATAGAAAAAATTATTAATGAGAAACAGAAGAATTATAAATGATTATCACTTATGTGTTTCTTCATTTCTTGCCACTTCACTAAACTGCAAGAATTATATATATATATATATATATATATATATATATATATATATATATATATCAGGAGCCTGGACCATATTTATTAGAGAGCAGCTAAGAGAGAAGCTCACCTGTAGTAAGTGGGAAAAAAATTAAATATGTTTTTATTGAGGAAGGGAGAAGGAGAGAGATAGAAACATCAGTGATGAGAGAGAATCACTAATCAGCTGCCTCCTGTACGCCTCCTACTGGGCATCAAGCCTGCAACCCGGGCATGTGCCCTGACTGGGAATCAAAGCCTGACCTCCTGGTTCATAGGTCAGAACTCAACCACTGAGCCACACTGGCTGGGCAGTAAGTGGAAAATTTTGAGTTAGTATTTGAGTGTTTTCTAGTATTACATTTGTAAGAACAGAAGGAAAAAGTAATCCTTTTTACAGAACTTGAAAACACAGGGTCCTGACATTTTCTTCTCATCTTACAAAAAAGAAAGAAAGAAAAAAAGTGAGAATTCTATTTTTTAGAAAGAGTATCATTCTGTGAAAGAGACACTCCTAGCATTTTTTGAAAAGTCACAAACAGCCTGTTATTAGAGACAGAAGATTTAGTAAGAGGTATCAGAAATTACAAACCATAAAAGCAAGCTAGCAAGATTGTTATAGCAGTTAATATTACACTTAGCAACAAGTAAGAGAGAGTTTTGCAAAAAGTAGCTTAAATAAGAGTTGATTTCACACATGACAAGAAGCCTGGAGATGGTCTGTGGAGGGAGAAGCTGATTAATGACTTCATCAGAGATGCAGTCTCTGTAAACCACTCCGTAATGGATGAGCACTTTGTCTTGTGTGGCAAGATGATGGCTCTACTTCCAGGCATCACATCAGATACGAAGCAGGAAGACATAGGGAGGGTAAATCAGAGGCTGTGAGAGGCAATTTTGTGTCATGTGATCAGGAAACCAAGGGCTCTCCCAGATGCCACACCCAGAATATGCCCAGTTGTATATCATTGCCTTGGGACCCATGGCTACTAACTACAGCTATTACTGGCCAAGGGGAATGAATGGGTGAAGCACAGGAGAGTTTTAAAGCAACAAAATGATTCTGTTCAGTATTTTAAGGGTGAATAACATAACTTATGCCTTTGCCTATATCCTTAGACATTCACAGCACAAAAAGAACCTTCATGTAGGCAAAGTAAAATTATTCAGGAAATTGTAGTATCCCCTGGGAGAAATGCAGAATGTGAAAAGAAAGTCTAACTATATTACAAATGCATAGAATAACCTCACTGACCTCAGGAACTTTAGCAATGAGTAGAGTCTGTAAAACAAAAAGCAAAAGAAATGGTGCATAAGTACGATTTTGTAACTGACAGAACTGCATCAACAGTGGTACAGATTAATCATTATGATGCTTCTATTCATGTCTACCAGATCAAAATATTAAGTAAATACATGGCAAATAGAGTGGGAGCCAGGTTACTCATAGTTTAAGTAGAAATTTACAGATAAGCCATTGGAAAAGGCTAAAATTAGCCACAAGTGATAAATTAGAGTGAGAAACATTGATTCAACTCATTTTTAGGTCAGTATAGATGAGGATGGTTAAGTATGGAAAGATGCATAGATACCTATATGTACCAAAACTAGTGAAAAGCCATACATTTACTGTTCTGTTAGCTAAGAGAGCCAAAAAATTGACACCCCAGGAGCAAAGAGTCCACCTTATATCCAGATCTTGTTTATAATATCAGTCTTCAATAAAAGGAACCAAGGGTCTTTGAAGTAATGGCTGACCTTAGGTATGGGGCAAGAAATAAACAATGTATTTATTTTGTAGTGTCAGCAATAAGGAAGTGCTAAAAATCACACACAGAAAAAACTAGAATAAAACTATATCAGAGCCAACTGAAAGAGCTGCAAAGAATCAAAGTTGGATTGAATTTGAGCCCAAAACTAAAGTAGTATGGATTATAACTCCAAGTGTGAAATCAAATTATATATATACTGATAATTAATCTACTTAATAAATTAATACATTGGGGGGAAGAGACTAATGCTTCATGCAGAAGAATTCTAAAATTATATGCTCAAGAGGGCAGCATATACACCCACCCCTTTGGTGTGAACTATGCATAGTGAGTTCCTTGTAAAGTGTACAATATGAAGAGGGGGGAAAAGGAGTAACCGTATAGTGGAGAAACCTGATGAACACAACCTTAGCTAGGTGATCAAAGACAATATCCATAGTCATAAATCATGCTGACAATATATACCCTTGATATAGTGTGATGAAAGTGGCACATTACATCTGTGGTTTTCCTTCCAATAACTCACATTCCAAGTCTTACCATGAGAAAACCATCAGACAAGTTCCAATTGTGTGCCATTTTACAAAATATCTGGCCAGTACTCCTCAAAACTGTCAAGGTCATCAAAAACAAGGGAGGTATGAGAAACTGCCATAGTCCAGAGAAGCCGAAAGAGACATGGTGACTATATAGAACATGATATCAAGATCAGTAGAGTACTGTGTAATAATAATAGATATTCTTCTTCAAACTGAATGTAAGTGGGACAGATGTGTCTATTGACCCCCCTGAGAATCCTCATGTGCCTTCTCTTCATTTCCCTCTTCCCCAATGGGCTGAATGTGACATTGCCTTACTGCCCTCCATACATTCCATAAAATTCTGAATTCAGCGCAGGCTGAGGGGAAAATATCTCCCTATGATATTCATAACCTCTTGCACATTTAGGGGCCTTGGGATTGGAAATGTCAATTTGTATGATCGATATTATATGAGTGAGAACTAAATAGGGCTTACCTAAGCACTAAACTGTCTACTGCTGTGCAAAGGTAGACATGATTAATTCATGGAAGCATTATATTCGAGCTTAAGTTACTGTTCACCTGCAAATGTGTATTGATACAGATCCAACTTTCTCAGCAAATGGGACAGAAATCTTAAGTGTTATTATTTACTTAACTTTGTTTACAATTGTATTCTGTATAAAACAAGGTGTGTTTTTTTCAGGCTTAGAATCGTAAATCTGATTTAAACATTCTTGTTTATTAGCAGCTTTATCAAAGTGAAGCTGATGGAGTGTCATGGAATCATGAAGGGGGAGGTTCCAGAGATTGTCTATGCCAACACTGTTTTATCTAAGAGGAGCGATCTGAGCTCAGGAACACTGGTTATTTACCTAGGGGCAAAGATGTCCAGTGATTGCAAGGGATGGCATTAGATTCTGTGTTCCTTAAAGTCTAGTCCAAAGATCATTCAGTATACCAAACTATATACACACAAATAATTAAAATCATTATACAATTAAAATATAGGAGAAAAGTATTAAAGTAATTAATAATTAAATATCTTTTGATGCATTGGTTTTAAGAATATACTCTATATATTTTTTCAAAAACACTAAAAACTCAGCATTTCTTCCAAAAGGCATATGAAAGGATATCAATTTAAACATTCTATGTAATAGAGAATAAAGAGAAACAATCTCAAGATTTATCAGTAAGAAAAGAAAAAATAAACATATATATTCATAACATATAATAACATGTGCAAATTGAGAAGAATGAGGTCTATGCACATACAGTGACATGGAACGATTTCCAAGACATACTGTTAAGTGAAAATATCACCGGGTTGTGCCACCATATTATTAGTTAATCCTTAAACTTTTACTGACTTTCTTGTCTTCTATCCAACATATCCCCTGCCAAAAGCAAGCCAAGGACGAAATTCTAGGCTAGCTAAGCCTGCCAGCAGGAAACTCAATCACGCTCAGAAACCAATTTGCACTGGAAAGATCCAAGATGGCGCCTGGAATCCCTTTCCAAAACACTTTTAGAGGAACTTTTCTTCCTTAGCACACTAAAACTTATGCCCAAGAGTGGAGATTTAACATTACAATGAGACATGAGATGTATGATGAGGCATGTTCCAAGCATGTATGAAAACTGCACATGCTCCCCTGCAATTCCAATCACTCTGAAATCCCCACCCCTGAAATGCCCAGCCCTGAACACACCTACATCCTTTGTAACCCTTAAGACCTTCCTGATTTCCCAACATTGACAGAAGGAATCTTCAGAGCATGATCTCACCTTTTTCTCTTCCTTGATCAAATTAAAAGTTTTGATCTGCTTTCCTGAACACAATGTTATTCTACTGGCATGAGCAAGATTGAGGTCCCTCATCCACAGGGGATGGTGACAAAAAAAAAAAAAAGCAAACATCAAGTTAAAAAAAGCAAAAACATAAGCACATTTTATAGCCTTAAATTTAGAAAACAAAAGAAAAAATAGAGGTAAAATAGAGGTAATAAATTAGAGAAGGAGGGAGAAAATAAAATCTGTAGATAGGTAGCAATAATCTATCTATATATGTGAAAGCCAAGCAACCAGAAATCCAGAATGACTGGAATGACCAGAAGGACTGGTTGCTATGACACTTACTGTGGCTGGTCAACCAGCCCGATAGGGGCGGCCCTCCTCCCAGCCAGCCCTGCCCCCAATCAGCCTCCCCAACCCCGATCAGGGGCAAGGTTGGCTGGCCAACACCTGCGTACCCCCCCCTGGCCAGTCCCACCCTGATTGGCCCCCATGGGGGGGTGTGCTGTCCAGACCCCACATGTGCATGAATTCATGCACTGGGCCTCTAGTATATATCCTATATAATAAAAGCCCAGTGACTGAAATGGCAGAACGACCAGAGACCAGAACAACCACAGCCCCTTACTCACGCCAGCAGCCCCCCAGTGAGCGGGCAATCATGCAGGCGGGCGACTGGTTAGGGGTGATCAGGCAGGCAGGCAAGTAGTTAGGGGCCAGCAGTTCTGGATTTCGAGAGGGTGCAGGCCAGGCTGAGGGACCTCCCCCCCCCACCCATGCATGAATTTCATGCGCTGGGCCTCTAGTATATATATTAAAGGCCAAGCGACCAACCATCCGTCCATCCAACCATCTGACAGACCCACCAGCCGGTACATATGACACGCACTAGCAATTTAAAAATAAATGTTGACTCGCACATGCACATTACATATAAAGCTCTCGCTGGTGCCAATTTGAATGTTGCATTTGGTGGGAAAGTTCTCCTTTTTGGAGGGGATTTTCAACAGTGTCTCAGTGTTGTGTCCCATGCTATATGACCGGCTATAGTACAAATGAGTTTAAAGTGCTGTAGTGTTTGGGGATGTTTCAGGCAGATGTCTCTTAAAACAAATATGAGATCAGAGCATTCTGCTTATAGCAAATAGTTTGTAAAACTTGGAGATGGCAAACTTGATAGCAGTTTTCATTTAGGAATGGATATCATTGAAATCCCCTATAAAATGATTTGTAACAGATCTATTATTGAAGCTACCTTTGGAAATAGTATATCTATAGATAATAATAAAAATATATCTAAACATGGGATTCTTTGTCCAAAAATGAGCACATCCATAAATTAAATTAAGAAATTTTAGATATACTCAATGGAGATTTTCACACCTATTTGAGTGATGATTCCATCGATTCAACAGATGATGCCGAAAAGGAAAATTTTCCCATCAAATTTCTTAATAGTATTACTCCTTTGGGAATGCCATGTCATAACTTAAAATTGAAAGTAGGTGCAATCATCATGCTACTGAGAAATCTTAATAGTAAATGGGGTCTTTGTAATGGTACTAGATTTATTATCAAAAGATTGTGACCTAACATAATTGAAGCTGAAGTATTAACAGGATCTGCAGAAGGAGAGGTTGTTCTTATTCCAAGAATTAATTTGTCCCCATCTGACACTGGCCTCCCATTTAAATTAATTTGAAGACAGTTTCCCGTGATGCCAGCATTTGCGATGACTATTAATAAATCACAAGGACAAACTCTAGACAAAGTAGGAATATTCCTTCCTGAACCCATTTTCAGACATGGTCAGTTATATGTTGCTTTCCCTTGAGTTCGAAGAGCGTGTGACATTAAAGTTAAAGTTGTAAATTCTTCATCACGAGGGAAATTAGTCAAGCACTCTGAAAGTGTTTTTACTCTTAATGTGATATACAGGGAGATATTAGAATAAGTTTAATCAATTTATCAGTCATTGTTTTTATCACTGTTGTTTTTATACCATGTTTTTGTTGTTTTTTTATATCATGTTTTTGTTGTTTTTATATCATGTTTTTGTTGTTTTTATATCATGTCTTTGTTGTTGTTGTATTATGTTGTTATTGTTTATTTATTAATCAATTTATATATTATTTTCATAAACATTTTAGTAATTTTCTTTCATCTCTGGCATTTCTATTATAGAGAAAGGGCGAATAGCAATATTAAAGTATTTCTTCTAATTAATTTCCTTTCGCTGTGCATGAATTTGTGCACCAGGCTACTAGTATAACTAATAAACATGAAAAGCAAAGTCCATCAGAATGAGGAGATAAAATAAGACTTGTATTCTTTAAACAACATCCTTCTTTTATTACTTCTACATTGATAACATCTATGTTGAAAAAGCAAAAGGTAAAGAGTAAGTCTGTCAATGCCAAGTTGGATTATTTATTATACACCCTCTTTGGATATGTGTCAACTACACTATACCATCTCAGGTATATAGAGCTATCAGCACATTTTTATTTCAATAATCAATTTATTACCTTTCTTTACATAGGCTTTTAAACAGCCCCAACAATAACATTCATCCCTAAGTCCACTCTGCATTGTTTATATTATTTTGGTTACTGTCAGTTGCAGCATTTGATCATCTGGCCTCGCCAAGAATTAAATTGTGTTCCTTTATTTTGTGTGGCCACTGCAGCAGCTATCTTCATGGAAATAAATTTCTTAGCAAAGTGTGGCCAAAAAGAGAAGGCACAGTTTACCAGTGATTGTGATGTATATGGAATACAAACAGATAATGACCTTTAGATGTGCACAATTTGGCTCTGAATTTACTTCTGTTTGGTGTCTGAAACATTAAGTAAAAGCATTTGGAGGAAGATATAAAAAAATGTGATACTATATTTTTTAAATTCTTATGACCTAAAATAGCTTTAAGTTACTCTGGTGGTAAAAATCTGGGCTGTATGGGGTTTTGAGTCCAAAAGCTGGATAGATCAATTCAATTTATATATAATGGTTTTCTGGATTTGCAGGGATAAACACATAATTCTTTAGTAGATTTACTGAAATCTATATTCCACATAATTGGCTTTTTTTGTTATTAAATGGTTCATTTTACCATTTGTAGAAAGGACAGAAACTTCAAAAGATAATTCAATTACATTTTATATAATATTCCTCTAGAATAATCATTTTGCACATAAAGGAAAAGGAATTTTTATGCGTCAACTTTTTTTTAATCCATATATAGTTACAACGCTTCTTAGAGGGAGTACAAAAATGGAAGGGCAGTTCTCAAAGTTTGCTTCAAGCAATTTCATTACATCGTCATCTGCTGATTGATTAAATAGTGTTCAAAGGCATATTGTTCCAAAATAGACCACAAGTAATTTATTAGCAATTCATACAACATTGTATCTGTTTCTCAAAGATGTCTGGTAATTAATTTTGGCTTTTATTACAGGCATAATATTAATATTCTAGAATCTATGTGGTTTTATTTATAAATTCATCCAATAGTAATGCATTCACCGGAAGCTTTTGATATACTGAAAAGTTCATTAAACACTGTAACAGGGAACAAATTGATTAATCACATTTTTGCTTGTATCTCAATGCTTAAAGTTTTATTAAATAATGTGTTGATGCCATAAAAAAATTCCAATGAACTTAACTGCTTCCAATGCTACAAGCAATCATTATTTAATATAATTGTGTTTGTACACTATTTAACCTTATTTTTACCATATTTGATCTTAAATTCTGAATCTTTCATCCATTTACTTTTCTGATGAGATAGTGTTATCCTAGATCAGTGATGGAGAACCTTTTGAGCTAGGCGTGTCAGCATTTTGTAAAACCCTAACTTAACTCTGGTGCCATGTCAACATATAAAAATTTTTTGATATTTGCAACCATAGTAAAACAAAGACTTATATTTTTGATATTTATTTTATATATTTAAATTCCATTTAACAAAGAAAAATCAACCAAAAAAATGAGTTCACGTGTCACCTCTGACACGCGTGTCATAGGTTCACCATCACTGTCCTAAATGATGAGAAAACAGGATGGGATTGACTCCTGGTAAAATGGTGCCTAGGCTAAGCAACATTTTTTTTTCCAGGAATGACATAATTTGGGGATAACCATACGCACCCAAAGGAAACTCCTCAATGGCAAGAGCAACTTCCAAAGTATAATCACTCACAACTTTCCCACTCCCAGGGTATATATGTACATATTATTAAAATGATTTTTAAATGGGCCATAATATTTTAATGATCCCCTGACTAATTAATAAATTTACCATGAACTTTGATATGTGTTCATTTTATACACACATGAGAGTCATGGTTATTAACCTTTTGAAAATTTACACTTTATCAATAGACCAGGGTCAGGCTATTTGAGTTCAAATCCCTGTTCTACCACTTAATCACTGATTGATCTTGAGCAAATTCAACTCTTCAAATCACTTTCTTACATGTAAAATTAAAACAACATAATTTTTATCAACCGGTGGTTATTAGCACCAATTCAACACCAATGGCATCAAATGGAGTCTCAATTTGGGGTGCGGTTAAGAAGGAAACTTTATGCAGTGCAAAACAGCTCACTGTGATACAGCACAGCTGTAGAACAGCTCTGGGACCAGGCCCCTCTCCAGCTAGTCAGCTCTGATGTGCTCTTTGATGGTTTGCTCTGTTCTTCTCCTTGTCCATCTGCTTCTCTTTTCTCTAGTGAGACATCTTTCCTGCTTCAGCTCAGCCAAGGAGAGAGTCTTCATTCTCTGGTGCAAATGGACAAAATGTGCTCTCTTGGAACCCCCAGGAGAGCTGGCTTTTATGGACAGAAGTCCCTGCCGCTGGTCTCTGATGATCCATCCTCATGCAAATGAAGACTCCAAATCCTCCCAGTTTCATCTGTCCAAAGGCACTGTTCTGATTGGTCAGAATAGAGCTATTCTGATTGGTCTGAGCTACATAGCTCTGATTGGATAGGGAAAGACTCATTCCTATTTGTTGAAATAGGATTTCAGAAAATCTTTATAAGGGCTGGCTCCTATGGCAGAAACACAGTACATGCAGGTGGTTGAGTGCGTAGGTAGGCAGTTCAGCACTGAGGCAGGTAATTCAGCACAGAGGCTCCTCTGTAAAATGCAGTTTGCATTTTTATTTGAGCACTGTTAGCCACCAGGAACCCTTCCTAGTGGTGTTTCCTTTTTTTTCCTCTCCTCAGGAATTTTTATAAGATTAATGATTACAATGTACATAAAGTTCTTAGAACATTGCCTGCAAAGGAGCAATCGATAAATGTTTATTCTCCTTTGATTCATTCTTCTTCATCATCCTATATAATAAAAGCCTAATATGCTAAGTGTCCAGTCGGCCAGTCGGCCATTCAATCAATCAAAGCTTAATATGCTAATGATATGCTAAGGCCGCTCAACTGCTCACTATGACGTGCACTGATCACCAGGGGGTAGACGCTCCAACTGGTAGGTTAGCTTGCTGCTGGGGTCTGGCTGATAGGGACTGCGTGAGATGGGCCAGACACACCCTGGAGCCCTCCTGCAGTCTCTCCTTGGCTGGCCAAATTCCCATGTCCCTCCCCGGCCTCAATCATGCACCAGTGGGGTCCCTTGGCCTGGCCTGTGTCCTCTTGCAATCCAGACCCCTCAAGGGATGTCAGAGAGCCAGTTTTGGCCCAACAGCAGAGGATTGTTCACTATGACATGCACTGACTACCAGGGGGCAGACGCTCAACACAGCAGCTGGGCTCACAGCTAGTGAGTGCAGTGGAAGTGGCGGGAGCCTCTCCTGCCTCCATAGCAGCGCTAAGAACGTCCGACTGCCAGTGTAGGCCCGCTCCTTGCAGGGAGAGGGCCTAAGCTGTCATTCGGACATCCCCCAAGGGCTACTGGACTGTGAGAGGGTGCAGGCCAGGCTGAGGGACACCCCCTGAGTGCATGAATTTCATGCACTGGGCCTCTAGTTTTATATAATTTATCCAAAAACAATTTGAACACTATTTATTTAACTATCCTATATATTTTCAGTATACCCTTCCTTATACTTTAATAACAATTCATTCACATTTTTATTTAATAATTATTTATTTTGTCCTATGAAGAGAATTTATTAAGTAGCTCTTGCTCAATAATTAAGTAGGATAAGATTATTTGATATTCTTTTCTCTTGTCGTTTCCCTTCTCTGATGCAAGAGTTACTAAATTTGCTTTCTCTCTGGAGTGTAACTTTTTGACCAATCAACAATATATTTGCCTTCATGGCAACAGCCACACATCCACACTTACATCTCAAATCATAGGAAATTAGGAGATAGCATTCAGGCCCTTAATTATTTCTATTCTACTTCCAGATCTTTCTCAGTGATGTCATGTCACACCAGATATGATAGTATCCAATCAGAGTTGTTTAATATATATATATTTGTCTTTTATATTTGAGGGGTTGGGAGAAGGAAACACACAGAGTTAATGAAATTAGGAGGTTCAGCCATACAATCATGTGTCAGACACTATGTCTTTTCAAATTCGGATTCTTGACTCTTACAGCTTTATTTTAGTGATAGTAATAGTAGTAATAATAGTAACAACTGATACATATATGACACTTCCCAGTTTTTACATATTTTATTCCCCATAGTTTCACTAATTTATACAGTTTCTGTGATTTACATTATCTTCATTTTACAAATACAGGTGAGAACCAGAGAGTTTAACTGAATGGCCCAGCTCTCGGAGTAGCAAGGGACAGAGTTGGCACTCAAAATAAGCCAGGCCATTTGATTCTAATCCCTTTGCTTTTCTCATAGCCCATGCTTCTCCCTCTTTTGGTAAAATTAATAACTCTCGGGGGGAAAATGTTACCACATGTCAACTATTAAGTTTAATGACTACTCCAAGATAATAAGAGCAATACTAATGTCAGAAAACATCAAATTCTAAAAGACATATCTAAAATAAATCAACTGTTTCTTTTTCAGAAGATCACTTTTATTTACATGTGATGTTTTAATGTTTTTATGCTTTGTAACAACCCAGTATCTAATCTAAAAGTCAGCATGATTTGAAATAAAGTGTTTTATTTCATTTTGGTGTTGTTAAAATATCTCTAGTTAAGGAAACCTCCATGTTAATCTTATTACCTTTTCATCTTGATTTGCCTGATTGGCAGATTCTTAGAGGTTAATGGCTATAATTATGTGCTTGAACAGCAAGTGATGCTGGTGAGAATCTATGGCTACATTGGTTCTGGACCAGAGCCGGTAAGTTATAAACTTACAAGTTATGAGTGCTCTAACTCTTTGTTTTTGTATCACGGCATCTATGTTATCGCTAAGAAAAGCATGGTTTTACTTAGGATTTGTGCGCTTCATAGCCAGAGGGATAAACATCCTAGATAAAACGTGAGAGACATAAGCGTGGCTTGATTTTAAAGGGGCAAATGCATTATAATAAGTAAATTACAGGAACAACCAGGGGTCATAAAAATAAATGCCAAAACATTCCAAATCAGAAGATTATTGGCCCTGAAAGTGAATTTATCTCCCTGATTAGTAATCAGAAGCCTTCCAAAAATGAAACAAAATAAAAATATAACAGGTAAGATTACATTTACTCTATTTTCTACCTGTAGTAGTATGGACAAACTGCCCCAAATACAGTTTCTGTTGGTAGAAGTTAAACTTTTTTTCTCAAACCTCCACATCATAGACAGCAAGGCCTTTTGCTCAAAGCCACTATAATGCTGGTATTTTCTGGTGGATTGGTTTAAGGGAGGTTTTATGTTTTTTGTGTATGTTTTTTTAATATATTTTATTGATTTTTTTGCAGAGAGGAAGGGAGAGGGATAGAGAGTTAGATACATCGATGAGAGAGAAACACTAATCAGCTGCTTCCTGCACACTCCCTACTGGGGATGTGCCCACAACCAAGGTACATGCCCTTGACATGAATCAAACCTGAGACCCTTCAGTCCGCAGGCCAACACTCTATCTACTGAGCCAAACCAATTAGGGCAAGGGAGGGTTTTTATATATAATGTTTGTTATTGGTTTCAGAGAGGAAGGGACAGGGGAAGAGAGAGAGAGAAATATCTATGAGAGAGACACATGGATTGGCTGCCTCCTGCATGCCCCCTACTGGCGATGGAGCTGGCAACTCAGGCATGTGCCCTGACCCTGACCTGCAGTCAAACCCAAGACCTCTTTTTTGGCCCATGAGATGACACTCAATCCACTGAGCTACTCCAGCAGGGCAGCATTAGTATGTTTTTTAAAGCAACTGAATGTGATATTCATAATAAGTAATAGTCTAATTTTCTTATGCACACAACATGAATTTTGCTTCCCCCATGAAGAGTACATTTATAGAAATTATTTTCTGCTTTATTAAGTGACTTTCAATAAATTAGCTCAGAAAGCAATCTTAGAAGATAAGTAAAGGGAATAACATTTTTATGGTTCACTCAGGTCTCTGAGGAAAAAAACAAAGTCACAGTCTTCAAACCAACAAACAAACTCCGAAATGGCCTTTCTCTTCAAAATGCAAAGTCAACTTCCAGAAAACCCTATTTGAAGTCAATTAAAACGGGTAGTACATTATTTTACAAAGAGATTCAATGTCGACAACTACATTTGTTTTCAGTCTGCTGCAAAGCATTTTATCCTCATGTTTGTGAATCTCAGAGTCAATAAAGCAGGAAGTAAGAAAATCGATTGTCCATGACATTAAACAGTCTTCAGAATTACACCTCCCTGTGCATGCCCCACTGTTTTGCAGTTCATTTCCATTTGGTTTTGTAAATTTAAAACTTATTAATTAGAAACATGCAGTCTGCAAGTATAATTAGAAGCAGAGTGCCACCTGGTAAGATGGGCTAGGAAGAAGCAACAGTTTGTTACATCTCTTGCATAACACTCACACTGGTAAATGAGACGTCTTATGTCAATATGTGAATACAAAGCCACACTGGGTTTCTGCTGGGGGGTGGGAGGAAAGCATCTGTTCATACCTTGGTATTTGGTCTTATATAATACTAGAGGCCCAGTGCATGAATTCATGCACAGGTGGGGTTCCTCAGCCTGGCTGATGATTGGGGCTGATTGGGGTGGGTTGGCCGGCCAGGGGGAGGGACTGCGGGAGGTTGGCCGGCTGCAGGAGGTTGGCTGTGGGAGCGCACTGACCACCAGGGAGAAGTTTCTGCATTGAGCTTCTGCCCCCTGGTGGTCAGTGCATGTCATAGCGACCGGTTGGTCATTTGGTTGACCGGTCGTAATGGTCACTTAGGCTTTTAAATATATATATACAGATCACTTTTTTATTTTTAGAAAAATGAAACCAATCTACTTTGAAATGACTAAGCTAAGTGATAATGATCGTGCATACTTTCATATCCCTGAGTTAAGCAATATGAGACCAAGCATATTTTTCTGTACCAATGTTAAATGATACTGAGAACAAGCAAAAATAATTTAGCTAGTTGCTCAAGAAAAGACTTGCATCTGGAATATTCGACTATATGTCAAATGAAAATTCTTACTGATCAAGTCTAACAGCCTGCTAATACCATTAAGACTAGCTTTAAGACCTCTGCCTTATTGTAATCAATACATCAAACTGATGTCACAAACTTTGTCCAAAATCAGTTCCCCAATTGCTAAAATCAACCAGTGCAGACCTAAAACTTCATAAATATTTCCTCCTAATTTCCCTCCATGAGACTCTCAAGGTGATGTTCTCTGATACTAGAGCAGATCTAATACATGTAGCTTCCTTTGTTCAGAAGACTTTTCGGATAGTTCTTTGAAAAGTGGACAATTGACTAGTCATTTATCAAAAATTCAAATATCTCTCTTTGATAAAATACAGGGTGAAAGAAAATCTTTTTCTGGCATCATGTCTCAGTAATTTGCAAGGGGTAGCCACAACTTAGAAGATTCCCGAAGCAGTAAAACTATGAAATTTCACCATTCTTTCATTTCCTTACAAAGTATCAAATATACAATGGGTAACATGGCAGAGGTTATTAATAAAGGAGGGAATAAATCTGACTCTATCCCATCTTTATGGAATAGACAGCTTATGTTCAATTCCATAATCAGCTATTTGCTAGCTCTGAGATTTTGAGTAGGTGACTCTCTGACTAAACTTTGCTTTCCTTATTATCAAAGGAAGATTAATAATAATTTTATACAACATTTGCAAGGGTTGAATGTGTTTAGTTATGTAAAAAATTTACAATGTTGGGCACACTGTAGACACTCAACGAAATATAGTGCTTTTATTTAAGGAGCAAGGGACAGAAATAAATCTCAATATAAAAAATAATTGCAAATTATATTGATTTTCATAAAAGAAATAAACACATTGGAAGTAAGAAAAGAACATAGATATTAGGGATATATTCAAAGGACATTTTATTTGAGAATATGATACTGTAGTTGCTACTCAAGGAGTAAGAACAAGTCATGAAAAGATAGAGGAGCACAGATTTCAGGTAGAAAAAAAGAATTATGTACAAAGGCTCTAAAATAGGGAACAGAGAAGAGCCTGCAGGGTTTTAAGCCAGCCCAGTATGGTTAGAGCTTAGTGAACAACATGGGAGAGCTAACTACCAGTCCTGTCAGTAAGGACAGGTCTGGAGGTCACATAGGTCACTTACGCTGCATTCTGCTAGACCAGTGGTTCTCAACCTTGGCTGCACATTAGAATCACCTGGGAATCTTTTTAAAATCCTGATTTCTGGGCCTCGTCCTCTGGAAATTCTGTTTCTTTGTTACTAATGTTGTGGCCCCACCCCATAACAAAGAAACAGAATTTCCGGAGGACATGGCCCAGAAATCAAGATTTTAAAAAGATTCCCAGGTGATTCTAATGTGCAACCAAGGTTGAGAACCACTGTGCTAGACAGAGAGAATCCCATGGCATGGTCCTCCCTAAGTGCCAGGAAGACGAGAACACTCACCTCACTGGTGTCAAGAGGAAAAGAAGGTCAACCTATATCGTTCTCTAGCAGAAGCTTCTTGTGGAGTATTTGATGCATTGACGCATGTATTATGCACATGAGCAAAAATGTCACCATAGCTATGGAGAAGGGAAGCCAATAGATGAGCTTTCAGAGAGAATGAGCTACACTGTCACTGATGACACAAGAAAACAAAGGCAAATGAGAAGACAGCTACCACCTCCACTGCAAACAGGACCCATGTGCATAATGGCAAGTGACAAGCGTGACTCTATGTAGAAAGCATGAACAGCCTTTTGTTATTTGCGGATATTGCGCATTTTCAAAAATTGGAAATAAATGTCATAGAATCTTATTTTTCCCCAAAGTCAATAAAGAATGCACTCTTGGAGAGGTTGTTGACATTTACAATATCCACTGTTGCTTAGC
Source organism: Myotis lucifugus (assembly GCF_000147115.1). NCBI lineage: Eukaryota > Metazoa > Chordata > Mammalia > Chiroptera > Vespertilionidae > Myotis > Myotis lucifugus. The sequence goes on along the minus strand of NW_005871336.1, from coordinate 1,086,287 downwards.
TACTGCTTTTTAAAAAATTTTTCAAATATTGTCTAGCATTGTTGCATCAAGAGGAAACAATAAAGCTTTTATTTCAGATAAATTATTTCAGAAGCTCCACTCCTTTTTTGGTGGGGAGAGGGGGTGTCATTCTTTGACAAGAAAAAAGTACACAAACAGCTCATATTGTTTATGAGTTGTTAAAATTCTTACCATGTCCAAGCGGTGCCTCTGAATTCTGTTAATAGAATGGACACTGACAAAACAAAACAATGCAATAGGAAATCAAATAAGATAATAAAAATTGTCCTTCCAGGTTATGGCCTTACTTTATATTATGAAATTGATGCTAAGATAAGACTATTCTATTTTTCCAATTCCAGACAAGGAGATTTAAGGACTTATTATATTTTATTGAAAACCTAGAGACCTGGTGCATGAAATTAGTGCACGGGAGGAGCAGGTCCCTCAGCCTGGCCTGTAACCTCTCACAATCCGGGACCCCTCAGGGAATGTCCAAACCGGCAGTTGGACATCCCTCTCATAATCTGGGACTGCTGGCCCCTAACCACTCGCCTTCCTGTCTGATCACCCCTAACCACTGACCTGCCTGCCAGATTGGCCCTAACCACTCACCTGCCTACCTGATTGCTCCTAACCACTCACCTGCCTGCCTGATCGTCCCTAACCGCCTCTGCCTTGCCACTGCCACCTCGGCTTTATCTGGAAGGACGTCCAGAATGATGTCCGGAAGGTCGTTTGGCTGTCTGGTCTAATTAGCATATTATGCTTTTATTATTATAGATAAAATCAAATAAGTATTTCATTTATCTATCATTTTCACTCACCATTTTACAGAAATTAATTTTTTAACAATCTAACCCTCGTTGACAAAGAAGACTTTCAGATAGATAAATTAGGTAGGTAGGTAGATATAGACATACATACATACACACATACCGCACCAAAAGCTATATTATTGTACTATCTGATCTCTTCAAAACATGTATTTTTAAAGTTAGTACAATATGAAGATTAATAAAGAATCTTGGTTTTTGTTTATGTAAGAAGGCTTCATTTAATAGTATGGACAGATTTTTCTGCATTAGTAATTTTAATCACATTTGGAAAGGACATGGGTGTAATACTGAATATGTATGTGGTGTTTATGCATCTCTTTCAGAATTCTTTCAGATACACTCCTATTTGCTCTGATGCCTGGTTTGAGGGCCCATTCTCTCTCTCCTGCATAAACATCCTCCTCATGGTTGTTCCTAGAGGCCATCTCTTTAATAAGTGTTCCATATGGCCAGAATCTATTTTTGAAGGAAAAAAGTAACTTCAGGAAATTATCATCTGACCTGAAAATATTTTCTGGTCTGCATTTGTTTATGGGCTATGTTTAAAATCCTTTGCACGGCTTATTAGATGCCACATAACAGGACACAAATGTATTTCTCTATTCATCTAACAAATATTTTTTAGTTTCTGCTATAGCTCAGGGCATGCTACAGGTGGTGGAGAAAAATTTGAATGCATGAAAAAGAAAAGCAATTGGATACCGTGATGGTCTTTTGATGGATCAACTTGGTTAGACTACAGTCCCCGGTTATTCAAACCCTAATATAGATGCCTATGTGAATGTACTTTGTATATATGTTTAAGTTACATTATTACACAGCTTAAGTAAAGGAGGTTATCTGGGATCATGTGGGTGGGCCTGATTCAATCAGTGTGAAGTCCTTAAAAACAGATCCAGAGACAGAGAAGCATCGATCAGACCATCAAACCTTAGAGGGAAGGTAGGGGAGGATGGGGGTAAGGGGGGGAAATTAACCAAAGGACTTGTATGCATGCATATAAGCTTAACCAATGGACACAGACAACAGGGGGGTGAGGGCATGAGTGGGAGGGTTGTGAGGGTAATGGGGGGATAAGAATACATATGTAATACCTTAATCAATAAAGACATTTTTTTAAAAAAGAGCAGAGCTGATATTTCCGATTCAGAACTCTGCCTGTCTTTCTCTGTCTGACCTATGTCACCTGGCATAATGTGCTCACCGTCCATCGGTGCTGTCAAAAATGGCAGCATGTCCTCCTTTCTCATGGTTAAATAATACTGACATGTAGATCAATATCATCTCTTTTACCTATTCATCCCTTGAGGGGCACTTAGGTTGTTTCTGCATCTTGGCTATTGTAAATTATGGTATACATTATCCCTACAATGGCAATCATGTGACTGCATATAAACCTATCAAATTAACATGCTGTATACCTTAAATTTACGTAATATTGCATGTTAAACATCTTTTTTAAAAAAGCACTGCCTGTGGGTAGCAGTGTTAGCCCTTCTGAGGAGTACCAAGTTCCAGCCTCCCCTTCCGGAAGGCCTGCCTTTCCAGCAGGAATCCAGACTTGTCCTCTAGTCTCCAATCTCATTAGTCAACTGTGTGAAATAAATCTCTTCACTTAAAAATGTATCTCCTGCTGGTTCTGCTTCTCTGATCGAAACCTCACTGATAAAGGCACAGAGAAATCTTGAATAAAAATGGGCAACACAGCATTTATTGTGCTAAGTCAGGGGTCCTCAAACTACGGCCCGCGGGCTACATGCAAATACAATTATTGTATTTGTTCCTGTTTTGTTTTTTTACTTCAAAATAAGATATGTGCAGTGTGCATAGGAATTTGTTCATAGTTTTTTTTTTTAAACTATAGTCCGGCCCTCCAATGGTCTGAGGGACAGTGAACTGGCCCCCTGTTTAAAAAGTTTGAGGACCCCTGTGCTAAGTAATAAAATGAGAGTGAAACACAGTAATGTAAGTGATTGACTTTGTTTAGTGCTCTTACTCCATTTGTATTTTGATGTTGATGATTTCTACTGGTAAAATTACCACATCCTTAGCTTAACATTTGCTAAACAAGTGTAATTTTGATAAGCTACACAACATGTCCTCCTCTTTATAACATAATATTTATAATGAAAACAGTGTCCGGAGCTCCCATTCCATGTTGTAGTCAGGTGCAGTGCAGTATCCAAACGAATTGAAGTCCATTAGTCCATATGTGGATCCCCACATTGGCGTAAGTTACATAGGCGCATCCCCTGGAACCCAGTATGCCCCAAAGTGAGAGAGGGAAATAATATTGGCAGATGTTTCTTTACTGCTAAGACATGCCATACACTATGGTAATCACTTCACAAATGCTATTCCTTTCAGCTGTATAACAGTATTATGAGGTAGGTGTTGCTACTTTTTATTTTTTAAACAAGAACCTGAAGAAGCATAGTGAAATTCAGTTATTTACTCAAGGTACAAGGTTACGGATGGCATAGCCAGAATTTGATCCTCATTCTTAACCAATACAAGAATTAGCCGTTTCTTTTGTCTAACTGCGTAATTCTATTTCAACTCTGACATCTGCTATGAGCACTATATTTCCACGTGACTATGGTAACATAATCTATAACCATTGTGTGAAATAACTTATCTCCAGGAGCATATCAAGCTATAATTCAAAAAGCAGCTCTTCTGTGAAGCCTTTACAAATCCATCAACTAGAATCAGACACTTTTCTCTAAACCCCCATAGCACCCTGTAATTATCCTTATTTTGGCTTGAAATACAGTACAAAAAATAACATGTTTATATGTATTTCTCTTGATTAAAGATTTCTCCTGATATATATATATATATATATATTGATATATATATATTTCACTAAGGAAAGATATTTTGTTTTATTTGGCAAAATACCCACTCCAGTGCCTAGAATAATGCCTGCAGTTGAATAAGTAGTCAATTCATATAAAGTGCATAAAAATAATTAATTACTTTAAAATTTAGAACTTTTCCCATGCCCCAGTGAGGGGATAGAAGGGCTAGCTAGAGAGGGATGGGACCATGGGGGCTGGGAAGTGGAGCGTTGCAGAGAGGGGCAGAACACAACTTGCTGACTGAGCCCTGTTCTGAGAAAAACCACAGAGACAGACAAAATGATCTACAACTAGAACCAGCTGGGTGGGGAAGACTAAACCCAGCTAGGCAGAGTTGCTAAGGTGGTCCTTCCTCTTCCCCTTCCCCTACCCCTTCCCCTTCCCTCTTCTTTCTTCTTTCTTCTTTCTTCTTCTTCTCCTTCTCCTTCTCCTTCCTCTTTTCCTTCCTCTCCTCCTCCTCCTCCTCCTCCTCCTCCTCCTCCTCCTCCTCCTCCTCCTCCTCCTCCTCCTTCTTCTTCTTCTTCTTCTCTCTCTTCTCTTCTCTTCTCTTCTCTTCTCTCTCTCTCTCTCTCTCTCTCTCTTCTCTTCTCTTCTCTTCTCTCCCTCCCTCCCCCCCTCCCTCTGTCACTTTGGGGCACACTGGATTCCAGGGGATGTGCTCCCTGCGCCTATGTCACTTACCCTAATGTGGGGCTCCACACATGGACTAATGGACTTTAATTCGCTTGGATACTATTACCTGTGGCAGCAAATTTTATATGCCACTGATGGCCATACAATTATATATTCTGATCCAGATGCTCTTTTTTACAGGGTGACGTTGACATTCTTTATGGAGAGGTGGAGTCCACAGTTAGTCCGCCTGAATCTCAGAGGACCTTTATAACCCTGTCAACTAACATAATGTAATTAGAGAAAATGCAGTACTTTGTGATTTCGGATGTTAGACCATTGAAAGCAATGCTGTCCCTGTCTCTATTGCAATGGTTTCCCTTGGAACCTAGCCTTCAGCTTGTGAGGAAACCCTAGTCACATGGACAAGCCACCTATAGGTGTTCTGGCTGACAGCCCAAATGGGCAAACATGAAAGTGAATGGGTCTTTGGTGAGAGCAAACTTCAGCCTTCAAGCCTTCCAGCTGAGGCCACAGACATCCAGGTAAGTTACACTATCTGAATTTCCTACCACAGACATTTTGGAACATAATACATTTGTTGCTTTAAGCCACTTACTTTGGGTAATTCATTAAACAAGCTAGGACAGAAACATCATAAATATATTTTGCATCATGACCTAACTTACCACATGTGTACACACATACACAAAAAGAAAGAAAAACTCAGTCACAGCCTTTACTTTCACTACGTGCAATTAAAAGTTTATTAGTGTACTACTATACTGTATATCATGTTAGTATATACTTACTCCATTGAATAAACTGATTTCGTGAAACAATTTTGGGCCACAACCTGCAGTTTGACATATAGAATTTTAATTAAAAAAAGATCATTTTCTTTTAAGGAAAATTATAAATCAAGCAGTTTCATAAAGGTGAAAAATGAAGACTATTACAAATACTTTTCTTATGAAAAAGACCACTATAGAACATTTCCTCAGACATATAAAAAATAAACAGCTCTCGGTTTATGAATTCTTGGAGTTTAAAGGCAATATTGGGCAGTCTGGCTTTGACCTTTGGGCCAGATATTCTGGCTTTGAATATAGTTATTAGAAGCATGACAAAAATTGCCTGTCTAATTTATTTGTAAGTGCAAACTATTGCACAAGATAATGAACAGCTTATAAGGAGCTTTATAAGACTAAGACCTTTTATACTCTTAAGATTGACTCTTGTTATTGGTCAGGGACGTCACAGCCAAACATCGCTAAATAGAATCAGGTCTCCAAGAATAATTTTTAGCATAGGACTATTGATGGCTATTTCTATCACATAGAAAAGGGAAATCAATTTAATCCTTAATATAAGGTCTTATTACACTACTGAACAAAATGCCTTAAAAAACAGAGAGGGATCTAAAAAAGAGAGAGAAAATTTACTTCTGTTTGCAAACTGAGACATTTGAAAAGTTGGAAAAATTCTAGTTAAGCCAAATAGTCAAGCAACGACTTCTTATCTTGCTTTAAGAGAAGCCTATTTTAGCTATCTTTCTTCTCTTACATTGTCGATGTTCTGCAACAGTGAAGGCCAAAGCCAATCAACATTAAATGTGCTATCTGCTGGGCCTTACATAATTAGGGGAAATATCTGCATTGCAAATGAATAATAATCTCATTCCTGACCAGTGCCATTTTCATTTCAACGATTTCCTATAGCTCTTGTAAAGTTCTAAATATTTTTAATAAACTAACGTCCTCCTATCTAGATGATAATCACATACTTTTCAAGATATTTTTAGCTGCGCTAATGAGAAAGCACCAGATCAGTAAAGCAGCAAGAATCATTAAAAATTGGATTTATTTGGCAATATCTATGGTATATTCTTAGGTTTGTTATTTCACCGGTTTGGAAAACATTTTATTTAAATGCTAATCAGTTTGCTTAGAGGACATGTGTCCTTTCTTTCCCCATACACAAGCATGTACACTCATGCTTTTCGCAGCCTGGGAATAGGGTAGCTGAGATCTCAGGATTGGGAATAAATAGGAAAACAATTTGAAATAAGTAAGAACTTGATAATAGAAGCGCCAAGTTGAGATAACTACTTCAAAACAGTATTGACTCCTTTTAGTATTGAAATAATTACTTCAAAACAGTATTGACTCCCATAAGCTAATGGGTTCAGTCAGGGGGAGTTCGGAGGGGCTAAAACTTTGGGTATGTTTTAGAAAGGGAATGGATAAAGGAACTGGTTATATGAGAGATTATGTAAATTCATAAAACAGTATCCAACCAAAACTAGCTTAAGAAAAAGGGAAAACTGGAGTTTCATAAAGTTATGGAATGGATGAAGGCAATGACAAAAAACGACAGGGTGAACTAAGAAAATCTCAGTCGCTGGGCATCCAGGCAGGTACAGGAACAGAGCATAATTGTACTCTATCTCAGGATTGTTTTTGTGGTCCTTGGTTTTTGTTTGTTTGTTTTGGTTAATTTATTTTCTTGTTTTTTGTTCCTTTCTTCTCTAAATACCTGGTTCAGAGTAAACTGTTTAATCAGTTCTGGCTCACCTGTTACTTAGCTTCACAATGTTGCTTTGGATTTATTTCAATTCTCAAAACAAAATAAAACAAAAATTGTATCTCTTGGTTCAGATATGGAGCCACAGTACAGGAGGGGGGTACACATAGATTGAGCTATCCATTATTCCACGCCCAACTCAGTCCACTAACTGATGCTGCAGGGTGCCTCTGGGGGAGAGGAATCACATATGACCAATATGGCCAACCAGTCTACTTCATCAGCAAAAAATCCCCAAAATATCTAGTATGGGAAAAATAATATGCATGACGTCATTAAAGATAATTGCAATAGTAGGACATTTTACATTTACTTATCTCATAAGACTTCAAGCAAGACAAGAAGGTGTCACCCTTATCTTTTATAGGCAAAGAAACTGAGGTTAAATAAAGTTAAACTTATCAGTGGTTTTATAGCTAATAGGTAATAGGGTCAAGATTTAGTTTCACCTCTACATGGTAGCAAGATTATAACTGTTCTTATGTTTTGAGCAAGTTTAGACTTTTTCTTATATTTTAAGCTATAAACAAGAAAGAAATGACTCTGATTTGGTAAGAAATTATACTAAATAAATTCTAAAATATTTTTTCACTTGGCTTCTATTGAGTCTCTCAACTCCTGTTGCATTAAAGATTATAAATGTATTTTCACAAACTAGTCATCTATGAAAGGTTTAATAGCTAATTTCCATCGGATTTGTGAGACTCAGTGAGTCTATCTCTATGCTTTCTGTGCTTCCAATATCCAACTTTTATATGTCCACCACGCTTGTTTTATATAGCAGTGCGGTTGGTTCCTTCAGAAAGTTTACAGACCTCTCCAAGCCCATCCACTGACTGGAATTTAACTCAAAACCTTGTTTGTGGAGTGTTTTGGGATCTGTTTTGTCTTCATTTTCACTTCCAGGAAAGAACCTTCACTTCTTCCCTGGCACCTGAATTAGTAAATCTCTAAAAAACTGCCCATGTGAACAATTTTCCCTAAGACCATGAAGAACAACTTTTTTGTTCTTTTCTATATCCTATTTGTTTTCCTGAAAAATCTGTAGGTATTGCTCTACTGTCTTACTATTCTACTAGAGGCCCTGTGCATGAAATGTGTGTAAGGGTAGGGTCCTTAGGTTGGCCAGCAATCAGGGGCCGATCTGTGGGGCGACCAGCGGGGTGATTGGGGCCCCCACTCGCACACGCCTTGGCTGGCCTGGCACCACCCGCTCACTAGCCCTGCCCCCCCATACTGGTTGCCTCCCTCTGCAGGGCTACCGGTGGGGTGATTAAGGGGGCCCCACTCACACCTGCCTTGGCTGGTGGCCTGGTGCTGCCCACTCACTGGCCCCGCCCCCCACCCCCTGCCACCAGTTGAGCATCTGCCCCCTGGTGGTCAGTGCACATCATAATGAGCAGTTGAGCAGCCTCAGCATATCATTATCAAATTACACTTTAATTGGTTGAATGGCTGACCAGATCACTGGACTCTTAGCATATTAGGCTTTTATTATATAGGATGGTATCATAAACAAGTTCTGAGGTCAGCCTAATTTTTCCTCTTTAACTGTATTGAAATTTAGGGATATGCCTCTGTGTGGTCTGATCTGGATTAATATTTCCTCAAACTGTACCTTTTTAATTTATATACAGACAGTCCTCAGGTTACATCGAACTTGATGTATGTCGTTTTGTGGTTACATCGCCATCTCCCATTTATTTATAAAAATAAAAAAAGTTCCGTCATTTCGAGGTATGAACATATGTGCTTTATGTTTTTTATTATATATTTACCACAAGTAAAGGTCAGGAATTGTTATCTTTATTTTAAAATTTTTTTTTACTGCTTCACTTCATTACTGCTGTGTATGTGCTCCATGTGAGTGACGTAGGTGCTTATGTAGGTGGGTTCCGACTTACGGAGAAAATCGTGTTAAGTCGCCCGGTAGGAATGGATCTCCAACGTAACCCGAGGACCTACTGTACTCAAGTCCTCTTTTATTTTCTGTGTTGTTGTTTTTTATCTTGTGATGCATCTTAAATATTTGTTCTCTATTTTTGTCTTTGCTTTCTAGAAGTATCATATATATATGACACCACCTTTACTTGTCTTATATTTCTGCCTTGGGCTCCTTCCAATCTCAACCCTTCTGCATTGAATTGAGTTTAATTTCAATCACATGGAATAATACTCAGTGTAATTCTCATTTCAACTCAAGTTTACTCTTATTCCTATGGGATTAAAATTTAATTTACTTAGTGGGCCCTTCTCTTTTGTCTGAAATTGGGGCTCTATTAAGCATATAGTAGTAGCGCTTTTGAATAAAATAGAAAGGAATTATATATTTATGGAAGTCAAACAAAATTGGACAGGAATTGCATATAAATCCATCTCCTACCATGTTTTTAAGTACTACATGGGCATTTAATATTTATTTTGTTCAAATTCTAACTTTCTAGATATCTATAATTTAATTAACCTTCCTCACTCTGTGCTTCTACATTTCCTTGTATGAAATTCCTTGATAGCATTTACCATTTGACTTATTATATAAGGATACAGAAGTCATATTGATGGAGTTTCTGCATGCCAATTCTGTGCTGTGATCTCTCATTGAGTTCCAGCAGCAATCTTTTGGAGTTGATGTCAATCATCTCTGAGTTATACTAAATTTCAGACAAGTTTGGGAATCTGTTTTAATTCACAACCAACATACAGAAGGGTTATCCAGGGCTATCCAAATCCAAAATTCAGTTTGGGGTCTCTAATTATCCATTTTAAGTTTTCTCACTAGACTGTAAACTACTTAAACTCAACAATATTGTTCTGCTTCTTGCCCAAATCTGTATTTCCTCATCAAATTTTAAACTATGACACTGTATTTTCAAATAAATCAGATTGCATATTAACTCGGTTAATAAGTATGTTCATGATACATAGGTTTAAATAATATTCCAGTTTTGCAATAAAAAATAATGTTGATTCCCAAAGTGGTTTTAGAGAGGTACAAAAACCATTATATTTTTAGGGTTAACATTTGTGACCAAAAAATAAAATTAAAAAACTACAAACAGCTAAGTTAAAAACGACTTCCAACTTCTTAAGGTAGAAATCTGACCACAACAAAGAACATTGCTTCTTGGTCTATTGTCTTTTTCTCAAGTAAAATAACAATCTGTTTTAGGGAGAATTATCCAAAACAACTCCAGAGATTTTTTTTTAACACAAGCTATATACAAAGGAAAAGTCAAGACTTCAATGAACATTCTGAACAAAAGCTTTTTACTGAGACAAACTCCACTTAATTATACCGATATAATTAGAAGTTTACTTTCCAAAAGGTTAGAAGATCCAGAGTATAATGCTTACATCCTTTTGTTATAATTGTTTCAAAATATTTTTAATTCACTGCATTCATCTCCCAAAATATTTTTATGACATAACCAAGCCAAAGTGAAATAAATTTTAAATGGAGGCAAAGTTCCTTTCACCTTAATGGTGTGGCCAATTTCCTTCAAGAGATAAATGTATTTTATACACCTTTCCATTAGAAAGAGAAAAAGCATCCTGTTTCTAAATCTACTAATATATTCTACAGCAAATTAAGAAACATGTCTTCTAATTTCCAAATTCTCATTTAGATGCATTCGTAAATTTTACTTATTTTATACAGACACAGATGACTGATAAAAGAGATGTAATTGAACCCCAAATGAGCCATTTAAATGTATGCAATTTCTTCATTCCATCTGACATTAAATATGTAAATAAAAGTGAAACCAACTCCAGTTGATATTAATTTAATAACCTAGTGACAGTCTGGGGAAAAATGGGCAGGCATTGGCTTTTGACGGAGATAAATTTTAAAGTTAAGTTTTGTCTCTCTACTTAGCTTTGCAGTTACCCTCAAGGCATTAATCTATTGAAAAGGATAATATATCATCTTTCAGAGGAAACATGTCATCAATATTTTGATAAAGTATTTGTAATCCTCAGAAACAGATGGCTGTTCCATGAAGACTGTCAGCTGAGAAGGCTTTGCTGACAGAATCTTCTGAAACAGCTGCAAGGGGCTTTTGCACCACAAAAATCTGATGCATTCTTCCATTAATCAATCACAGCTGGCTGATTTTTCTGACAGCTGGAACTCACAAGACCTAATTTGCACCCTTTGCTCTATTCCTGACTAATAAACCCTAAACAAGGCAAAATAGGCTCTTAGAGGGTGAGGGGTATAATAGTAGGCAAGAGACATGAAGGATGTAGATGTAACCTTATAAATATGGAAAAATAGGAGATATTACTAAGGACCAGAGACAAAAGAAATCCTCCAGGAAATTGTGTTATCAGGAAAAAGGAGTGCCTCTATGGATAATGATAGTGCAATAAGGAGAATGTTCATTTTTCCCTGTGGCTTCCACTTGGCAAATGACATTATATTACCTAATTGACTCTTGGCTCTAGTTTTCTTTATTGACATATGGATTGTATTTCAGGGGGAGGGTGCATTTCATTGCATCACTAAAACTCAAATTGTGGTGTGTTTTTTTATTATTATGTTTTTGAGTTTCTATGTACCAATCACTGTGCTGTGTTTTTTTTTTACACAGTACAATTTTATATGATATCTACATGTTACTTATTATTTGTAACTTATTAATACTGAGAAGATAAGGAAAATATATTTTTTCTAACCAAGTTTTCTAAAAATCAAATGATCCAAAGCCTAGAAAGAAGGTGTGTGACTCAGTGTGAGGCAATGGATGGGTTTAAGTCATACCCTTGTCTATTACTATGTCTAAATTCCTTCCAGTATTTATGATTATACTAGAGGCCCGGTGCACAAAATTCATGCATGAGGGGGGTATCCCTCAGCCTGGCCTGTGCCCTCTCACAATCTGGGACCCCTCGGGGGATATCTGACTGCCAGTTTAAACTGGCAGTCGAACATCCCTCTCACAATCTGGGACCGCTCGCCCCTAACTGCTTGCCTGTTTGCCTGCTCAGTGCGTCATAGCAACTGGTTGTTCCGGTCATTCCACCATAAAGGTTGCTTAAGCATATATATATATATATATATATATATATATATATATATATATATATGAAATTTTCTTTTCATTTATTTTATTATTATTTTTTAAATATATTTCTTTATTGATTTCAGAAAGGAAGGGAGAAGGAGAGAGAGAAACATCAATGATGAGAGAGAATCATTGATCAGCTGCCTCCTGCACACCCCTTACTGGGGATTGAGCCCACAACCCAGGCATGTGCCCTTGGCCGGAATCAAACCTGGGACCCTTCAATCTGCAGGCTGACACTCTATCCACTGAGCCAAGCCAGATAGGGCTTCATTTATTTTTTGACTCTTTAATTTTTTTCTCCGCTCCAATGCAATGTAAAATCAATGAAAGCAAGCATCTGACTTTGCATTGATCATCACTAATTGCCATCCCCAGTGTAAAAAACAGTACCTGTGTTTGTCCTTCATAAATAGATATTAAAGAAATCTGTGCCATTCACTGTACCTGTGAGTTGCATTTGCAACTTATATTCAGTGCTTTGGATTAATTTACCTTTTTATTTTTAAAAATGATTCTTTTATTAAACATACATTCTGTATCTATCATTCTAGAATGCTACAAAGGTTCATGGACAGGTGGAAAATAAAAATAAGGAAACAAGCATTATAGCAGTTATATCTTTGCATTTTTATCTTTGCAAATAAGAAGTACACATTTTATACAAAAAGTATGTTCTAGTATTTTTGACCTGAAAGCAATAGAGATTTGCTAATCTACCTCCATTTTGCAGTGAAGAAATTTAAGGACTAAACACTAAAATAGCAGTGATAAACTTATCAACTTATTATGGTAGATCTAATTTCTAGGCCACCACTATTTTAAAATTTCATTCATGCATTCATCCTATTTTCAGCAACTATACAATGAAAATTCTGTCGTAGAGATGAAGGATGGGAGACACAAGGCAAAATAACAGAAACATTGTTTCTATATTATAAGTAACAAAAATGTTACTGAAAAATAGGTCATTTAAGTCTTTTTTTCAACATTCAAAAATTCTAAGTCCTGGTATTGCACTTATATTTTCAGAATTTGGATAAAAATTGTCCTAATGCAGTGCCTTGAAAAGTTACTGAAAATGATTAAACTGATGAATGAATGAGTATATCATAAAGATGCCCACACTTTTATTCTCTGTAGAGATTCTGAAAAATATATAAAGATAAGTACACTAATTTCTTCATAAAGCATTCTGAACATCCAATATAGCTCATGTTCGTCATGGAATATGACCTGAAGTTATTTTAAATAAATTACAAAAAATGTTTAGAAAATATAAATGAGCCAGGCATCATTCAAATATGGGGAAAACAATCCAAACATTAATGGAATTTTTCCCAATTTTGAGGTTTTTCCCTGTTAAACTAATAAATACAAAAGTGTAACTATACTAAAGTATTACAAGTGACTCCATTTACTGAAGATATCATAGTTACTATCTCTCTATAAATGTCTCATAGATATAGATTTATGCCGGGAGCCGGTCCATCCTTGCTGCTTGACACAGTCGCTGCAGAGAAGAAACATCTGCACAGCATATGTTTCAAGGGACCTGGCGTATATGGCATACTGTTCTTAATATGTTTGCTCCCCTTCTTGGCACTATGTGTTTTAACCAAGGTCACCTCTCCGAGAAAGGTTGTTTCCAAAGGTAGGAATTTTTCCCTGAAGTTAGGAAGGGAATAAAACCCCTTAACTAAGTGCCAGGCGGGTAGTTAATCACTTTAACTACAAACAATCACGCTTAAGCTACATAATCTTTACTCCCTGGAATGGAGATAAGAAATGCCCTAACCTTTGCAATAGAAATTGACAGGATTAAAATCAACTGGTATAAATACAGATGTAACAAGACAATAAACACGAGAACTTCTCTGGAGATCCTAGCCAGAACTTTGCTGGAGATCCAGACCAGAACTTCGCTGGAGATCCTGACCAGAGATCCTGGCTAGGCTGCTGATCAACTGAAGGCTGTCTCCGTGTCATTCCTTCTTCGCCGACTCCTTTGGGGACCCCTGGACCTGCTGGGGTTGGACCCCAGCAGATTTACAATTTGAGTTTCTTTCCTTAATGTCACATTGATGTGCCTGGCTGTCTGTACCATAACTCCTCTTGAATTTACCATAAATATTTCAAGAAGGAGTGAGAAAAACTCATTTCATTATCACCTCTAAAACATGTCATCTTTCTTATGTAAATCTCTATAAACAATGCAATCACCAACCCAATTATCCAACTCTTCATCAGCCATCATAGGCAATTAACCCCAAGATTCTGGATTTTCTCTTTGTTTCCTTTCTCAAATCCACCCACTTCTGTCTATTCCTTCTATTACTCACTTACTTGTGGTCACTATCATCTTTTGCCCTTAATTTTCCCTTGCCTCAAAGAAAAATATACCTTAAGGACATTCCAGAGAACAGTATCCGCATGATGGAAGTCCTGTAATTGGAAGAATCAACTTCATGTCAGGAAAGTACAAAATATTAGAAGTCACCAGCACTTATGAGAGCAGTACTTGGGTTGTGCAAATAACCAAAGCAAAGTGGTTGAGACAAGATTATAAATACTCTAGAGGTATTAAGCAATTCATTGTGTAAGAGATTAATTCAAAAATAGAGGAAAAAAAGCAAATAAATTGGGGAGTTAAGTTTGTCATTACTCTTCTCCTTATCCTATCCATCATAATCTATTCTTATTCAAGGTTTGGTCTACTTTTAGTGAACATTAGCTTATTCCATTGCCAGTGTCTTAATTTGTTTGTATTTATTTGTAAGTGAACTTAATACATTTTAATGAATGGAATCTGTATCCAACTAGACTGAAGTTCCATAAGACTTGGAACTACTTTTGTTTGGCTCTTTTTTTTCCTATTCTGTTTCTTCCTTCTGAGGACTGGAAGGGGATGGGCCATTTTAATCTGAGGACCCATAAACAAAGGCTGGTGATTGAGTAGTGCCATGACTGTTTACATTTTAAAAAAAAAAAATCACCTATTGCAATTTAAATTATCTTATCACTTAACATGGAACTCTTCCAGAGGCAGTAAAGCTAAATAAGAATATACTCTTTAGTATGATAATTTTTGCAGTTCTTTAATACATCTCAACTGCTCCTGACATATTTGTTGTATAAAATGTCATTTGCTATATAAATAAAACTTTCCCAAATATACCTGGGCATTTCCATAGAAGCATGAAAAAAAACAACTACTTCTGATCAATATTTTAATATTCTTCCTTTATGACTTTTGCTGCTACAATGCACATGAAAAATCTTTAGACATCTCTAAAGACCTCATTTTTAAAATTCTGCTATTAGTTTGTTAAAAACACTTTATACTGAATTTGAAGGTTTATTTTCAATTATTACAGTATCTTCTTTTTAAAAATATATATTTTTATTGACTTCAGAGAGGAAGGAAGAAGGAGAGATAAATAGAAACATCAATGATGAGAGAGAATCATTGATTGGCTGCTTCCTATACGCCCCACTCTGGGGGTCAAGCCTGTAACCTGGGCATGTGCCCTGACAGGGAATTGACCATGACCTCCTGGTTCATAGGATGATGCTCAACCACTGAGCTTACATTGTCTTCTTATAAAGAAAAACTTAATATTAATCTGACCTTTTGTCTCTTTTGACGTTCCAAATAGGGTAACACCTTCAGAAGACATCTAAACTATTCTCTCCAATTCCTTTTACAAAACGGGGTACATTTTCACTCTTTTTACCCTTTGAAAACATTGCAGTTTGCTCGCTGTTGGTTCTCTATGATAGTGTACTTTTGAAGGCTCTAAGTTGGGAGACAGTAGTCTTGAGTTCCTTTAAGGTTCTCATAAAGACAATGTCTCTTTATTTTCAAATGAGTGTGTTGAAGTAAATAAAATTACAAAATGCTTTTAATCCTCACACCATTTGGAATGTATGTGCTAACTGATGCAACTAACAAGTACAGAGTAAAGAAACCCAATATAGATATTTTGTGGGTTTATTTTTATGCAACAATTTTAATGTTACATTGTGAATTGTATATGATAAAGGCAACAAACTCTAACTATCATTCAAGTGTTGTTATTTTTTAAATTTGGGAAAAGAACACACAATAAAATCAGTATCTACAAGTTCTATTCAAGTATGTCCTGGAGGCTTTGCTCAGATAAGGCCAAAGGGTGATTAAAAGGAACTGATTTAGTTGGGGGGAAATGGATTAGAATCATATAGATAAGATTCTTTTCATTTTTATGACACCACATTAAATGCAAAACAATGGCAAGCCTCTGAGGTAGTTTCCATGCCTTACTCCTATGAGACATTGATCAGAAAATAAAAACACTCAACAAATAGAAATGAAATATTAATCTTTCTCCATCCTTATAACTGTCTTTATGTTCAGAAAGGTTTTATTCTCCTAGGCATGTTTAAATGATTCAAGGCAGAGGGTTAACACTAGCAACTTCTACATCTACAGTAGCTATTTTGGTAATTAACCCACAAATATCAGTAAAAGTTAGGATGTCCTGTGTATGACATTAACAAGGGATACATATTGCTTCCATTAAGAAGTTGATCTCCTGTTATAGAAAGGGCATTTGAATTTTTGTCATTTATGCTTTTAATTCTCAGTTGATAACTTTGGAGTCAAATCTTTCCCACAGGTTCCTTGACAGAACTCCCATTTGCTCAGTGTTAAATACTTAATGCCACATCTGCAAAGACTGACTCAGTCCCTGATGTTTTTATTCAATTTTGGCCTTCGTGTATCCCTATAATTAATCAGTTATTTCAGAAGATTCTTGCGGAGACACCCTGGGGTTGAATAATTATACAGAATGATTAGCTTTTTAGCCTTGAGGTCTGTTGCTAGAGACATGAAAACTATAACATGATCTACAGAACAATGCACATTACTGCATCACTGTGCATAAACCTCCCCACTGAACACAGTTCTGTTAAAGAATAAGAACTGTTGATGATAGCCATTCTGACAGGTGTGAGATGGTACCGCATTGTCGTTTTGATTTGGATCTCTCATTTTGCAATTTATGAAGTATTAAAAAATGTACCACAGCATATATACAAGGAAACAACATATCTGCCCTTCAAAAAAAAAAAATCCACTACATAATGATTCAGGTGACCTACATTCCAGTCCTGGCTCTTCTAATCATCGGCTAGAAAAAACTTGAATAAATACCTTGATGGGAATATATCAGTTGCTGGTAATGTCTTGATTTGTAAATTTAAGGAGGTAACCAGAAAATTAAAAAAAAGGAACAGAGGAAGAAGTTCATTATAGCTTTGTCCTTTCTGATTGCATATACAAGGTTGGACAAAAGTAAATTTACAGTTGTTCGCCTGGAAAATAATACAATAGTTAATAATAACATAAGAATAAACTATTATGCATACTCACACCTGTGACCTACTCTTGCCTCCCTCTGTATATAATCCATACTCTCTCTTAACTCTAGTTTAGTTCCTTGCAAGTAAAAAAGTAGCCTCCAGTTCAAGGTTGTACTTCATTGTCCTCAATTTGTTTGCAAGCTGCTCCTCTTTGATCTCACTGTTTACTTTGGATAATCATAGCATGATGTGAAATATACTAGTAGCAGTTTAATTGATTCATTTGGTTTCTAGACCAATTTTGCTCTAATGAATTTCTTAGACACACAAAGAAGTGACCTGCAGATCACTGACTTTCATGTACTTTATATTACATCTATATCTATACCTCCATACTTATCTCTATAGCTTTATCATCTCTGTCTATATCCATAGCTATCTTATCGAGCTCTCTGAAACAGCACTTAAACTGAAGCTGATGGTAAAAAGTAATACTGTATCTTAGGAGGATTATGGGGTCAGAGAGCAGAGATGAAATTCTAGTGATACCTACAGCCAAACTCATTTCTAGAGAGACTGTACCAATTTACACTGCCACCAAAAGCTTATAAATGTCTGTTTCACTGCATGCTCATCAGCAATGACTCTTCATTTTAATTAAAATCTGTGTCATTTTGGCAGGTTAAGAAAAAAAAAGAGTACTTTAATTATATTAGGTTAATGAGAACTGAATCATTATTCAGTCTATTCAGGCTTTGGCAATGCACTTATCACAGAAAAGGTAAAATGATGCCACTTTGCTGTACTAATATTAATTTTATTACCTAAATGTATGAGGAAATTTAAAAATATTTTATCAGAATTAAAATGAAATCTGAGTGATTACACAAGATTCAATAGAACAGACATGGCAAGCTCAGATGAACAAAGTCAAAAATTCTGATATATAGGATGGGGCAAAAGTAGGCTTAAAGTTGTTCATATGGAAAATTATACAATAACTAGAGGCCTGGTGCATGAAATTTGTGCACTGGCGGGGGGAGGGGGTCCCTCAGCCAGGCCTGTGCCCTCTCACAGTCTCCGTGGGGAGCGGGCCTAAGCTGTAGGTCAGACATCCTTAGCGATGCTGCAGAGGCGGGAGAGGCTCCCACCTCTGCCACTGCACTTGCTAGCCTTGAGCCAGGCTCAGGGCTTCTGGCTAAGCGGTGCTCCCCACTGTGGGAGCGCACTGACCACCAGGGGGCAACTCTTGCATTGAGCATCTGCCCCCTGGTGGTCAGTGCACATCATAGCGATCAGTTGCTCTACCATTTGGTCAATTTGCATATTAGCCTTTTATTATATAGGATTAATCAATAATAATACAAGAATAGGCTCTGTGTTTTGCATACTCACAACTGTAGACCTACTTTGCCTTACCCTGGATAAGCCAGAAAGCCAATTTAGACTTTGAAAATAAACAATACAATTCTCAAGGGGAAAAAGTATTGTAGACCACCCTAAGAGACTCATCAGGCTGGGGAGAAACTAGCATTTGATATACATTATATTTATGTATGAAGAAAAAAATGTACTTAGAAGATATAATTTTCTGGTGTCAGATGTATCATTGAAAAGGTTGAAATAAGTCAGGAACGTATTCCCGTGTCTCCTGTGACTATTTATTTCCTTTTCCTGGAGTTGGAAGTCTAGTGGACTTTCTCCCTGAGTATTTTAAATAGGTACAAAGTTTGTCTTTGAGACTATGTTTTTTTCTATGTTTCTCTTAATCTATTTTGGCAGCTATAATAAAATGCTATAGACGGGGTGGCTTATAAATAACAGAATTGTATTTCTAACAGTTCTATAGGCTGAGAAATCCAAGATACAAAACCGGCAGTGGGGGCAGGAGGAAGGCAGGTAGAAGAAGGCATAGGGGCATAAATGATGATAAACAGAGACTTGACTTGGGGTGGTGAACACACAATACAGTGTACAAGTGATTTGCTGTAGACTTGTGCACTCAAAATCTAATTTTACCAGTGTCACCCCAATCAATTCAATAAAAAGAAGAAAAGAATTATTCACAAAATTGAAACAATCCCACCAAATAAAATAAAATAGTAAAGAAAGTAAGAAACCAGAGGTGGTAGATGGTGAAAGTCCACCACCTGTTTCATAGATGCCCATCATTTGGGCAGGGTCTCTTTTATAAAGGCAATGATCTCATTCACGAAGGCTCCACCCTCATGACTCACCTCCCAAAGCCCCGACCTCCAAATTCTATCACACTGGGCATATTAGAATGAAGCATATGAGCGTCGGAGGGATGCACACTCAGCCTATAGCAATTTCCTGGGCTGGGAGATAAAATCCCCTTTTACTTTTAGGAACGTTAGTACTTCTATCCAAATTGTACCCAACTCTTGCCAACTTTAGCGTTATTGTTGCATTTCATTTAAAGATGCTTCCTATTTTGTGCTCTGCTTTGCTCCTCACTTAACTTGCAGACAGTGATATGCTTTCTAAGTGATTTCAAGGACAGGGTTTCCCAAAACAGTCCTAAAGTAGAGAAAACACCCTGCACTTCACAGTTCTGGAGTGAGAAAACCGGAGTTTAACTAAACTCCTCTTTCTGAAGTCACTAGGTTTTTGTGACCTTGAGGAAGTCTTTCTTATCTGACCCATGTTCATCTGAAGATTGGATATAGCAATAATGGCCTGACTGGTTTTTGCTGAAAATAAATAAAATACTGTCAGTGGTTCTCTAATCTGGTTCCCAAACCAGGAAGCATATGAGAGGCATTGGTGTTTGCATAATAATATCTTAGGATATTTAACTTGTGCCCAAGTGTCCTCTCGAATGACAGTCTTGCAGATGCTAGCAAACAATCTGACCACCACCAAGCCTGTGGCCCGATTAGCTATAAACTATATGCACTTACCTTTGGGTGCTGAATCATTTATTCCAGGGCTGATTTGCTTGTTTAGGTCTTAATCTAGGCATTCTTAATTTATGTCAAGATATGGATTATCTAATCATTGCCATGGGGCACAAAATATGAAGCTAGACCCCTGGATGAGAGGAATTGGTTTCCATCCCCTGTGAGGCTGGGTGTACCCTGCTTAACACTGCAGCTTAAATAGAGAAGGGGGTTGTTTGCCACATCAGGCTGAAATCAGGACTGGAATGGAGTAGAGAAAGGCCTGGACTATTCAGGTTGAATGACAGAGATGGCTTGCTTTGAAAGGGAGACAGACCATATGAATTGTATGGCCTTCCTAATATATACAAGGCAGTTTCCAAAAGTATAAAGTGATATTATTATCATGAGTTTGCAGATGGGGAAACTATGTTTTAGAGAAGTAAGAGTTTTATTTACATATATGATGAATTTTTCAATTCTAACTAGTTCTCTCTCTAATACCACATCATCCCTGTGTTGAGTAATAGGATGGAATTCCAGAGGCAAAGTTTGTCCCCTTATGCTGTACTTTACATCTCTGTCACTGCTTTTTTATATATTAAGGTCAAGTTTAAGGAGAAAATAAAAACAAAATACATTATCATTCCCCACAGGAAACATTCAAACCACTTTAACACTATCAGCATTTGTGAGAAGAGTAATTCAAACAATGAACTGGTGGCTGGTACCATGATAAAATAAACAATTTTGCAGTAGATTAAAAAATTATACTTTGAAATAATTTATTGTAATAAATAGAAGACATTGTTTGCAATAAATTTATTCCAATCCATACCAAATAACATAATTCTATATAGTAAATAAAATGATTTAGCAATTGGTATTATAAACATTAGTTCTCATGATAATTTAAATAATAGGCCATCCTCTCCATTACTTTAGGTAAAGGGTAACCTATGATATGAACAGTTGATTAAAACCCAGCATCTAGGCTCATCAAATTAGATTGGAATTTGAGAATGATGATTAGAAAACACAAGCAACCATAATGAGTAAAAGCATTTCACAGACTAACAATTACTATAAATCTGGTTGAAAGGGAAATAGGGGACTTGAGTTTACAAATTTGTGGGAGGTGGTACAGAATATGAATAAAGAACCTGAAATTCGTCATAAGACATTTAACACTTACTCAAGCAATTTACTTAATTCTGAACCTAGATTTCTTTATCTGTAAATGAGGATAATGACATCTAGGTAAGGAAAACAATTGTTCAGATCATATCAAGCCATGTAAATAAAGCCCAGGGCACAAAGTTTTACATGAGGGTAAAAATGATTGGTGTGTTTCAAATTCTTTCTTGAAAACTGAAGATATGCCTTTTTCTCAAGTAAAGAATAATCATCATTTTTGTATATGCATGTCTATTAAATAAACACATTAACAATAAATTCTTGTAATTTCCTTTCATTGTTTTAAACTTATCCCATTTTAGGCTGAATTTGTAGAATTTCCTTGTTAATAAAATGAGATTACTTATTTTAAGTTCTTATTGTGATTGATTAAATTATTATTTATATAGCTTCTTGAGTCTCTTTCCCTTGGTTATTATATTTCATTATACTTATGTGTCCTAGTTACTGTATATTTTCAGATTGTACACACCACTATTATAGACTATTCCCCACATAACTATGGAATACTAGGTCAATCAGGAAAAGTGTAAAAATGTATAATCATGGAATATTTGTAGGTAATGGTATAAGTAATTGATTACCAGAATTACTAAATCATGAAATGCATTTGAGAATAAATATTTGCCAAGACACAGAAGCCCTTGCAGATATGTTACCTGACATCAGAATTTGGAGCTTACATCAGTTCAGAAAAATATATTCAAAAATAGGTGCATGGAAAGAGTATACAAATATTTTGCAAAATCCAGAGAGCTTAATAGATTGGATCTACTCCATATATTTAAGCATTTTTTTGCTTATCACTCATCTCTCCTCATTAGAAAGTTCCATGAGGGCAGGGAATTTCATTTCACTTATTCACTGATATGCATCACAAGAACTTAATATAGCCCCTCATACTTAGTATTTAATGAGTGTTAGCTGAATAAATGAATAACTTTACATTATCTTGACAATGAAAAATAAACTTATATTAAAGTGAATTATAACAGATATGTCTCCTAGGAAAAAATATTTATAATTCTGGGCTTCTTATCCTCCACTCATCTTATTTATAGGGATTTAAAAAAATATTTTTATTGATTTCAGAGAGAAAGGGAGAGGGAGAGAGATAGAAACATCAATGATGAGAGAGAATCACTGATCGGCTGCCTCCTGCACACCCCCTCACTAGGGATTGAAACCACAACCTGGGCATGTGCCCTTGTGCCCTTGACTGGAATGGAACCCGGGGCCCTTCAGTTAACAGGCCAGCACTCTATCCACTGAGCAAAACCGGCAAGGGTGGGATTTTTTTAATGTGTAAAGTAGCACCAATTACTATAATCTGAATGGATATGGACAACATCTATAATAATAAAAGTATAATATGCTAATTAAATCAGATGTCCTACCGGACAACCTTCCAGATGAGGATGAAGCTGGGGTTGCAAGGGAAGCCTGAGTCCCGGGTGCTGGAGGGAAGCAGGTGCCAGCAGCCAGGGGAAGGAAGGCCTAGTCTTGCATGAATTTTGTGCGTCTGGTCTCTAGTCTAATATAATTATAGACATTTGAGCAGACTAATTTTTTTGCATAAGCTGGTTAGGCATGTCTTTAGGGTTTTATATTGTTGCTCTTTCTCAAAATATCTTCTTTTATCATGATAATCAAGGGAACTGAGGATGGAAGGCCTCTTGTCACAGGAAAATACAAATGAGAGCTTCTCTTTTTGATATGTCTTTTCAGGCCAGATCATAGGCAAGATCCTCCTCCATGAGGGAAGTAGAAAGTTCACACCCAGGCAGCCGTGTCATCAGCACAGACCTGGAAGGACCTCAGCAGGAAAACGGCCATGCTTTTCCTATTAGTGAAAGTCTCTGAAG
This sequence comes from Myotis lucifugus, assembly GCF_000147115.1. Classification (NCBI taxonomy): domain Eukaryota; kingdom Metazoa; phylum Chordata; class Mammalia; order Chiroptera; family Vespertilionidae; genus Myotis; species Myotis lucifugus. Next base: position 1,063,003 of record NW_005871336.1, on the reverse strand, counting down.
AATTAACGAAATCAGGGTGCAGAGGTGTGCTTGTTCTCAAGGTCTCCTGTTATATCAGTCTCTTCGATCAGGGTTTTTGGTGTGGGAAACTTTGCTGATCATTATCCTTACTTGTATTTCAGTATCGTCTTAAAGGAACCATCAGGGTTAAGATATAATGCCACGAATTTGTGACTAATAATCAATACAATGTCATTGCAGCCCCAGGGACATTTAATAATGACAAACAGGTGGTATTTTTTTCACAGTTTTGCAAAATGCAAGGCAGGAAGCTCTTGAATATGTAAATTATACTTAGAAAATATTTTTTTTTCCAGTTAGAAATAAATAGCTACTTGAGTAATGAGCCTAGGAGAATGAGTGATGACCATTAGTTTTCGCTTTCCCCATCTTCTAAGCAATTCTTGAAGAAAAACATACTATCTATCGTTATTGAAGTAATTACAATGGATGCCTGACTTACAAAAAATAATCCATTTTCTTCTAAGTGACAAAACCATAGCTGCTAAGAAAAATGGAAGCATATAGGAATTATGATGGAAAAATAGTAAGAAGAATAAAAATGCTAAATACTGACTTAAAATTGATCACTGACTTTAGAAGTCACCATATTAAATATTTGTCTGTTGGTATGATATCTTTTTCTAATTCCAGTAAAAATAAAGATTAAAAATTAAAATTATATTAAGGTAGATATGCTAGGCAATTCATGCTACACGATCTCAATATCTATTGATACTAAATTAACAAGACAAGAGGCTAAATTAACAAACTTTTTGAGGCAAAAAAATGTAAAGATCATGTGATAAGGTGACCAAATTTGCAGTTGGACTCTGACTTTATTTGTCTCTCCTTGGCTTGTGGAAGTGAAGGGTTAACAGGTAAATGGAATGAGTTTGGCAATTCTTAACTTCAGGTGTCATGTTAATACACAACAGAAGGTGGTACATAATATCTAGTATAATCTAATACATACTTTGGATCATATATTGATGGTGGATTACTGTACAGGCTTCCTTCAAGCCACAGAGGTGGATGACACCTCTGTGGGTGGGACTAGATGCTCCACTAAAAGAATATTAGTAAACATTAGTTTGGTAGGCATCTTAGACTGGAGTAAGAAGTTAAAATGATTCCTTTTTGCCTTAGAAAAGCCTTCCTCTGACTCAATGTCCTAAGAATAAAAGTAACCAAAAAAATCTCTAGTGTGCTTGTGTATGTATGTGCCAATGGGTAAAGGGATGATTTGTCTTTAGATGGGGGTGTTTTGAAGTTATTTTCTTTAGTCTTTCTTATATATTCTTTAATGTCCATGGAAAAAGAAATTGTAATACTCAATAACTATGAGACAGTTAAGGTTGAGTTGAATTCTGACCCCTAGTCAGGGCTAGAGAAAAATGAGGACAACTGAAGACGTTGACGTGTTCCTTTGTAAAAGAGGAAAATATACTGGTAAAAGGTTGAAGGTTTGCTGAACAAGTTACTGTAGAGCTATTACTGAGCACAGTGACTACCCAGAATGCAAATCAGTTGTATCTCCTACCAATGCCCTCAGCTAACCATATCTATAATATGACATAAACTATATAATATTTGCATATGTAAAGCTTAATGTATATATTATGCTATACAGTGGGTCGTTGACTTACGAGTGTCCCAATTAATGAGTTTTTCGAGATACGAGCCATGTCTCGGCCAATTTTTTGCTTTGAGTTGCGAGCTAAAATTCGGGTTACGAGCCAACTTCAGATACCCCACCGCTAGTTGGCGCAGCGAATGTCACAGTGAACGCCACAACATCAGTCCAGCATCATGTGTCTCACTCGTTCACTTTTTGATTTGACATACGAGTAATTTGAGTTACGAGCTCATAGCCCTTCTCCATAGAGAGGATCAGATCAGCTTAAATAACCCAAGCCAAATCCAGATCGACATCCTAGAGGTTTACCAATTAAAAAACTAATCCAGTCTATACTAAGAATTCAAGCAGAAAATTTATAAGCAAACCGATCTTCAGCCTGGCTTGAGTCACATGACACGCATATGTAAAGCTTAATGTATATATTATTCTATACAGTGGGGCCTTGACTTACATGTCACCAAGGAAGAAAGGAAAATGTACGGGACATACGCAAACCAAAATGCTAAGTTCTAAAGCACCCAGCACAACAGTAGGCATGATTTGTTTCTCAGTGATTCATGTGTCTATTGAAATCATTCTTTATAGTTTACTAGGGGCCTGGTGCACGAAATTTGTGCACAGGGGCAGGGGTGGGTCCCTTAACCTGACCTGCACCCTCTCCAATCTGGGAGTTTCTGTCTGTCTTTTCAATCATATGAGCAAATTGTCTGAGACCCCAACCCAGTTTGATGTGGTGCTCACAGAATAATACAGGTCTTTTTTTTTTTTTCTTTGCTCCATTGGTGGAGATTTCCTAGAAGTTGCAGGATATCTTCCTTTTAATTTTTCCTTGACACTCTGACTTTACTTATGTCTCTCACCTTTGCTTTCCCTCTACCCCCAACCTGCAACAGTAACCTGCTCCAGGCTCACTTTTCTCTAGTGTCTAGGACAGTGGTCGGCAAACTCATTAGTCAACAGAGCCAAATATCAACAGTACAACGATTGAAATTTCTTTTGAAAGCCAAATTTTTTAAACTTAAACTATATAGGTAGGTAGATTGTTATTAACTTAATTAGGGTACTCCTAAGGCTTAGGAAGAGCCACACTCAAGGGGCCAAAGAGCCACAGTTTGCCAACCATAGGTTTAGGAGATCCCGCAATGTGTCTGCCTCCAGAACTACAATTCCCAGAATCCCTGGTGCTCCCCACACTCTTGGTTTTCACTTCTGGTCCAGGAGCTGCAGAAACCAAAAGGACTGGGAACTTCAGGTGCCCCCATGCTGGGCTGACAGGACCAGACACTCTGCTGGCCACAGAGAGCTGTCTCACCAATGCCTGATTCTGGCTGATTCTGTCAGTCTCCACAGCAGCGATGAGGAAGCTGGGGCCACCGAGTGAGCCAAGCCCCAAAAGCTACCTACTCTCTGTCCACTCTCCTGCTCTGCCAAGCCCCCCAAGCCGCCCGTTCTCCACCTGCTCTCCGCCCGCTCTCCTGCCCTGCCCCCAGCTGCTCGGCGCCTGTGTGCATGCGCGCTGCCCATAGGCCTGCCATCTTTGTTGGGTTAATTTGCATATTCACTCCCGATCGGCTATGGCATCACGGAGGGATGATCAATTTACATATTTGTTTATTATTGGTATAGATATATCACATAGGGTCCTATGGAGCTCTTTTTCAAATAAAAACCATAATTAATTTGAACATTCCTAATTTAAAATCATTTTATTTATTAATTAAAGAATTGCTTTAGCTACAAAATATTTAACTATAAAAACAAGTAAAATTATATGTTCAACAAAATTAAAATCATGTTTCAGAAAAGGTTTGTTCTTGTAAACTTATGCCAAATTTACAAGGGTCAGTTTTTCTCCTTAAACAACGTTCATAGTTTTTTAAAAATTTAAGTTTTATCTTTCAGTTAAAAATTTTAAATCACCTTTGTTCTCTCAGTAGTGTACTAGCTTAAATTATAATTCTAGTATCTTTTGTTACCTGTAAGAGCTTGGATTAATGTTGAGTTAACAAATCAGAATTGGCTATCTGGTATGGTCCAATTAAGATAGAAATTATAAAACACAGGAACATGAAAAGTGGTGATCTATATATTAGAGTATGGTCATCAATTAACGAGCTGAAAAGAAAGTACCTACATTTGCATACATTTGAATTGAATTATTGCACATGCTTCTTTTTGAAAAATATAAAAAGATGTATATAATGGTGCCAGATGACTAATAACTTAATGCACATGCTGTGTTGCTGTTGTTTATTGGGGTAAAAGAGAGTAATATTGTTTTAAGGCAAAATTATCTGATATTAGAATGTAAACAGATATAATGAAACAGAAATTTTACAATCTCCAGTAAAAGCAGATGCCTGAAAAAAAAAGATTATTTTTTTAACTTTATTGTATAAGTACTTTAAAAAATGAGTTGGGAAAAAACACACAAACAAAATATGTTAAAAATTTTTAGCAAAGTTGGCACAATATTATGAGTTTATGCATAAAAAAATACAAAGGCTAGTGATTCTTCTATTTCAAATAATTATTAGGACATATGTTTAGCAGATGCTTTTGGAAACTCCACAAGACACTCTCAATAGATGCTGAGATTTCCTACTGTGTCACATTTGGGTCCTAAAAATCAAGCCATGTTTAGACCAGAAGCTCCTAGGACAGTGGTTCCCAAACTTATTTGGCCTACCGCCCCCTTTCCAGAAAAAATATTACTCTGCTGAGAAATTAATTTTTTTAAATTTTAATAGCAATTAAACAGAAAGATATATGTATTAATGTTTCTTTCTACCTTTTTCGTAAAATATAGTAAAGAAAGGTGTAAATTAGAAACATTGAAGTTTGAAATTATGAAACTATTTATTGAACTCAGAATAGAAAGGTAATACAAAAAAAGTTAAAACAAACGCACCTGTGGCCATCACCGCCCCCCTGGATCGCTGCAGCGCCCACCAGGGGGCGGTAGCGCCCACTTTTGGAATCACTGCCCTAGGAGCTTGGATATTATATTCTTCTCTTGTTGCTGGGTCTGTGAGGGTATTATGGGTTGGATTGTATCCCCTTAAAATTCATATGATGAAGTCCTAAGCCCCAGAATGTGACCTTATTTGTAATAAGGTCTTCACAGAGGTAACCAAGTTAAAGTGAAATGCAGTATGACCGGTGTCCTCATAAGAAGAGAAATTTGTGTACATAGACATACATAGAGGGAAGATAATGCAAAGAGACAGAGGGAACCTAACCATCTACAAGCCAAGTAAAAAGCCCTGGAATAGATAGTCCCCTCACAGCCTTCAAAGGAACTAGTCCTGCCAACACCTTAATTTGGGATTTCTAACTTCCAGAACGGTGAGACAAACGTTTCTGCTGTTGAAGCCACCCAGTCTAATATAAAGGGAAAAAGTCAAAACATGTCATCTGCAGGTGGCACAACCTCGAATTAAGCCTACCATGTTTTTATTCTGAGTCAAAAACAAACATTAACAAATTATGCATGCCTCCTTCAGCACTAGAGACAAAATACTCATCACTCTAACAGGAATGAAATAACCTATAAAAACTATAATCTCTTTTTTCTTCCAATATGTTGTGTGTTCCTCAGAATGCAATTCAAACAATGGTTTTGCTTACAGAAGCCATTTTGAGACTAGATTTTCTGTCAATAACAAGAAAATGTCCTGATTAGTTACTTTAGCTCTGAATGTAGTAATTGCCGAAATCGCTTAGTTACCCCAATGGCTTAGGTTCTTCATTTCAGACACAATAAAATAAATTACAACATATCTGATGACCTGAGCAGGGGATGGTTTATGAAGGGGGACAACACAGTACTTTTCTCTCTCAATGGTCACAAGAAAAATCCAAAGCAATGAAGAGTACCTGCAACCTGGACAGCACAGAGCTTAGCTTAATTATACACAGAACCTGTCATTTGTGTTCAACAACTCAATTTCCCCAGGACTTCCCTAACAGTCAAACTTGGCAGTTTTCTTGTCTAAAATCTTTATGAGTGTTTGCACCCTTAAAACTTTCAACCCTCTACCTAAGGAGGTGGAGTTTCCTCTCAACCTCTTGCTTAAATCCATGGCAAAGCAAAACTGCTGTTGACTCCAGTAATAAATCACAATATTTCAACCATCAGGGCATTTAATTTGTTCTGGAAGTCAATTGGGACCTGCTGATGCCAAAATGTAATATATTGTTAGTTAGAAAAAAACAACAATCCTGGACATTACACGTCAGTGCAAGACGGACCGCCAGGCACCTTGATGCCCAAGCAACAATGTACAGTTTGTAAAACCCAAACAGACAAATTGTAAAAAAAAATGCACTTTGACTTTAACACCAACATTCATAGGATTTGACTGGAGTGAAAAAGCCCAATGGCTTTGCAGAAAAAATGGTAAGTTCTACCTTGCTGTTGAGGTTTGTTACTGAAGGAAATGTGTTTGTTAGAAGAATATGAAGGGGCTGTGGATATAATTTCATGGTTTTTTTAAATATATGTTGTTTTTATTGATTTCAGAGAGGAAGGGAGATAGAGAGAGATAGAAACATCAATGATGAGAGTGGATCATTGGTTAGCTGCCGCCTGCACATCCCACACCAGGGATCTAGCCCACAGCCCTGGCATGTGCCCCAACCTGGAATGAAACTGTGACGCCCTGGTTCATAGGTCAATGCTCAACCACTGAGTCACATCGCCAGGCTAATTTCTTGACTAAAGATCTCTAATTAGCAAATAGTGTTTTACTAAATATGACTGAGTTAAAAGTTATTAATTGATCTATTTATTCAGAAATTATTAGCACATCAAATTCCACAAAGGAGAATGTTTTTACTATTTCCAGATGCTGTTTATTAGTAGATGAGGAACTACATCATCTGCTAACCTTGGAACCTGTGGTAACTGAGAGAACATTGGAACCATAGCTGTGTGCTGCTGGCTACAGAGATATTTGTCCAAATGATGAGCAAAACAATTAGGTCTTAGTTTCTGCCGGGATTTATAGCCTAATAATTGTTTCCATCACAATTAAGACCAGATATAGCCCAAGGAAGTGACTTGACTAATAAAGTGATTTTTATCAACCATTATGAAGAAGGCATCAAGTATTTAAATGTTTATAGTTGTCTGATGGTGCCTTGGTTCTAGGAAGTTAATAGGGAAAATGGTGATGGTAGACTTTGAGATGTATTTTGAGGCAGAGCCAGAAAGAATTTAGTAATAGATTAAATGTGGGTTGTAAGATCCAAATAAATTAAGGATTATTTGTAGGATTCTTTTAGCCAGAATAGCTGTATAGCTAGTAGGGCCATTAACCAGAATGCGGGATACTGGGAGAGGAAGAGGTTTCTATTGGAATGGAGGGTAGGGTATGTTAGTATTTGTTTTTGACCCAATTATCTTTGAAAAACCCATTAGGTATTCAAATGGATATGTGAGAAGGCATGAGTATAGATAATTGAGGGGGGTGGGATGAAAGTATGAGATAAATAAATAGGAAACATCGTCATATTTAAAGTATGGACATGGGTGACATAACAAGGGAAATCAGCAGATGAAGAAAAGAAGAAGTTCAATGCTTGAACACTGACACATAGGAACACTTAGGCTGCAGACAGAAGATGAAAAATACTCAATGGAAACCAAGAAACGAAAACCTGAAAGTAGGAAGAAAACAAGATAAGTGTAGTGTTACTGGAGACTGCAAAGGTAGAGGATGGTCACTGTTGAAAAGCTACTGAGAACTTAAATGAAATGGGGGAAGGAAACTGGCCATTATGTCAAGAGAAATGGTTGGTGATATCAATACATTGTGGGCAATAATAAACTGCGAGACTCATGTTCAGATTAAATGAGCTGCAATACAGAAAATGATTACTTTGTTTATCTAATGCTGCGTAACAAATTACCCTGAAATTAGTGGCATGAAACAATCATTTATCATGCTCATGGAGTCTCTGGGTTGGAAATTCAGGAAAGACTCAGCTGGGCAGTCCTGGCTTAGGGTCTCTTATGTGGTTGCAATCAGTATTTGCTGAGCCTATAGTCACCCAATAGACTGACAACACTGGAGGATTCAATGCCAAGGTAGCTCAGTCACATTTAAACTAAGTTGTTCGAGAGCCCACTGCATGGGAGAACATATTTGCCAATGTTATCACTGATAAGGGTTTAATCTCCAACATTTACAGGGAACTCATACAGCTTAACAAAAGAAAGATAAACAACCCAATAAAAAAATGGGCAATGGACCTAAATAGATACTTTTTGAAAGAGGACAGAAGGAAGGCCAAGAGACATATGAAAACATGCTCAAAGTCACTAATCATCCAAGAGATGCAAATCAAAACGACAATGTGGTACCATCTGACACCTGTCAGAATGGCTATCATCAACAAATCAATAAACAACAAGTGCTGGTGAGGATGCAGAGAAAAAGGAACACACGGGCACTGCTGGTGGGAATGCAGACTGGTGCAGGCACTGTGGAGAACAGTATGGAGTTTCCTCAAAAACTAAAAATGGAACTCCCATTTGACCCAGTGATCCCACTTCCAGGAATATATCCCAATAAACTGGAAACACCAATCAGAAAGGCTATATGCAGCCCTATGTTCATAGCAGCACAATCTATAATAGCTAAGATTTGGAAACAGCCTAAGTCCCCAGCAGCAGATGAGTGGATTAAAAAACTGTGGTACATCTAGACAATGGATTACTATGCTGCTGTAAAAAAGAAGGAAATCTTACCAGTTGTGACAGCATGGATGGGTGCACAAGGAGAATATTATGCCAAGTAAAATAAGCCAGTCAAAGATAAATATCACATGATCTCACTCATTTATGGAATATAATGAACAACATAAACTCATGAACAAAAACAGATCCAGAGACAGAGAAGCATCGATCAGACCATCAAACCTCAGAGGGAAGGTAGGGGAGGGTAAGAGTAAGGGGGAATGATCAACCAAAGGACTTGTATGCATGCATATAAGCCTAACCAATAGACATAGACACCAGGTGTGTGAGGGCATGAGTGGGGGGATTAAGGAGGTAATGTAGGGATAAGGACACATATGTAATACCTTAATCAATAAAGAAATTTTTAAAAAAGTAAGTTGTTGCTCACTGGCTAGCAACTATAGCTCCTATCCTTGATGGTTTTCAATTTACAATACATAGGTAGTCAGCAACAATATAAAGCAAACTTGACTAACTAAATAATAGGCATAGAAACAACTTTGAAAACTTTTATAGTTAATAGCAACAATCGTCTTCATCTTTAGCCATTCTTAAGTAATTCTGTGGTGGGAGGCAGGGTGGGAGTGGAGAAGTTCTAAATTCTGAGAATTCAGTAGAAGATGATTTTTTTCTAAATATAGGAGGAAAAGGAGAAAATACAACAATAAAATCTGCACATTTCTTGATCTTGTGGATTTGGCCCAACCTTGATTAAAGCTGAGTAGAGGTTATGGATGGCGAAAGACTAGTTTAATATTTTCTTCAAAGTTACAGCAAATCTACTTAAATAGTTCTGAATATTCAAGATGCCAAGTTAGATGAACAATAAGGAATAATAATCAAAATCTACATATTGACCTATAAGAAATTATTCAGTAAAATACTAGAATTTTTAATTTTGTTTTAGAGCCAATCTACTAATGTACAGCAAATAAAATATTTAGCTAAGTAGTTAGTTACTTTGCCTCTTGGTTATTTCATTTTCAATTTCTACAACAAACAGTTAATGTGAAACTGTAGAAGGAAAATGGACTTTTATCTATGAAAAAAGATATTCTTAATATGTTTTTAAATTATATTGGGATTTATATTTTTCACTTTACATAAACTCAAAATCATCATCATATGCCTTTGTTCGCTTGCTTTTCTGAAGCTTATAAAATGTGGACATAAATGTAATAGCAGAAGTAAAACGTGTTTGCCGTTATTTTATAACCTTGAACATTTTTTGAATTCCACAGTAAGAAATCTAAACTAGAAAAATAGTCTCAGCAATAGCAAGTATGTGGGAGTACAGTTGTTTTATTACATCCCTGTATTCAGGTGTAATTCTTGCTCAGACTACATATTTACATATTCAGTGTCGTTTACTATTGCTCTGCCATCTAAGATGATTTGCATATTAAATATTTGTTCCATTTCTTGCTTTGTGAACTTTTGCGGTTGACAAATCATAGTTTCACATGTTGTGAATCACGGTTTCATTTTTTATCTTCCTCTTTAATCTAAAAATGATCCTTTTCCAGGCAAGCAGCTTCCTCCAAATGGGATACATTACTACTTAATTCATACCTCTAGGACCATTAGTGGCAACATGACGGCATAGAGAGGAATAAAGGAGCATGATAGAACTCATGCGTTCAGGTCACAGTGACCCTAAACTCTGGTTTTGACAATACTTCTGTGACCTAGAAGATGATTTTTAACATTGTGACTCAGAAATTCCAGGTGTAAAATTGAGAACACCAACAAGTGTGCTTTTGCAAGATCTATTCATGTGAAGCATAATATTTATAAACCATCTATGATATTTTTATTTTTATCCAATCAATGATAGCCTCTTTATTATTAATACAGCAACAGCCATTCTTCCTGATAGTCTTTAATTTGGTTTAATTATCTAGCAGAGAAACTGACAAATAGAATTCATTAGATATTCATTAAGCTGAAAAGAGCTGTCTCAGTTTTCAGGGGTTTAAAGGATCAGTATAAATGCTTATATTCATTCATGTCAGTCAATCCATTTTCTCCTACTGTTAACAGACCCTGAAGCTTCAACCCTGGAGCCACAGGCGTGATCATCTGACACATCATGGGCTGTTCACAGCACCCTCGGACCAGGCTACAGTGATTGGTCCAGAGATGAGCTCATGATCCAAACAAGTTTATAGTCTTTACTGGAATTTCATATATTGGAGTTGAGAGTGAGGGTTGGATTGATCCTTGTGTGTTGCTAATTTTAATTAAATATAATGTTCTTTCCAACAAGGAGATTCTTGTTATAAAATGAGTGAATATAGGCAAAATACAAAGTCTAAGTGGTTTAACAAGATCTAAGAAATGTTACATTTCCTATGCTAGCAAATGCAAAAATGAGAATGGAGATTCATGCTCAATTACAAAAATAGAGGGTGTTTTTGTGATTTGTTTTTATTTTTATTTTTTGAGATGTGGTTGGCCGAGTTCACCTGCTTCATTCCCCACCTCAATCACTCACCATATGTTGTCTCTGTTCATTTTAAAATATTTCACTAACTTTCCTTAGTTATCTAGAAACTTATTTTATGACTTCTAAGGTAAATGTCACTATCATATAAAAATGTGTTTTCTTGTTAGAAGCTGAAATTGAAGGCAGCTGCTGGTCTTTCCACTTGAAATAACTTTTCATATACATGGAGGATTCTCAGACCCACATGAAACAATATGAACTACTTTCACCTTTCTTATAAATTCTACATCCAGCTCTGTTACTTATTTTTATACCTCTCCTCTGACTCATCTCCAATCTGCTCAATTCCCTGAAAATGAAAAATCTCAGGAATGCTCCAATGAATCTAATAAGATCTTTAATCATATTGAAAATGACTTGCTTATTAGGCTGAAGTTAATTTATTCTAGTAACATGGTTGGGTATTATATAAACAGTCTATGTAAACTACTTTTATTTCTAGGATGATGCCAATTGTTTCACTTCAATGAACAACATAAAATCCCCCCCCGCCCCCGCCCACCCCTCTTCTAACAATCCCAGAAACTTGTTAAATTGTTTGTCTTCAACTTAGAGACATAGCCAGAGGCACCTGGTCAGGCAAGACATGATAAGTGCCAAGGGAGGGAAGAGGATGGGCTCAACACGTGAGGACCCTAATTCTTTCCTTTTTTTCCAACACCATCTAAATACAAAACTTACATAGTACTCCTGCCCTATGCACACCACGATACAACTATAAAAAATGAGAAATAACTGGTAATGTACACTTTTAAAAATATATATTTTTATAGACTTCAGAGAGGAAGGGAGAAGGAGAGAGAGATAGAAACATCAATGATGAAAGAGAATCATTGATCAGCTGCCTCCTACACACCCTCTACTGGGGATCGAGCCCACAACCCAGGCATGTGCCCTGACCAGGAATCAAACTGTGATATCCTGGTTCATAGGTCAAAGCTCAACCACTGAGTCATGCTGGCCAGGTGAGAGAACATAAAATTTTTTACAAATGAGAAACCTTGACATTCTATGTTGTGCAGATTTCTATTTGAAATGTATGTTGAGATTATATTTAAAGGAAATGGAATGTGTGATTATTTCTCTCCACAGTAGGTGGGGTTTGGCAGAAAAATTATGGTACTTACTGAAAATACAATAATATATATTTTCTCCATATATCTAAATTTTTATATGAATAGAATATTCTGGTCACCTTAAACTAATAATAATAAATTTTAGAGAAAATAAAATTTGTAGGGACATAAAGTGGATTGGGGTTCCCTGGTGCTGAGGAGGGATATAGAGATTACCTATAAAGAGGCATGAAAAATTCTACTGTGTGATTAAAATATTCAGGATTATGATGACAGCTGCACAACTGGGTAAAATTATAAACCTAATTAAATTGTACACTAAACTAAAAAATAAATTTTAAATATACTGATTGACTAAAATACATATAAATATACCTTTGGAAAAATATATAAACTAGATGGACTCAATTTTTTTAAATGACCTTACTTCATTGTCACCCAATTATCTTTCCTTCTAGTGTCTGTAATAGTGGCTTATTTATGGTTGGTATTATATATATATATATTTGATTTCAGAGAGGAAGGGAGAAGAAGAGAGAGATAGAAACATCAATGATGAGAGAGAATAATTGATTGGCTGCCTCCTGTACACCCCACACAAGGGACCAAGCTGCAACCAGGACATGTGCCCTGACCAGAAATCCAAGGGTGACCTCCTGGTTCATAGGCTGATGCTCAATCATTGAGCTACACTGGCTGGGCAAAATATTTTTTAACAACTTAAAAAAAGGAAGGGAGTGAGGAGGAGACTAAGGCTGAAAAAAGTAAGAAGGGAGAGAGAAAGGAGTGAGGGAAAAGGACCAATATTTGCCATTCATCCTTCTAATTGCTTTTATGTTGGAAATGATCACCTGCACTCTTAGCTCTTATTCTCAAACACAAATACACAAAACACATTATACAAATATATTTTAATTTTAGGAAATTGAGCATTATATTTTACATTTATGTTACCATTTTTTTCACTTCAGAATGTCATGTCAGTACATATAAGTCTAACATATCTTTTTTGTTCTTGCACAGTACACCATAATATAATTATGTTATTTATTTGGTCACTCTCTTCCCTTATTACTAGAATAAACATAAATTCATGAGTAATTGTGTATTTTGATTAATTAGAATCTTAAAACTGAGATTAATGATTAAGATGCATGGCATTAATAATAGATCATGAGAAGCTGACCTCAACATTTATTTAAAAATCAAATATGGAAGTAACACTTGCGTTAGAGCCTTGGCAAGATTAAAATATATTTGAGTCAAAATCCTCAAATATATTTGCCTTTAATTTATATTTTGTCAGTCATTGTAAGATCTTCTTCATCCCAAGATTATGAAATACCTTCTTATGTTTTCACTGAATTATTTTAGGATTTTCTTTACATTTAGAACTTTAATTCACTATCAAATTTTTATTATGATGATTCTAATCTATTTTTTCAAAAGGATAAGCAATTTGACTAACTTTTAAAAATAGGTTCATTTTCTCAAGTGACTGGAAACACTACTTTTAGCATTGCAGTAGCATTATTATAAGTGTGGCTGTTTTAATTCCCAAAGATTGTACAGGGGAATCTATTTTCTTGTCTTTTGAGCCTCTAAAAACTGCCCATATTCCTTAACTCCAGGCCTTCTTTGATCTTCAAAGGGAGCAATGGAGTCTTTGACACATTGCTTTACACTCACACTGACTATTTTGACTCACTCTTCCACATATAAGACCCTTGGGATTTTATTGGATAATCAGGACACTGCTTAGCTCCCTTAATTCCATCTACTGCCTTAATTCCTGTTTACTTGTCATATTACATATTCTCAGGTTTCAGGAATAAGGAAGTGGATGTCTTTGGGAAATCATTATTTTGCCTACTACAATGGATAATAGGTCTAAATTAGTCCAATTAGACCTTTGCTGGGAATGCTGAGAAAAAGACATTACTCTTTACTTCTGGAAAGAAATAGGGAAACTTATAGCTCAAGAATTTGCTAACATTCATCTTGGTGGCAAAAGGGAAATCAATCATAGGGTCAAGATGATATAATGGCTTTCAAAGGACAGAGAAGCATAAATTATTTGTTAGGTAATATCATGAAGCTACTATTAAGCTTCATCTACAGTTAACTCTAGTATTTTCAATTATTTTGAATAATAAGCTGTCCTTTACAACTAAGGCAGCATAAACCAGGTTTTTGTGATATGTAGGCAAAGCCAACCTATGTGATAACTTTGCTATTTTTATAGTTTTTATATTTATGGCTACTGAGATCTTTGTGTTCTCATATTATTTTTCCTCATTGCTCACTGATATCACACAGAAAACTAATAATTTTTAAATTATCATGCTAATTAATCTTTAATTAATTCTAAATTATATATAACTAGTAGCCCGGTGCACGAAATTCGTGCACATTAAAAGGGAATTAATTGCCCTAACCGGTTTGGCTCAGTGGATAGAGCATCGGCCTGTGGACTCAAGGGTCCCAGATTCGATTCCGGTCAAGGGCATGTACCTTGGTTGCGGGCACATCCCCAGTGGGCAGTGTGCAGGAGGTAGCTGATTGATGTTTCTCTCTCATCAATGTTTCTAATTCTCTATCCCTCTCCCCTCCTCTCTGTAAAAAATCAATAAAATATATTTTTTTAAAAAAGGAATTAATTAGCAGAGATATTTTAATATTGCTATTTGCCCTTTTCTATAATAGAAGTGTGAGAGATGAAAGGAAATTAGTAAAATGTATATGAAAATCATATATAAATGTATTAATAAATAAACAGTAACAAAAGGATATAACAACAGAGGCATGATATAAAAGCGACAAAAACATGATATGACAACAACAAAAACATGATATAAAAACAACAGTGATGCAAACAATGACTGATAAAGTGATTAAACTTATCTCCCTGTACACCAAATTAAGAGTGAAAACACTTTCAGAGTGCTTGACTAATTTCCCTTGTGATGAAGTACTTAGAACTTTAACTGTAACATCACATGCTCTTCAAACTCGAGAGAAAGCAACATATAACTGACCATGTGCAAAAACGGGTTCAGGTAGGAATATTCCTACTTTGTCTAGAGTTTGTCCTTGTGATTTATTAATAGTCATCACAAATGCTGGCATCACGGGAAACCATCGTCGAATCAATTTAAATGGGAGGCCAGTGTCAGATGGGGACAAATTAATTCTTGGAATCAGAACAGCCTCTCCCTCTTCAGATCCTGTTAATACTTCAGCTTTGATAATGTTAGGTCGTAATCTTTTGATAATAAATCTGGTACCATTACAAAGACCCCATTTACTATTGAGATTTCTCAATAGCATGATGATTGCACCCACTTTCAATTTTAATTTATGATATGGCATTCCTGAAGGAGTAATACTATTAAGAAATTTGATGGGAAAATTTTCCTTTTCAGCATCATCTGTGGAATCAATGGAATCATCACTCAAATATGTGTGAAAATCTCTATCGAGTATATCCAAATTTTCTTCATTTAATTTTTGAACATGCTCATTTTTTGGACAAAGAATTGCACGTTTATATATATATTTAATATTATCTATAGCAGTGGTTCTCAACTTTGGCTGCACAATAGAATCACCTGGGAATCTTTTTAAAATCCTGATTCCTGCGTCTCACCCTCGGAAATTGTTTCTTTGTTATGGGGTGGGCCACAACATTAGTAACAAAGAAACATAATTAAAACTTTATTGTGGGGAGCTGCTACAGTGTTTTGGACAGGTTCAAGCCTTGGACTGATGAGAGGGCACAGTCCTCTCATGGCCACGTGCAAGTCCCAGCTTGGAGGGCAGATCCCTCCCAGCACAATTATAGCCAACAGCTGTAGTTGTAAGCTTGAACCTATGATCTGAACACGTGGCCCCACATGCCTGAGTGATGTAGGCTTGATAGAGTTCAGGTGCATGTAGTTGAGTAGGATTGAAACCCAGGAGAATGTTGTAAACATCTTGGTCACACCCTTACTTTGCCTCATAGCATCTGCTATAAAATAAAGGCATGGCTATGGGCATGGTCACTGTCTCTCAGAGAAGCAGCATCCCACCAAGACCAGCTTTCATTCTCTTGTCTGTCTTTTCTAAGCCTTTCAGCCGTCCCCACTCAGGTTCACCCTTGGCCGTGCTGGAGCGGCACACTTTATAAAGATATGCCTCCACGCTCCCAGGACAGGTTCCTGCCTCAAACCCTGCCCTTACAGGAAACAGCTCGGGGCAGGGTGCAGCCATTGCCAAGACAACCCCTGCAGGACTGACTTCCTTCCACTTGGTCGAGGTTCTGATCATGATGAACACCACCCAGGGTTTTTATACAAGTAGATTATATTTCTTTGCATATTTAGGCAGAAAAACTTAGAATATTTAATTCATAATAGTATCTTTTTTTCAGTATCCATATCTCATTTATTTTTCTTATATTGACTAAGATTTCCAGCCTAAGTGCCCATCAGCAGACAAATGCATTAAAAACTGTGGTACATCTACACAATGGAATACTAAGCTGCTGTAAGAAAGAAAGAACTCTTACCATTTGCAACAGCGTGGATAGGTCTGGAGAGCATTATGCTAACTGAAATACACCAATCAGAGAAAGATAAATACCACATGATCTCACTCATTTGTGGAATTTAATGAACAACATAAATCAATGAACAAAAATAGATCCAGAGACAGAGAAGCATGGAACTGTCAAACCTCAAAGGGAAGGCAGGGGGGTGGGGTAAGAGGTAAACCAAAGGACTTGTATGCATGCATATAAGCTTTACCAATAGACACAGTCACTAGGGTGTGTGGGCATTTGCTGGGGAGTGGCTGGAGAGAGGTCAATGGAGGGGAAAAAATAATATTGTAATAGCTATGTATGGGCCAGGTGGGGTACTTGAAATATTAAGGGGACCACTCTTTAAAGTATATGCTTTTCCAACTACTATGTTGTGCACCTGAAAGTAATACAGAATAATGGGGGGTAATGTGGGGATAAGGACACATATGTAATAACTTAATAAAAAAATTTTTAAAATGTATTAAATGTGAACTATAATGGAAAAAAGATGGAAAATTGTATGTTATATGGTTTTCATCATCATAATAATAAAAACAAACAAAAAATCTATGTTTAAATGCTACATTTCACATTTAGTTCTAGCTCACAAGTTAAATATGTACATTGTTTCTTAGTACAAAAATACCTTTTTTTAATTTCTCTTTTTGAAAGGTCAAGGAAAATATTCTACCAATTGACCATTTCTGTTCTGAATACAGCATACAATGTTGACACTTCCATTGTTATCATTCCCAAGTTCAAAACCTTGGCACCCTATCTATATATAAATCATCACATTACCCACCCTGAAAGAAAATTATTTCATGATTACATGGGCCCACAGCTTAGAATGCTTAAATTGTGCAGGTTGAATGTTGAATGAGGTTGTCAGAAAGTGCACGAGGTCACAGATTTTTGAACGTGAACAGGGGTTTGTGACAATAATTGATCCCTATGATGGTGCCCATGGTAATTAACTCGCCATCAATTAATCTTTTTTATCAAGGCAAAACCTACTATTGAGAGTTTGCTAAACTTGTTATAAAACTTAGAAGAGTAAGATCTTGATGTACCAGAAACACAGAAGGCATTTGCCTTACAGCTTTACTCACTTCAGCGCCTTATTTTTGGCTGATTGTGTTCTTAAACTGTAGACCCTCGAGTCCTATATTCCTCACTTGTTTGTATTTTAAAACTTTTAATGAGCTCTTGTCCCATGACACTTTAAAGCAATCTGCCTTATTTTTTAAAAAAATAACAAAACAAAACACAGATTCTAAATGGGAGATTTTATGTTATCTCTTTTCTTCTTTTTTTCCCTGAGCCCAAACAGACAAAGGAAATGACTTTTCCCTGGGACACTGTAAAAGCTCTCAGATGAGTTTCTTTCTCTCTTCAGATTTCTTTCAGTTTTGCAGTGCACACAAAGGCTCATGTGGAGAATTCTACTTAATGTCTTATTCTGATTCCTCAAGTGAACTGAAGTACAACACGGAGGACCAGGAGACATTTTCCCTGTGAGCAGCCAATCATACCCTCTTGACTTCTGGTTGCTTCTTTGATTTCTCAGACAAATATTTCATTTCAGCACTGCTCTGTATTTCATACACCCGACCTAGCCATATTCTGATTTTTTTCTCCTCTCTCTTAAAGGGCAATGCAGAACATCTTTCAAATTACTCTGTAAAATGACAGAAGCACCATTATTATTTGAAAGGCAAATTTGCCTTCTCTCTATAGCTCTGAAAATCAGTTATGCTGCTTAGGAATCTTCCATGTCAGAGCTGAGGGAGAAAGTGTCCAAGTGGTAAGGTAATGTAATGGGAAATTATTTACTGTAGTTATTGTTAAAAATAATGTCTGTAAATATCATTATTTTGTCCATTATTTTTAATAGGTCTGTTGACAAAAAGTAAACCAATTCACTCACATCTATTGAATTTGATATTGGAATAAGATATTAGTGAGTCTGTATAGACCTATTTAGGTATATATATTCATTGACTACATACTTTTTTGATTTCTCACTTGATAAAGATTTTTTAAAAATTGTTTTTAATTTATTTCAGAGAGGAAGGGAGAGGGAGAGAGAGACAGAAACATCAATGATGAGAGAGAATCATTGATCAGCTGCCTCCTGCATGTCCCACCCTGGGGATCGAGCCCACAACCTGGGCATGTGCCCTGACCAGGAATTCAATCATGAACTTCTGGTTCATAAGTGGGAGCTCAACCAACCACTGAGCGACACTGGCTAGGCCACTTGATAAAGACTTTATTCTACATTTTCCATCAATTAGGAAAATATTTCATTCTGCATTCTAGTGTAGAGTTTTAAATATATCTTATTTATTTTTTTCTTTTTAAAAATATATTTATTGATTTCAGAGAGGAAGGGAGAGGGAGAGAAAGAGAGAAACATCTATGAGAGAGGAATGTAATCAATCGATTGCCTCCTGCAAGGCCCCTATTCGTGATCGAGGCTGCAACCCAGGTATATGACCTGTCTAGGGATCAAACCTGCAACCTATCGGTTCCTGGGTCAATCTCAACCACTGAGCCACACTAGCCAGGCTATAGTGTAGATTTTTAGAAGGGTTTTGCAGGGAGGAGGAGGACAACACACATTTGGTAGGGTCAGAAATCATACAACTATATTAACAAATTTTATTATGCTTAACAATGAACTTATATAGGTAGTTCAAGTGATGCACACATGAACGTATATTAGGATTACACACAGAAATTAGACTACATATATTTCCAATTTAATTTCCTTTTATTCAGATCCCCAAAATAAAAACAGCAATTTTACCACCACATGACATAAGGAGAAGTGGGATAGACCGGAAATTAGAGTAGAAAGAATTCACGATTTTAACCAATTGTTATTAGTGATCTTACTTTTGTAAATTAACAACAACAATGAAAATCCCAAGTATTTTTCCAGCCCTTGGAAGGTATCAAGAAAGTAGAAGAGCCCTGAATCTAAAACTCATTTGCATCATATAAAATCCATCTCTGAATATTTGTGTATTGTCTTTTATCCTCTTCTCTCTCTGCAATAGGGCCTGACACCAAGCTTTCCATACTTTTCTTCCAATATTCCATTTCACACATTAATATTCCTTCACTCTCTCCCTCAAAAAAACACTTATTGATCTTCAAATGTACAAACTACTCCCAAATCTCTCTGCAATTGCTGATGCTGTTTCCTTTAACTGAAACATTCGGCTCTATTCTTCAAGGACTTTCTCTACAAAATCTACTTTATTCATTACAATAGGAAATAACTTCTTTATTCCTTTGACACATAAATTATGCTCTAATCAAATGTTTTCTTGCTATTTAGACCACATTTATTGAAATAATTGTCATACAGATATTATTTAAACTCTCCCAGACTGGTTTTGAGACTGATTTTTTCTTTAAATTCTCCTTAAAGATTTGAAAGACAGTGAACAGAGTTTTGAATCGATGACCATGGCCCGTTCTCCAGCCTACTTGATCAGTAATGAAAAGTATCTTCTGTCCTCTAAATTTTGGTTAGAAGGCATTGTCTTTAACAAAAAAATAGATAAATGAATATCATTGTAGCTATATCCTTAATAAATAGGCAAGGATATTTAATTAACGTGCACCTTCTCCTAGTTTCTCTGGATTGGGAATGTCCTTTTACAATCAAACAGGAAGAAGCATTTGTACTCTTCTGGGTGTCTAATATATTTCACAAATCTGTACGATAACTACTCATTCATATAGGAAATACAATGCACACAGACGAGAGGAAAATGAACATATGTGTGTTTCAGAGCATGGCATATCAGTGAGACAACAGTTATATTTTACTTCCTTATCAGTCTGCACAATTTCCTCAGATCCCAAGTAAGTGATCGGGGCGGGGTGGGGGGGGGGTGGTGGGAAGAAGCAGATGGAAGGGAGAGGCTATGCTGCAGAGCATAGTGAAGAGGTTTGGTCACACACAAGGATCAGCTCTCCTTAGGGCATTTTCTCCTAAAATAGTCATTTTCACTTGAAGGACAGCAAATCTGAAAACTGACTTTAGTCTAGGATACCTTTGACTAAGATGCCAGAGGCTCTATTAGCATATTTATAGCTACCCACTAGAAGTTTTCAGGAATATAGAGTTAAAGGATGATGAAGTCAAATTTTCTCCCAAGAAATCAGATTTACATTTTGAACAAGTACTTTAACTGTTTAGCTAGGGACAGTGGCATTGCAAAGAATGAATAGTTATTTCTAACTGAGCATCTGAATTGAATTATTTTTTATTTTAGTTTGAAAGAAACCATTTTATAAGCCTACAGCACATTTTAAAGGTGCTCTTCTTTAACAAAATAGAGCTAGCATGCTGCTTGATATCCCCTGTAGAATAACAAAGGCCCAAATATGTATTTGTTTTTAAATAGAACTTGAGCCCTAGCTGGTTTGGCCTAGTGGCTAGAGCATGGGCCTGCAGACTGAAGGGTCCTAGGTTCAATTCTGGTCAAGGGCACATGCCCAGATTGCGGGCTCAGTACCCAGTAGGGAACCTACACAAGGCAGCCAATCAAAAATTCTCTCTCTCCCTCTCCCTTCCTCTCTAAAATTGATAATAATATATTTTAAAAAATAAAATATTAACAATAAATAAAAGTAAATACACCTTGATTTGAAATGGTGTATATCAAATAACATGTACTTTCTAAGTTGTGCTGATACAGCTTAAAATACCTCCACATAATGTCTGGCCTATGGGTACCGGGTCAAAACCAGCAGTCCAACATCCCTCAAGGGGTTCTGGATAGCGAGAGGGCACAGACCAGGATGAGGGACCCCACTGGGTCATGAATCTGTGCACTGGGCCTCTAGTATGCATATTAGATCGTTGGTTAATCTCATCCCGCCATTCCCTCTCCCCCTTTCCCTCTGAGATTCATCAGTATGTTCCATGTTTCCATGCCTGTGCATTGAGCGTCTGTCCCTTGGTGGTCAGTGTGCATCAGCTACCGGTCGAATGGTCGAACGGTTGAATGGTCACTTAGGCTTTTATATATATAGATATACATAGAAAAATGTGTGATTTGTGGAAAAGTAAATATATAGGATGCTGACAGTGGCTGAGTTAGAAAAACAAAAGAAAGTAAAAATTGTGTTCTGGATATAATAGCAACAAAACAAAAAAAGGTTAAACCCTTTCCCCCAAAAAACAAGTATAAAATGAAATAAATTATTATTTTTTAATCAACACTGTGTACTTGGATTTGGCTGAAGAAATAGTGATGGAGGGGTTCAGAATATGTTGCCAGAAAAACTTCTTAAATTAGACTTTTCTATCTTACAAACTTATTAAAAATAAACAGAGAAATTTATGTATACTATAGTTTATTATTGAACAGATTTTATTTAATGTTAACTCTTGTACATAAGAAACCATTCTACTATTTAATATTTTTAAACACTAACAGTTGCAAAAATGTAAACTGTACAAAATGAAAATTGTCAAAGGATATACAGAGTCCTAGGTTTTTCCTTCCTATATTTTTCACATGTGGGTGCATTTTCAGGAATTGGTATATTACAATGCAGCAGGGGTTTGAGTTTAGCCTTTTAAATGTAGTTAGATTTTCAAAGATTTACATAAGCTTTTAGTAGTTTTTCTCACATCAATTAAAATAGAAATTCAATTGCTTTAGCCTTTTAAAATTTTCATGTGCTCTAGGGATTTGTACATATAAAAACTGATGTGACCGTAAATTATGTACCTGAGAATTTAAATACATTTATCTCATATCTGGAGGTTCTTTTACCTAAAAGGAACAAAAATTCTATTTGGTTCCACAATTTTTTTTGCTTTCCTTACCACATATCTCTCAGTTATCATTTTTTAAAACAAAATTCTTAAAGACAATCATTCTGAGCTCTGGAAATTAGCTACAAAAAATACAATAAATCAAGAAACATTTATTCATGAAAATTATTCAGTAAGAACAACATGACTCTGTTGCCTTCCTGCCTAAGACTGATCCAATTCCCAACCCTTAGCTCATTTGGCAAGCATGGTTGGTTAGCCAGGGCAAGTTTGGCTGTGAAAACCAAAGTGTGTGCTACCAAAGATTGTAGGTTGGTTTATTGAGAGAGAAAAGGGAAGAAAAATATGTGAAGAAATAATGACCTATAGATTTCTAAATCTGATGAAAAATAAAAATCTAAGAGAAAAAAGCTCAATGAATTAAAAAAAAATAAACACAAAGAGATGCCTACCTAGATATACCATCATCAAAGTACTAGAAAAAAAATCCTGATATTAATTAAAACAAAAACAAATCATCAATATAGGAAAATAATGACATGATTAATAACTGACTTCTCAACAAAAACAAGGTGGCTCAAAGGCAGTAGAATGACATATTCAAAGTGCTGGAATAAAACTTGTCAATAAAGTTTTCTGTATCTGTCAAAACTATACTTCAAAATTAAAGACATACTTAAAACATTCTCAGAAAAAACGAACAGACAAACAAACAAAAAAACAATGGATGATTTATTGCTAGTATTCATGCCCTATGGGTAATACAGAAGGAAGTCCTTCAGGTTAAAAGAAATTGATGCCAGACTGTAACTTAAACTTATAGGAAGAAATAAACAGTGGAAAAAAATTATAGATATGTGAGTACTATACCTACATTAATATATATTTCCTCTTCTTAATTTCACTGAAAAAAAATATATCACAACAATAAGAATGTAAACACTATAGTGTTTAGTTGTAACATAGGTGTAATATATAAGTGGGAGAATTGGCATACATTAGAGCAAAATGCCTCTTTACAGGATTTAAATCAATAGTAACATGGATTACATTATGATAAATTAAGATGTCTTTTGTAGTTACTAGAACAAACAGTGTGGGAAAAATCAACAAAATAATTTAAAATATCAAGAAATAGAAAAATGGCAAAAAGGCAATTATAAAACCAACTATGGAAATAGTTGGTATAAGTGTGACTGGCCAAAAAACAAGATCAAAGTATGGTGACTATAAGGAATACACTTTATATGCAAAGATACAAATAGATAGAAAGTAACACCCTAGGGGAAAAAAGACATCAAGTAAACAATAACATTAAAAATCATGGCTGCCACCCTGACCAGTTTGGCTCAGTGGATAGAGCGTTGGCCTGTGGACTCAAGGGTCCCGGGTTCGATTCCAGTCAAGGGCATGTACCTTGGTTGAGGGCAATCCCCAGTGGGGATTGTGCAGGAGGCAGCTGATTGATATTTCTCTCTCATCAATATTTCTAACTCCCTATCCCTCTCCTTTCCTCTCTGTAAAAAATCAATAAAATATATTTTTTTTAAAAATCATGGATACCTATACTAATTCAAGTCTCTTCTTCAGCTGGTCTAGTAAATTTTTCATTTCAAAAATTGTAAATTTGAACTTCAGAAGTTCCATTTTCTTCTTTTTAAAGAGTCTATCTCTTTATTAATACTTGTATTTGTTGTCAGACTTTCCTTTAAAATTTTAAACATAATTTAATACTTAGAACACATTTATACTAGGTGCTTTGAAATCTTTCTCTGCAAGTCATGCTTTAAATACTTGCTCAGTATGTGGATTTAATAAACCTCAGTTTTCTTCATTGGAAAGTGAAGAAAAAATAGACCTTTTCTTATAGAGTTAACAAATGTGTCATGTTTGGCACATAATATTCTCATAAAATATTAATCATTCACTATTATTCCTATCACTAATACCTACACACTTTCCACAGGCATTTGTGAGAAACATTTAATGACATTCCTTATTATTCTCAAAGAGTCTTTACATTGTCAACTGAAAGTTGAAGATGGATGAAATAAAAGGCAGGCCTGCTTTCTCTCACATCACTTTCAGCACATGTGTTTGCCTTGCTCTACTTAACTAAAAAAGGAACATTGACAAAATTGCTGCTCAGAAACCTTTTATACTAAGCATTCAAGAAAGAAATTACCGAGTGGGAAGTCTGTTATTATGTCTATTAAGTAGAAAGCCACTTGAAATGTCTCTTACTGGAATTTCATTCCCCAGTGTCAGCTTTAGAAGTGTAGATGAACATTTTTATTTATTGGCCATATAACTGAATTTATATTTAACACTAATAATTGAGAAATTTTTCATATTTTGAAAACTTTCTTGCCTGAATCAGAAAGAACCCCCGGATGTATAGCATATAGTATAGTGACACTGAATGCTTTTAACCTTTCTGTGCTTTACACGAAACAATAAGCATTAACAAACGGGAGAAATCTAGAAAACTAGTGAGCTCATGAAAAGCAACTTTAGGGGATAAGATAATAGGAATGTCCATGTTACATCCAGCGTGGTACCTATTTCCAACAGACTTTAAAGAAAATTAATAGCATCAAAGGTTGTGGAACTCTGTGTGTAAAAGCACATAGTAGAACCATTCTGTTACCTAAGGAATATTTCATTTTTGAAAGGAGTGTCAAGTTTTGGTCTCCCCCCCAATACTAACTAAAATGTAATTGTTGATATAATAAAGGAAAGAAAAATAAAATCAAGAAGCATCTTGCTTTTTATTTCTTATAAGGACCAGTTTCAAAATGATCACAGAATCACTTCATTGCTCTACAAAATATACAAAGGAGGCTGTTTCAGAGCAGGTTTTATGTTTATTTTGTGCACCTTTGCTATTGTGACATTACAAATGTAATATTTTCCTATAATATTTTAGAGACAGAAATAGCCCTGCTAGAGGAGAGAGAGGGATGAATAGCTTGAGCGCAGAGTAGTTTTAGGGCAGTGAAACTATGTCACGCAAAGAATAATTTTAGTTTCATATTCTGTATGATACTATAATGGTGGGTGCATGCTATTACGCATCTGTCTAAATCAATAGAATGTACAACATCAACAGTGCACTCTAATGTGAACAATAGACTTTGGGCGATAATGCTGTGTTGATGAAGGTTCACCAGTTGTAACGAATGGGCCATCCTGCTGCATGATGCTGATGGTGGAGAGCGCTGTGCATATTTATGGGCAGAGTGCAAATGCAAACCCTCTGTACTTCCTGCACAGTGAACCAAAAGTTACTCTAAAAATAAAGTCTATTTAAAAGAAAAACATATTAAATTTTAAAATGTGGTCAAATATTTTAACAAATGCTAGCAAAAGGGCCTTCTGAGTGTCCTGGGCTTTTTACAAAAATACTCCACAGGCAGGCAAATAGAGCAAATGTGTCAGGTATAAAGACAAGAGGAAAGTTAAAAAAATTATATAAAAGAACTTAGAAAAAGGAAAACTTTTTAAAAAGTTAATATTTACCAAGCTGTGTCTATCTTCTAATTATAGTCACATAAAAACGATATGAGAATAGAGCTGAGGACCAGAAAAGAAGATGTTAAATGACTGGCATGTGCAGGTGTATGGAACTTGAAGCCTACAGTTGTCATTACTAATTTGTGACTAATAGGCAGATACTGCTTTGCTACTAATATGTTCTTAGTCAGGTCTGTTCACTTCTTTAGGGATTGATTTCTTTATCTACAAAATAAGGGAGTTGAAAGCTTGAACTAAATTAATGCTTCTTTTTCCCCAGGCTCAGAGCTGGGGAGCTTGCAGCACCCACTGTGAATTAAAATCTCTTTGAAGTCTCAAACTCTTGTCTTAATATTCTATGCCCTGGTCTATGAATTATGTATTCATATGGGAGCTGTTTAGAGAAAAACGGCCCTGGTAACACCAACCAGAGCTTGTTTTTCACCTGCTCTGCCACTTACGTTCCTTACCTGCTCAGTGCTTTAGTTTCCACATCAATAAAATGATGATCAATAATAGCACCTACCTCATGAGGCGATGTTTGTCATTTCATAGTTAAGTGCTAATAATGACAGTGATTTGTATTATTGCCATGATAGACCCTGGTTTTACAGCTCTTACTATGAGCTCCCTTTCCTCAGCAAAACTGTGCACCAGTCCTGTTTGCTCACCAATCCTATCCTATATAATAAAATCCTAATATGTGAAGTGTCTAGTCGACAGATGGGCCATTCAACCAATCAAAGTGTAATATGCTAATGATATGCTAATGCCACTCAACTGCTTGCTATGACGTGCCAGACAGTTGACCAGTCAACCAGTTGCTATGACATGCACTGACCACCAGGGGGCAGTCCAACCAGTAGGTTAGCTTGCTGCTCGGGTCAGGCTTATCGGGACTGAGCAAGACAGGCTGGACATGCCCTGTAGCCTTCCTGCGGTCCCTCCTCAGCTGGCCAACCTCTGCATCTCTCCCTGGCCCC
Organism: Myotis lucifugus; assembly: GCF_000147115.1. Classification (NCBI taxonomy): domain Eukaryota; kingdom Metazoa; phylum Chordata; class Mammalia; order Chiroptera; family Vespertilionidae; genus Myotis; species Myotis lucifugus. The sequence goes on along the minus strand of NW_005871336.1, from coordinate 1,036,150 downwards.
AATCATGCACTGGTGGGGTCTCTCAGTCTCACCTGTGCCTTCTCACAATCTGGGACCCCCTCGGGGGATGTTGGAGAGCTGGTTTCGGCCCAATCCCGCAGGCAAGGCTCAGGGACCCCACTGGTGCATGAATTCGTGCACCGGGCCTCTAGTGTTTAATAAAATTCTAACAATAAATATTTAAAGAGAGTGGTGTCTGTTTAGATTACTTACATACAATACACACAAAAGATTTTCACACTATAATTATATATTTGCTTCCAAAATTGCATTTTTGAGTTGGAGAGGACGTTAAGTGTAATCTCCAAAAGAAAATTATAAAACATCAGGAGAAAGCAATCTATGTGGTATTATAAAAGGATCTAGAGGAAACTCAATTGTAATATTAAAACCTTAGATTTCCTAACTTACATATTAGTTTGTCAAATGATTTATATTATTTAATAATAAAAAGCATTAATATGTAACATTAGCCCTGGTTGGTTTGGCTCAGTGGTTAAACTGTCGGCCTAAGGACCAAAAGGTCTCAGGTTGATTTCTAGTGAAGAGCAGGTACCTCAGTTGCAGGCTCTATCCCAGGCCTCAGGGTCGGGGTGTGTGTGGTGTGTGGGAGGCAAAAATTGATGTGTCTCTCTCACATTGATGTTTCTCTTCGCCCCTCCTTCTTCCCTTCCACACTCTCTAAGAATCAATGGGAAAAAGTAGCCTCGGGTAATATATGTAGCACATCATTTTTATAAATTTTTGTATTCTGCATATTCTGGGAATTCTACAATTGCAATTTACTGCATATGTACTAGTAGACAGAATTATACTACGACTATTATATAGCATTAGAATAATACAAATTATTATAAATTCCATGTTTGTTTGGAAATAATACTTTTGCTGTTCTCTTTTTTTTCAAGCACATTCCACCTCATGTCTCAATTAGTCTCTGTAGTAAACTTTAAAAAAATCAACAATTACCAAATATTTATTTTAGAAAATAGACTCTAGAAAGGAAACTTTTTTTTTGTATTCTGATCATCAGTCTTAGGATTGTTATGATTGGTTTCCACCTAAATATATAAAAAATAGATTATGTGTAGATAATTTAAGGAAATACAAATCATGAAACTTTTATTAGGCTGATTATTAATCAACTTAGGGGGTTTTTAGATCAAATATAAAATGCAGTAAAATTTAATGATTACAGTTGTGTGTTTTTTTAGATACTCTCTCCTTTTTAAAAATGAAGATATAATTAAAAAGCAACATATATAGCTTGCTATCCTAATTAAGGTAAATGGGAGAAGAGATGGTAGCTGCATGTTTACATTATTTCATTTCTGTTTTGAACTGGGCCATGGTTTTTATGAACTATCCCTCTCTAGCCCTAATCAATCATTTTGATCTGAGGACTTCCCTGTAAGTGAAAGTTGGAGTGCCAGGGAAATAGAATATAGCAAAACCTCTGGGAGAGAAAACAAAGGAGGCAAGCCCCATGGCTACTGTCTGGAGAGTGTCCAGGCCACAGCGTGTGGTGGGAGGGCCCAGGCAGAACCTGATGATCCCCAAAAGTTAGAAAGAGGGTGCTGGGGTTGGGGTAACCAGGAGAGCTACTAGGAACAGTTTGCAGGGCAAAGTACAAAAGGGGAGAGATTGGCATAAAGCGAGAACACTGGACATATTCAGAGAGATCTTGCCTTCTCAGATGAGTTCCGGTCATGACGTACATGAGAGAAAACCATCTACAGGGTTCCTTATTTTATTTTTAAACAAAGGCTCTTGGAAATTCTTTTTGTTTCCCCACCTATCCAATAAAAATGATGGTGAGAGTCTAAGAAAAAATTCTATGTGACTTTTTTAGCATTTTCTCCCAGAAGGCTACCATCTGCATGGCCTAAGAGATATACCCATTGACCAACGCACTATTTGTAAGTGCTTTCATGGAATCACAAACCTAACCCTGAGGAAAAAAAAAACACTCTTCCCCCTTGAACCAGCCCATCATTATCTCATAGAGGCTGAATTATATAAATATTCCCTGTAGAGCTCATTACAGGCAGTCTCCACACAGTCTTTCTCCCCCTACACAATCTAATGGCTAACACCTCAGGGCTGAGAAGAGTCTTTTTTTTTGCTAATGCAACTTTTCTCCCCTGAGTTGTTTGAAGGCAAATTGACCACCTTGGACTCTGTATGGGAATTTTGTTTTTTCTTTCTTAACCAGTCGTCTATGTCTGAAAGACATTTCTGTCCTTTCTAGAGAAATTTTTTCAGGAGGTAGATATTCCTAATTGCCTTTTACTTAGAATTGTTTTGTAAAAGGAACTAAATATATGATGGCTTCTGGGGCATCTACAGGTGAAAATCACTTGAATCCCATCATTTAGGAGTTTGCTTACATGCCAATATCATCAATATTGTTTGAAGGTTTATTATAATTTGGACCTGGGGATCCCAGCAAAAATATCAATGTCATAATAAATCAAAATCAGTTCATAAAGATGCAGCTGCTTTTAAAAGTAAGAAATATAGCCCTAACCGGTTTGGCTCAGTGGATAGAGCGTCAGCCTACGGACTGAAGGGTCCCAGGTTCGATTCCGGTCAAGGGCATGTACCTTGGTTGTGGGCACATCCCCAGGAGGGGGTGTGCAAGAGACAGCTGATCAATGTTTCTCTCTCATCGATGTTTCTAACTCTCTATCTCTCTCCCTTCCTCTCTGTAAAAAATCAATAAAATATATTAAAAAAATAATTATGCAAAATCCAACAAAGTCTAGGGTCAAATGAGATAAAATAATGCTATGAAAAACTTACTACTTAAATATTGGGAAATTTGCTTTAAAAAAACAGATATTGAGGTCTAGGTATATCTAAAAGTAACTCAATATAACTGAGGAAAACATAAATTAAATGGATACTTTATGTATGGCTGAAATAATTCATAAACTGAGTTATCAAATAACAGAATTTCCAGGTATTTATAATATCCAGTACCAGGAGTTTAAATTTAAATATTGATAGCTACAATGTTCAGAACCCTCATCTTTTGCAGCAATTGGATTAAGCGCATTATACTGTGCCATTTATTGACTCCTCATAGTAGTCCTAAAAGCTAGGTGTGTTGACCATTGGGTTTGAAAAATACGAAATCCATTATTTCTGCAATATCACGAAGTAATTAATATATTAAAGGTTTATTAGAAGGCTCACAGAGAAAATTAACACTAATATGGGGAGAAATGGAAGAGATCAACCAAACTGTATATATGCATAGCCCTTGGACACAGAAATAATGTATTGTGGTGAAGGCCTAGGGTGTGGAGTGGGGGCAGGGTGGAGGGAGGCAAAGTAGGGGTAAAGGGGAGGCATCTGTAATAAAGTAAAAACTAAAAATGTCTGAAATAAAATATCATTTTTTGGATGAAAAAATATTCAAGCATTTGATTCTAATTGGAACTTAATAAAATGATAAATATTTTTCTCTCCCCTACCAGAATTCAGGGCTAGTGAAGAGTTGTTTGTTACATATACTGAAGAATGATATTAATCAAATCCATTCTCAGCCCTATCGTGTCTACTCACAACAAAAGGATGACTATATTGAGAATCTTACCACGGATTATGGTTTTAATTAGTGCTTTGTTCTCAAGAGAAGATGTATCAAGCCATTTTTTTAAATCTAAAGCATTCATTTTTTACCTCTATTTGGTGAGACATCCTATATAATAAAAGTGTAGTAAATTGTCCCCTCGATGGGAGGTCATCTGGGAGTTTGACCAGGGGGTGGGGCAGGCCAGGGGAAGGGAGGGAGTCCCCTGCTGACAGCCGGCAGTCACTAAGGACCCTACTAGTGCATGAATTTCATGCACTGGGCCTCTAGTTTTATATAAAAATAGAAAATACTCTTCTACACATAAGCAAAGCTTGTGTGTGCAGGCACATGCTGGCTTAAATGACATACTATATATTACATTAATTCCATTTATTTCTGGTGTACAATTTTTTAGTGGAGTTTTTCTTATTATTAAAGGCAAATTATTTTCACTAAATGGAGCATAAAAATTAAAAGAGCTGCTTGAGTTCAATTAGAACTCTTTTATATTGTGTTTTTAATGGTAAATATATCTGGTTGCCTTCTTTAAATATCCACAAAGGGTTTTAAAAAGAATCTACAATGTATTTGATATCTCACACCTTTCCCCTTCATTTGTTCATATATATGGATATTTCAGCTTTTTTTATTTTACACATAATTAGTATTTGGAGAAAATTACAGTAGGTTTATGGAAAATTTTCTTAGTTCTGTCTCTTCTGATTCTTTCAGAACAAAATAGGTTTTATAGTTGAGCACAAGTGTTTATTTAATGGATTAAAATATACTTCTTTAAAGATACAAGATTGGGCAACAGTAGGCATATAGTCATCTCTATGAAAAGTAATACAATAATTAATAAGTAATAATACAAGAATAAACTGTGTTTCGTGTACTCCTTCTTCACTGCACACTAAATTAAATTTACTTTTGCCCACTACTACATATTAGTCAGTCTTTATAATCTGAGAAATCTAGAGAAGGGTCTCATTTTTTTCTTGTCTGAAAAAAAAAGATATAACTGGCATCTTTTTTTAAAGTTATCCATTGTTTAGCAATAATTTGTTCTTGGGACTTTGAGAAAAAGATATGCCTACTCAGAAGGGCTCCTGGTGGCTAACTGGCCTCAAAACACACACACACACACACACACACACACACCCAAAACAAAAATAAAAACAGACAAACAAAACAACCCACACATAAAGACAGAGGCTAGCACTCATTTCTGCATAGGGGCCTCTCACCCAAAGTATGGTTCAGGGAGAATTCTGCACTTAACTGCCTGCCTGCACCGTGTTCCTGCGGTCTGAGCCAGCCCTTATAAAGGAGATCCAGAATTCCATTTCAACCAATAGTACTGCGACTTCCTCATCAATCAGAGCTGTGCAGCTATATCTCCATCGACATCTGCACTGACCAATCAGAGTCTTTTCATTCTGTTCAATCAGGACAGTGTCTTTGAGCCAATCAGACTGCAAGGATTTGGAGTCCTCATTTGCATAAGGATGAACCAATCAGGGACCAAGGGTGGGAACTTTTGTTTATATAAGTCAGCTCCCCTATGGCGCTTGGAGCACACTTTCTCTTTCCACCAAAAATTAAAGACTGCATTTCCCCAGCTGAAGCTGAAATACTCAAGAGAAAATAGCAAAGATGTCTTGCTAGATCACAGTGCAGAAGAGCGGGCAGGGCAGAGCTGCTTAGCCAGAGAGGGGTCTGGCCACAGGACCACCTGGCCTTAGGCCTCACAGACATGCTGTTTCATAATTGAGCTGAGTTGCTGCTCCACATCTATGCTGTATCACAATTGAGCTCTTTGCACTGAATAAAGTTTCCTTCTTCACTGCACACCAAATTAAGGATTCCGGTTGTTGAACTGATGCCAACAACCACTGGTTGACAGTTCATACGAAGTGGACAAAAAACATGTGGGGAATAGTTCCACACTTCCATACCCAATCCATCGATAAAATAGAACTGCCTCAATGCCTGTCCTCTTCTACAGTGAAATGCACCTTCTCCGACTTCATGAAATGGAGGAAACATTTAGTAAGTATTTCAAATATTAAATGTGACTAACTTCCTACTTATAGAAACGGGAATAAAAAAATCTGTCTTCCCATAGGTAACTCAGAATTGAGGATGCATCATATTTCCTTTCCTTATGAAAATCCCTACTCAACCAGGGAAGGCAAATCCACTAAATTTACACAGTGATTAATTACCACAGCTTGGCTGATTACCATACATCAAAAACATACACATACTAGAGAACATCCAATGATGAGTAATTTAAAGACCAAAGGCATAGAATAGTTTCCATGGAATAGAAACTTAGATTTATTCAAAATTTAACAATTATGTATCTAGGGTGAGGTCTAAGAGATCAATCATTCTATAATGATCTGCACATATTTGGTCACCAACTACCATCATTAGGGATTATACTATATTAATACTTTAAATAGGTCGCCTAACAATGATTGATGTATATTATTAAATGTATAGTTGAATATGTCAAATGACATACACACATATTATACAGAATTAAAATTTACTTTGCCCAAATTTATGTGCTCATAGTGGTTACTACAGCGAAGACAGAAACTTTAGTTTCCTCAAAAGTTTTAAGGTTAGCTTTCTGGAGTGAAATTTGCCTAGCTTTCTCCTAAAATGTTCTTAATGCCACTAGCTGAAAGAACACTGGAATATTGTACATTGTCTTATGTAACTGAATATGTCTTTTGCTCTTTTTTTTTTGGGGGGGCAAGTTGGTTATTTTTACCTCTTCTGTATAGAAAAGATTGGAAGTGATGAAAAGTATAGGTAATTCAATCACTTTATCTTCAGTCATACTAGCACACTTATCAATGAGCTTAGAAATCTTATAGCAATACCCATATCTAAATTTATGTAAAACTCTTTTAACTTGGAATACTTTGAAGGTTCATGCAAATGGACTCAGGTCTATTTTAAAAATTTTATGGAAGGGTCTGAGGATGTGCAGGGTGTCTTAAAGACCTAGCTCTTTCATTATGCCAATAAAATAATTTCTCTACCATCCAAGATTTTATTTGTCTGATTTATCTCTCCCATTTCTTCATACCTTTCACTCTAATATATTTCAAGCATATCACTATTCAATCTTTTAATAATTGGTACTGTCCCTTTCTTAATTTCTGTTGTCTAAGAGTAATATGGCAGACAATTTAAAAGTTCTTAAAAAGAGATAAACAAATGTAAGGTTTATTTTCTAAAGGCTAATTTTCTAAAAATATGTGATTTCCAATACAAATGTTTTCTTATTGAAACTTGGAAATTTCAGCCAAGGGTAGGAATTTAGGGTATAAATACAAATGAGTAGAACACCCTGCCTCCTGGTGCTAACACTGAGAAATGTAAAGAATACATTTTTCTTCACATGAAACAAATTGAAATTGTAGTTGTTTCAAATCCATTTTTATTAGGGCATTTTCTTGTAGTCAAATGGAGAGGTTTGAGGACACCAACCTCCAGATTCCCAAGCCTGTCCAAGACTTCAGATACTAATGGCTAGACTACGGGCCTTCAAAATCACTTTCAGTTTTGATAACTGGTTAGAAGGACTCACAGACTCACTGTAAGATATATTCATAGGGTTTATTATATGAAAAGGGTAGTGAAAATCACCTAAGGCATTATGCTAAGTGAAATAAGCCAGTCAGTCAGAGAAAGATAAATATCACATGATCTGACTCATTTGTAGAATATAATGAACAACATAAACTGATGAACAAAAACAGATCCAGAGACAGAGAAGCATCGATCCGACCGTCAAACCTCAGAGGGAAGATAGGGGAGGGTGGGGGTAAGGGGGAGAGATCAACCAAAGGACTTGTATGCATGCATATAAGCCAAACCAATGGACACAGACACCAGGGGGGGTGAGGGCGTGAGGGGAGGTGGGGGGCAATGGGGGGATAAGGACACATATGTAATACCTTAATCAATAAAATAAATTAGAGAGACATATAAAGTAGAGTCTGGGAAAGTTTCAGATGAGAAGCTTCCATCATCCCCGGGATGTTTTACCTCTGGGCATTGATGTATGACCAGCCTTAAGGAGCATCACCACATTGAGAAGCTAAACCAAGCCTCAGTGTCTAGAGTTTTTATTAGGGCTCATTACTTAGGCGTGACTGACTGATTGATCGACTGACTGATTTCCCTTGTTTTTGAACTCAGTCCCTAGTACCCTTTCCTCTAGAAGTCTGGCTGCTATCACACACTCAAAAGTGATTCACCTCATGATTCACCTCATGAATCATTCACCATGATTCACCTCAATAACATAAACAATCAGCTGTGGTTAGAGGGGCCCACCATGAATAACGAAGACACTCCTATCACTCAGGAAATTCCAAAGTTTTAGAAATAATGTCCCAGAAGCCAGTGACAAAGGCTAGCCCTCTCTTTGAGGAAGGCCAGAGCCTTGACTACATACCATCCCTGAAATTATCAATTAATTTTATCTCAATCTGGATTTATTGTTAACTTATTAAGAGGTAGGAGACTCATGTCTTTTATTTCTCTCTTTTTTGGTGGCAAACAGGGTAGGGAGGCAGGTGGTTGCAACTGAAACAAGTAGCCACTGAGTACTAGCATGGCTTTACCAGATGAATTTATGTAACATGCCAACTTACGTATAAGAGGCGATTGCTCATCTCATTTGACCCTCAGTTTCTTCAGCCATAAAAGCATAATAATCATATCCTCTGAGAGAATGTATGTAAGCTGTAAATGTGCTCTGGAAATTAAACTTATTTGTGGAAAATCAAATGATCAGGTCTTAAAGAGAGGGGCACTGGATCACATTTATTTTCATACATCCCAGGACATGGAAAACAGACATTACCGAAATTTCCTATAATGCATATATTCTATGCATAGCAAATATAGTCAGAGTATTGTTATGGACATATAGAGATTTCATAGATTTAAAACATTATGTACTCTCAAGGCTTTTATAATCATCAGTTTGAAGAAGCAAGCTCTACTTGCTGCAGTCAGTTGGTATTAGTGAACAAGAGCCAACTGTGTATCAATTTTTTCAACTCCCTATTCAGTGTAGTCACATGGGTACCCTAAAATCAGCCATATTCAGAATATTTACACCACCACCATCTGTAAGCTTTGAAAATCAATCTCTTCCCTATACATCCCCTCACTCCCCACAGAGCCGATTGTTAAAATTTACCAACACACTTCTGGATATATAACAGACAATAGAAGATGTAAATTATGATTGTCAAATAATAGAAAAGAGGTTCCACTGTGTACCTGATAATCAGGCCTTCCTTGGGATTTTCATGAGATATTAATGTCTATTTCCTAGGAAAAACACTGGTATAATTTAATAGAAGGAAGCTGAGGGATATGGGTATGATGAGTAATGTGAAGTAAGGTGCATTAGCCAGAAATTCGCATATACTTTTAATTAGGGTGATTAGAATAATTGGTTCTACTAGAGAGTGCAATTAATGATCATCCTATTTACAGTAAAAAAAAGTGTGTGTCTGTGTGTGAGAGAGAAAGAGAGATGTAAATCAGGGCCAGAATGGATAAAAAATTGAATTACTGGCTGAGACATGACATTTAGGTATATTTGTGGAGGGTGTGAGAACATGTAAAACCACAACAAAATTTAGAAGAAAAATTAAACAGTCTCATCTGTGCAATACTGATGAGAATAATTTCAAAGGATGCAATATTGTAAGTTGAGAATATTGCAACACTTCAATTTTGAAGCCACATCAAGCCCTTTGGAAATTCAAACAAGGTAAAAATATGTGAAGAAAGGGGAAAAGGAGGAAGGGAGAAAGAAAGGATCCAAACTTGAATGAAAAGCCCCTGAATTAGCTATGTCTACAGAAATAAAATAAAGTATCGTATTTTTTTTTCATCGAAAATAGCCATTATCTTTAAAACAATTCTTTTCAACAGAGAACCTTCAAAGTTTTCTTTCAAATGGGTAATATGTTGATGGAGAAAATGGTCCAACAAGATGGTTGTTAGCTTGAGAGAAAATATTCAACAGTGATGAAAGTGTTTGCCTGTGGTTCTCTGATTTCCTCTTAAAAAATAACATTGGTATCACTCGTTTAGAGACCAGTAAGGACTGAGCAGGACTTTGTGCTGTCAAACCTATCCATCTCCCTTTTCCTTACCTCACTGGTTCTGCAGTTCACTTTCATTTTCTAAAATAATAGTTTTCACATATCACATTGCATTGCTATTACGCTCAGGTTTCACTATCCATTTACTGGTTGATCATTGTTGTTTGTAACTTTTTGTACCAAGCATATGTTTTTTCTAAATCTTCCGGGCTGTCTTTTTTATTTATGATATCCTCTGTGTTTTCTAAGTGAAACCTTATTGTTCATATAATTATGATATTTTGGTAGCTCTATTCCCTATTTAACATAAATTATGATATCATAAAATTAGAAACCAAAATTTTATTACAGAACATCTATTCCTATCTTGTTTTATCAATAGGAAAAAAACCACAAGATGTTAGTTGACTTGTTAGGGGCATGTAGCTCATTAGTAGAAATTCAACATTCATGGTTTTCATTCACAGTTAACCATAGATCTTAATTTATTTTTAGTTTTAAGCCCTCATTTTTTTTGCTGATGTATGTGTGCAATCTTTACTTATTTTAAGGTGGATTTTAGATTGTAGAGTTTAGTTTTCAATCCACAAAAAGATATACTTGTTGAAAGTCAACATGTAGTCAGACTATAAGGTAATTAAAACTTTTCATTTTAAATTGACTCCAATTCTAACTACAACCCCAAATTTCCAAACATAGTCAAGCAGTGATCTTTGCCACTCACATCTGTGATCCAAATGGCCCTGCAGATGTGAAATTGTGTGTTGCTATAGAAGAACAGCTGGGATCAGCTAATTAGTCAAGTCAGCATGAGCTCAAGCACTAGAGACTAGAAAGTCTCATCTCTTTGGTAGAGAACTCTGGGAAAGGAAGCAGA
>NW_005871336.1:973032-1020532 GCF_000147115.1 Myotis lucifugus | reverse complement strand
CTCAATCTTGGAGGTTGAATTTAGATGCAGGCATAAAATAGTCTAATTAAATGAACTGAAAATAAGATATAAAAATCTTAAACTTCCCAGAGACATTTCAATTTTAAATGAGGTGGTTTATTAATAGCAATGAATCTCTACTTGATGAAATGTCAGGCTGTGTGATAAAAGAAAAATGGAGAAACTAACATTTATTGAGTCCACTATGAAAAATACTTTAAAAGAAGCAGAATAAGTATATTTTTTGCTTGAAAAAATTTTAAAGACTCAGACTATAGAAAATTTATCTAAGTCACCCAGCTAATATAGTAAAAAGACTCAAAACAGACTGTCATTTTTACAAATTATTACTCCAGTGTCATGTAACAATAGTGATGGCACCAGTTACTTGTTCCTCAGTCTGAATTTAATGATAACCTATTGGAACAATGTCCAGTAAAAGTGAGTGCATCTAAATTCAAATATATTTTATTGGCAAAGGCATAATATCTGTTTTGCAAATATAGTGAGGGGTATAGAATTTTTAATGACATGAGCATGTTAAACAGATAGAAAATTGAGCCATTTTCATTGGCTCATAGAGTAAGGTCCATTTTGTTGGCCTTTCTGTCATGAGTAGGTAACTTCTGACTTACTTACCAGATGGGGCAAAAGTAGGGTCACAATTGTGAGTATCTGAAATGCAGAGTTTATCTTGTATTATTATTTATTATTTAATGCATCATTTTCCATATGAAAAACTGTATGCCTACTTTTGCCCTACCCTGTATTTATTTACCTCATATATTATGTTACATGGCAGGACATGTGTGTTAATATTCATTCCAGGGATTTTCAAAGGTATCTTTGTATTATTGCCTTTGTTGTTATGGAAATAGTGTCTTGAATAATCAATATTTCTCTTTGTGCTGCATAGAATCCAGAGATATTTCTACTGACAGCCTCCTTCACTATTGAAAAGTGATTTCTGTAACCATGATACATTTCTATATTTCCAATATGTAACAATCAAATATCTGAACACACAGGGATGTTCAATTTCATGTTATCTGATAGACATTTATTTTCTGGTTGTCAGAAACTTTCATCTTCATCCCACACATGTGGCATTCAATGGTCGAAGCCAAATAGGAAACAAATAAAGTTCCTTCCTCAAGAATATTTTCTGATTAAAGAAAAGGTCCCTCAATAAGTTTATCTCACTAGGATAAACAAAGAAAGCTCAGCAGTATATTAAATAGAGAGATTTTGTCAAGGAAGACACTGCATAATGACTATTATTATTAAAATGCCAAACTACATTTTTATTTTACTTGATCAACATTACATGAAATTTCATTGAAAATGCCCTGTTCTCTAGTTTCCAAGGTTTTTATAAGAAGGGGCACAGCACTTTGTAGAGTGTAAATTTCACAGGTGATATTTTCCTCTTCTGGTATTTGGTACTACCCTAAAAGGAAAGCGCATTAATATTATCAATCTATGATGATCTTCTACCTTCATGGTTCATTCTCCTATGCACTTGTTTACTTTGTGCTTATAGGTGTGAAATTACAACACTGTGTTTTCTTTTATCTTTTGCATCGTTACATGAACTTTTCAAAGGATGGAGCAGTTTCACTAAGTAAATGGAAACTACCTAAACTCAATAACAGATGTGACACATCCATTTACAAAAAACATGGCAAAATAGACCTTGTTCATTTAGGAAGTTTCTCTTCTCTAGTTTAACATTATTACAATATTCCATAATTTATTTTTTCTATCAGAATAACTCATTTTATTACATTTATTTGTTATTTCTATTTGGGGAAAGGTTTGGAGCTTTTAGAATCTGAGGCTACATAGATACATTTTTCAGACACCAAATCTTTAAAGGTAACAATCCTTCAGCAACATCCACGTTTTAGCATATGAGTTTATCACTTGGAATCTGTGCTTGCTATGCCACCAAACTCCAAGAGAATTTCTTGAACATCTGTTCTGTTTTTATTGATATTCTGGAATTCAAGGGAGCCATCAAGTGTTGCTTTCTGTGGCCTCTCTTCCAGAAATACATTTATGGCCTTGCTCAGAGCAAAGAGACCCAGGCAGCTGAATTTTTCAATTAAGTTTTATTTTTTTCTGTTTTATTGATTTATTTTATAACTATTGTATGGAAACAGGATTTTTTTTAGTAGAATTACCTGACTTGCCTGAAGATATCAAATCTCAAGGTTTAGTTAGTTATTCTCTGTCTCTTTGTCAATGGATTGGAGCTACTTTACCTATCTTTTCTTTTTTTTCCATAAATCCTCACCTGAGGATATTTTTCCATTGCTCTTTTAGAGAGAGTGGAAGAGAGAGGGAAAAACTGAGAGAAACATCGATGTGAGAGAAACATTGACTGGTTGCCTCCTGCATGCACCCCAACCAGGCGAGGCCTGGGCTGTGGAGGAGCCTGCAACCAAGGTAAGTGCTCTTGACTGGAATTGAACGTGGGAACCTTTGGTCTGCAGGCCCACACTCTAGCCATGGAGCCAAACTGACTAGGGTCACTTTACATATCTTGACAGTGGAATAAAGTCAGTCAAAAGGATCTGCCTCCTTATACTAAACTACCATATTTGCTGATTTATCAGATTAATTACATCAAAACTAATCCAACCAGTCTGAAGTCTAAAAATATAAAGGCATATAATAATTCTAAACCTCTGACACTTGTAATAATAGCTTACTGAATTCAAAAGTTTAACTCTAGAGACACAAACAGAAAGACATCTCAAGACAAGATCAGTAGTTATTCAATAAACTGCATTTGTCGAAAAAGACATTTATGGATTGCTTATCTGTTGCAAATAAATCACTACAATGATCACCTCACATGATGATAGCTGTCTAGCATGTAAGATGAGATGGTATTATAATAATTTCTAGTTTGAGAGGTGATGTGGTGTGTATCTATTGTTAGTGCCATTAAGCCTGCATGTTACCTTTAACCAATAGAACTCATAGTAATGTAGCTTCTAATTTTCTTGAACAGTCACTGAAAATATTATCCCATTAATATAATCAGTAATTTTTAGAATATTTATGTTTTAATTTTTAAAAATTTTGTTATAATTTTGAATGACTGATTGGAAGGTGAAAAGATAAAGTAATAAACCATGAAAAGTACTCTTCTAACTTTTTATAGTATTAAACTGTATTAGTGACAGAATAATGTCAATAAAAGCAACAGAACAAAGCAAAATTTAAATGTTAGAAAATAGCATAATTCTACCTCTAAGATTCTGAGTTTCCTTTGTCTATTTTCATATATTATACTCAGAAACACGTCTTTGTTATGTGGTTTGTTCAAAATTACATAGCATTCAAAGTGACTTTTACTTCAAGGACACACAAACAGTATAGTATGTCAATGAAAATATCAGATAATGCATGTTTACTTAATTCAAATACTTTTTTCTGCTTAATTTTATATTTTATGTAATAACTTTTGAACATATGATGTATAACAATGAAGTGACCCAAGCAGACCATGTTTATGTTAAGAATTATTATGTTTCCTTTCTTTGAATCTAGTTCTTTTAGCTGGGCAGAGTAGATGAGATCAATGAATAACAGCTAAAGAATAAATTATAACTGTATCTAAGGGGAGAGAACAATAACATTAGCTTTTATTGATCCCTTTGACTAACAATATTTCCTATTTTTGAGAACTCTTTCTGTGCCATGCACTTTCTGAAGCATTTCATGATTTATGGGAAGATTATACACGTGCAAAAACACACACATAAACTCTCTCAACCATCCGTCAACATCTACCCATCCATCCAGCAATCAATCAATCATCTTTACCTGTATCTCTCTACACTCACACACTTGAATACATTTCTACATTTATATCTATCTACCTACATAATACACTTAATCTAATCTCAGCCAAAGAGATATGACTGCAAGGAATATTATATGTTGAACAAGTGACTCAGAGAAGCAGCTCAACAACTGGTGGTACTGACATCAGTTCTCAATGGAGTTGGTGGCAGCACAGTACTCGTTCTGTGGACGTCATAGTCAAGACTCCTTAGTAGCAGCTGTTTCAGAGGACATACTAATAAAGCTGATTCTATGATGCAATGAGGTCTTGTCCTGGACTGCCTACTCTCCTCCAATCCCTATATGTCTAACCCTCATTTATCAGATACCCAGTCAATGTAGTAACTACCTACAATTATTATACCAAATACCTTTTCTGCTTGAGTTACTCAGAGTTAATTTCTGTTGTCTGCAACCAAGAACACTTATGACACTATGCATTGGGTTTGGGAGACCACGAAATTAGAAGAGAGTGAAAGTCCTACACATATCTATGCATATGCAGTGAAAGGAACCTGGAAGTGAATGGTGTGCTGAGGTGAAAAGTACTAGTTCATGTATCATTATGTCACCTAGAAGAAATACAGTGTTTGAGGAACTGAACTAACCCTAACACAAAATAGTATGAATGACAGGAGGAATTCAACATGTATCTATTTCTAACAGCACTAGACAGCTTAAGAAAAGAGTACTGCAATCTCCAATCCTTAACTGTTCAGGTCAAATCAAACACTGAAGCCCAGGAGGAGTTCATGAACATGGTAAACACACTTGTCACTTACAGGCACAGGGTTGAAGGAGACAGAAGGAAATCACCATTGGATTCTGAAAACTGCCCAATCATACCAGTTGAATTTATTATTACCAGATATATAAAATACATGGCAGGGCCTAAACATCAAAAATAGCAGGTTTGCCCACCTGTGTAGCTCAATGGTTGAGCATCAACCCATCAGGGTTTGATTCCTAATCAAAGCACATCCCCAGTAGGGGGCATGCAGGAGGCAGCCTATCAATGAATCTCATTATTGATATTTCTATCTCTGTCTCCCTCTCTGAAATAAAAATATATTAAAACAAACAAACAAACACACAAACAAAAAACTCACCTTCCTCTACACCAGCCTGAGTCAAATATTTGAACTATAGATCTGGTTTTTAAATTATGAGGCATTGTAATTATTACAGTAATTTAACATTAGCCATGTTTTGGAAAAAAAAAGAATAATTCAAAGTTGCAAATCATGAACTATATGTTATTTGAAACTGGATAGTCCAAGCATATAACAATGTACTCAGACGCATTAGCTCACTGACTTAGGAAAATAGCATTAAAAAAAGGTAGAAGAAAAAATAATTTTCACTCCCTGTTTATTAACAAATTAACGTCTCTTTGTGTGACTATAGCTTTTTACTAAAATTAGAGTTTTACTCAAGCTAATTCAAAGGCAGTGCTGGAGTCTATTATTGCAAACACAATCAGCAGGAGGACAGGGGAGCAACGTTAACAGTTCTCTGAGAAAGGAAGTGTGGGGACTGCTGGCTTAGGAACCAGCAATAGAAAAATTTGAGAAGTAGCAGGTAATGAATGATCTAGGATCCAAATAAAGTGATTTTGAAATTATGGTTTGACTATTCCTCAAAAATCACAGCAGGAAAGACAGGCTCAGAGGTGAAAGACACGACCAGCTTGTGAGAGTTTACTATGACTGCCATCAGGTCAATGTTGACCCAAATCCATAAAGTCTGACATTTATGTATAAGAATAGAACGAGTATTTGACAGGGGGACAGTGCCTGGAATTCATATTCTGAATTCAATATAGCATGCCAGTGACCCAGGGAAAATTGTTCTGTCTCTGTGCTCCCAATGGAAGAACTACAGTAGTGGGCTGTCTGCCAGCAAGCCGTGGGATGAAGCTCTGAATCTTGGAAGCACTTAACCTAAAATTACACGGGTTGATGTACAGTCAGAAATAATAAATAAGATTGTAATAAACCATAATTTCTGCTCTAAATTGCAAGCAAATTCTCACTGTCAGTAAATCTAACCTTGGGCAGGGGACAATGGGAAGCAGAGATGTCGTCCAATGAAGAATCAGAACCAAATAACATAATTCAAGCCATAGATACCTGTGGGACTTAAGAAGTTGAAAGTTTCCATTTGTCAATTATGCCTTAATGAATCGAGGGCGGGGGTTACTATTGGAAATGTCTAGACATGGCTCCATATGTAAGATATGCCTACTTCCTCGGACAGGAAAAAATGACAAGAGAAACCAGTACACAGATTCCCTAAACTCGATGTGTAATCACAAGACCCTTCCTAAGGCAACCTTGAAAGTTCAAACTGGAAGCTGCATTCTTCATTTACTTGTCATCAGTAGATTGGGTTAATGTCATTGGACCATTGGATCATAATGCCCTCGGTAGTCATTTCTGACCTAATGGTAGGTAAAAACCTTGCCATTTCCAAGGTCAATTTCAGACTTACTTTGAATACAGCAAAGATAAAAATTTAGGATCTGCTTATTCCTCATTTCCTCTCCATGATGAAGATATTGTTGGATATTCAATTCTCAGACTGATACTTGCCCTAAAAGGAGGATTAGTTATTCTTTTACTGCATGATTTATTAGAGGAGACTATGAGAATCAGTCAGTTTCTACCTGAGAGCAGCAGCAGAGAGGAGGAGCAGTAGAAACAGGAGGAGGAAGAGGAAGAAGAAGAAGAAAAAAAGATGAATAAATAGACAAAAAAGAAGGAAGAGGAAGTGGTGTAGGGGTAAAGTTCTTATTGGATAGTGTCATGACAGTGGTACTCGGAGGGTGTGTATATGTATCAAGCATGATGAAGACTGTGGAAATATGTGATAGGAACACTTGATATAATCGTTATTGGATATGTTAGGAGACATGAACAATCTCATCCCAGAAATCAAAGATAATCTTGAAACTGCAAGAAACACATCTCCTGCCCCTCACTCAGACATTACTCAAAGAGGAATCTGTGAGAGAAATTTTGGTCAACTCACAAAATGAAGAAATAAAACAAAAATGCCAGGAGAAGATATAACACTTTTCTGCGGACAGAGTGATGAGGTTTGAAGGATAAGAGATTGGTGATTAAGAGGTTTTAGAAAATAGGACCAGTGAGAAAAATGGAAAAAATAAAAGTGACTAGGAAAAGAGAAAAGGGACTGTGAGAACTTCTGTGGAGCTTCCAAACGGAATCTCATTTAAGAGATGAAATAAAGGACAAACTTGCTTTTATTGCTTTTGGCTTCACTGTCCCCATCTACCTTTATCAGTGGAGTAAGGTTTACCCCTGACATCAGATAAAATCTTTAAAACATCCATGCACTTTGTGCAAGAAAATAGCAGTCTGATAGTCACCTGGTCACAGATATACTGTCAATTCAGGATATATAATTTGCAAGAAATGATATGAATCATAAAACATAAGTTGATTTAACAGTAAATGTTCCTTCCTACAGCATAAATCTGATACCAAATGAAAATGTATAGTGGGAAAATGACAAGTAGTTGGACAGTTAGATTCTCCCTTGTTTCTCTGCCTCGTTTTTCTCTCCTTCTCCTCCATCTGCCTTGGTAGCCAGTTCTGAACCCTTTGGGGTCAATATAACAGCTAAGGAGAGAAGAGTAATAAGAGCACTGAAAAGGTTTCAAAATTTGGTTTGTACTCTGAGAGCGGCTAATATTTAACTATGACTCTCATTGGGCATGACTGCAATGTCCTTTTTCCTGAGTAGAATAGTATCTAGTCCCGTAGGTCACTTGCTGTTTTTTAGTCCCAAAGAATTAAGTATTCATGTTCAGCTTCTGTATTCTCTCCCTCACTTCTATAGGCAGCCCTTTTATGGAGGGAGAAAAATGTGTCTAAGCTGATTTTTTTCAGTGTGGATACACACTAATACATCCTTGCCCCCAACAAATTCTGGAAAATTCTGGAAGTGAAAACTCATCCCATTACAACTCCTTCTTTTCTGTAGCCATCCTCCTTCTGTCAGAATGGGTCAGGTACCAGTTCTCTATTATTCTCTGATGCAGAGAAAGGATCTGAATGAAAGCTTCCTTCACTAAGATCGAAGCAAAAGAGTCAGCCTACTCCATTCCTCCCACAGGAAGTGAGATGAGGACTTACAACTGACCAATTACTCTTTCCAGTAGGGTATCTTCAACTCCAAATCATTTCAGTAGCTTTGTTTTATCTGGGGTCCAAAAATCATACCACCAATTTTTTAATCCTCGCTCAAGGATATGTTTTTATTAGTTTTTAGAAAGAAAAGAAGGTAGAGGGAGAGGGAGGGGAAGAGGAAGAGAGGGAGAGAGAAGAGAGAGAAAGGAGAAGAGAGAAACATCTATGCGTGAGAGAAACATGTATCAGTTGTCTCTCACATGAACCCTAACAGGGAATGGAACCCAAGTGGGTATGTGCCCTGACCAGGAAACCAACCTGCAACCTTTGGTGTGTGGAACAAAGCTCCAACCAACTGAGCCATATTAGCCAGGGCCATACCACCAATTTTGATTAATTTCTTTGGAAAGTTTACATATAAAATGTAATATTTGGTTAAACATTTTTATTTCATTGCTATGGTGAGAATCATTCAAAGAATTTTGCTTAAATATTCAGAATTCTATACCTGTCAATCAAGTTGAACTTTATAGATCCTCATCCATTTAATACTAAAATCCTAAACCACAAAACAAAAATGCATTATTATATCCATTAAAGCAGCTAAGGAAACTGATGCCAGAGAGATAAAATGACTTGACCAAAGTTAAACAGCTAGCAAATTCTAGGTGCAAAATTCAAGAATGCAGAACAGTAGTGCAAAATATTTACTCCTAGTAACGTGGCATTTTTATTATACCACCCACACAAAAAAATTCTGTGAAGAAATGTCTGCAGACAGATTTGGAAAGATGAAATAATGGGTAGAATCTAGGCCATTCTATAATCTTATGTTATCCAGCCTCACCAATCATTCACCTTTATTTCTACAGAGTTTTTCCAGGGAAATATTGATAATAAATATTGAGAGGAAATCTCAGCTTATGGAACAATTTGCTCTACAGGACCATGGGATGCTCCAATAATAGATGGAATATTAAGCCATTCTTCCTTTTGTCCAGGCTCATTACACTAAATGGTTCATAGGCCCCCTCAGATAGACTTAGATATTTGGATCTTTATAAATTTGATGTCAGTTTTCAAGATTTGTCTGAATAGCTTAACAATGTTGGATAGAGCAATAAATCTTTTCTGTAGTATTTTTCCTCCCTCATTTTGCTTCAGAAATGGGAGAACAGAAAAAATACACAGGAGAAAACCAAATGCTTAGCTCAGAAAGCTGGTCTTTCAAGTAAACATGTCTTTTTCCTCTACCTTATCTTTTAAAATGAAGTGATTTGTAGGAAGAGTGTCAGCTCCTTGTTCAATATAAATAATATATTTCCACGAGAGACTAAGCAGGGATATGAAAGACTCACAGGAATGTATATGGAAGAAGACAAATAAATTAAAAAGTTGACAGCATTTCCCTGAGTCAGAAATTCATTTCCATATTAAGGTTAAAAACAACAACAACAGGGCCTTCATATTCTCACAATACAAATGTATTTCCTATGAAGGATCTCTCCATGAAGTTACTGTTTCTATCCATCCTTTGCTCTTCTACATAAACCAGTCCTGAGACTTTACTCTCAGTGGACAGTAGACTGTCAAAGGAATTCATTTAACAGTGGGGGTGCAAAGGAAGAAGGAGATACACAGATGTAAAAAGTATTTGAAGATGTTTCAGCCCGACTGTGGATTTTGCTGCACAGACTTTGATTTCAAATAGAGTCTAAATTAAGTTCAAATGAAAAAAGGTTCATGTACCTTAAAATCATATTCTGTTACAGGAGAGACTGGTATAGTAGCAAAATCTATTCATACTTACTTTTAACAAAAGGCAATGACAGATTTTTGTGGACCACTATACAACCTTGTCTAAGGTTTTCAATGGGCCTCTGATTAATTGGCTATACAGTCCATGGCAGGTGCAAAACAATTTCCCCGTATGGTGTAATCTTTCATTTCCCAAGGAGCAAATGCAGCTATTTTCAATGCAATTTTATAAAGAGAGTGTTTTTCTCTTTCAATATATCTGGATCACGTACCTGTAGGGGGTGGGGAAGTATCTGTGTCTACTGCAAGAAACATATTTATTATATAGGTAAAGGCAAACACATCAAAATATGACCTTGTATGCAGTTGATCCCTATTATCCATGAGTTCCACATTTGTGAATTGGCATGTTAGCTAAAACTTATTTTTAGCCCCCAAATTAATGCTCCTGGTGCTTTGAAGGGCACTGGTGGACATGTACGTGTGCCTATCCAAAAGTAAATTTGAGTTGCATCATGCACACATTCCCAGCTGATGGTAAGTTTCCCAAAGACTAGACTATATTTAGTATCTGAGTTAGATTTTTTATTTTTTATTTGTTTAAATGCTTTTATTAATTTTTAGAGACAAAAGGAAGGAAGGGAGAGAGAGAGAAAGAAGATCAATGTGGGAGCAAAAGACTGATTATCTTTAATGAGGTTCTAACAGAGTCATGTTGCTTTTCTTGCAACAGGACAAAGGTAAGCATGAAATTTTATTTTTGCTTAATTTACAAAGACGTAGATGTATTTAATATATACTTTGGAGATTTAAGAAGAGAGAGAAAATAATAAATAGGGGAATTTTTACAGAAGTTAAAAGAAAATATATGTGGCTTTACCTTGCTAGAGATTCCGTTGATACTTTCAGTCAAAGACGGGTAATAAATTCATAAACTGTTGTCTTACACCCAGAATTTAATTTTATATGATACTCAGGAAGTAATAGTGAGCTAATTATTATGTCTCTTAAAATGTCTCTTACCAGGACTTACTTAGTATATTACATATTTGTGTTTATGTATGTGTAGATATAATTAAATAAAAACTAGACATTAATAAAACTCTCATCTTAATTTATAAAATAAATAAATGGATCAAAATTCATGTGCTCCATTATATGCAAAACATAACAAATGCCAAGTGTTGCTTCTACCTCTTATAAGCATTTTATGTTGCAGATATTATACATATATCAGCTCTAATCCTCACATGATCCACTTGAGTTATATTATCTTCATGTTAAAGACAAGAAAATAAGTTAGAACTCTTAAGAAATCTAATTAAAATTAAATGTTTAATAAGTGACTGATCTTGAATTTTAAAGCAATCCAAACTCCAACTTTTTCCCTTTCTAAATAAATCATTTCTATATAAACTTGACTTGTGAACTTATAACTTTAGATAGCTGTCCATAGAGAATGTCACTTTTTAATCTTTGTGTACACTGCAGAGCTTCTTAAACATGGTATTTGGGACAAGCCAATTATAGAAAAGAAATGTTTTTGAAAATATTCCTGCGTGGATAGGTTATTTGTTTTCCTTTTGCTCCAGGAACTGCTGACAGGCCTGCCTGATATTTGGCTTCCTTTTCAAGTGTGGGCAGTGGTTGGAGGGTATCAGCCAGGGGACTTATTTCTCACCATACATGGACAATAAGATAGTCTTTTTATTTTACTCCTATAAGAATGAGAAAAAACATGCCTTTAGATAAGAACTGTAATAAGGTGCTGTTATTCAAGGGAACAATGCTGCTATATAGAAATGCATTTTTCCTTTTATTTGCCTTCTTATAACTATGTGGGTACATACCAGACACCCCCACATCCCCACTCACCCACCCACCCACAAACACACAGAATTCAATCTACATGAGTGTGTGTGTGTGTGTGTGTGTGTGTGTGTGAGATACATGATTCTTTCATCTGGCCTTTGTGCGGGGTTCTTTGACATATATGTTATTTTTTTCTTTTTATGTCTCTGATATTCTTTCTTTTAATACAATAATACTATTAAAGTAATAAATTTAGACTATGTATATTCTGTATATAAATAACCATTTAATAATATGCTGTTTCTTATTTTAGAAGAGAAATGGATTGCTTATAAGTGATGTCATAGCTGAGCAGCTTTCAGTTGATGTATTTTCTGTGGGTCAATGGCCTTTAATAGGAAACATACCCTTAGAGTAACATAGATTGTGCTTTTACAACATCAAAATAGCAGGTCAATTCGGATGATCAATTTTTAAAACAATCATTTCAGTGCCAAAAAAATCAAACTGGTTGGGTGGCATTGTAGAGATATTATATAATTCACTCATTGTCTTTAATATTTTCAAAGTTATTATTACCTTTTAAGACTCAAAATAGCTATTTTATGCATATTATATTCTCTTCTCAGTTACATAAGACAACCTCGCAAGTATTAAATGCTGCAAGTCAATGATGAGAGATCTGAGAATACAAATATTATAACTGGGTTTGAAGGTAGGTAGGTATTTAGTTGATTGAGGAATTAAACTTAAAACCATTTGATATAGATTCTTATGAAAAGATGAACTGACTTATAGCAACATTTGTAGAAGGCCTTGAGTGCGCTGATGTACAATTTGGAAATTGCTCAAGTAGGAAACTTCATTTGTGCAGAAAACTCAGAGTAGCTAAGAGAGCTGCCAGAATCCTGTGGCAGCTTTGGGGGCAGAGCTGGGAATAGAGCCTGGATTTTTACACTTTGAATAGGGAGCTATTACCGACATACTGGCTCTGCTGAGAAAGTTCACATGCATGTGCTTTTCTGTTTAAATACACGAGGTTTTCAAGACACTCTTGCCATCCAATCAGATCCCTTTCTTTCTGCATATAGTGACATCAAATAGAATATTTGCAAACTTTCTAGGAAATATTTTATTCTCTACAGGTACCTTAATTCCTCATGATAACTGAGGTTGAGATATACAAATAGGATACTTTATTTAATTTAATTTATTTGTTTGTTTGTTCATTCATTCATTCCTCGCCCGAGAATATTTTCCATTGTATTTTAGAGAGTGGAAGAGAGAGGGAAAGACAGAGAGAAATATTGATGTGAGAGAAACACATCAATTGGTTGCCTCCTGCCTACACTCTGACCAGGGCCCAGTCCAGGGAGGAGCCTGCAACCGTGGTACGTGCCCTTGACCAGAATCAAACCCAGGATCCTTCAGTCTGCAGACTGATGCTCTATCCACTGAGAAAAACCAGCTAGGGCCAAATAGGATACTTTAAGTAGCAATTTGGGAGCAAATATGTTTACACCCATTCATATAGACATCCCTACTTTCCCACAAAAAAGCTCTCTTCATTTTGACATTTTTATATAAATCATAGTCATGATTTGATTTTAAAAGGAATCATATTATCTACAAATAGGAGCGGAAACAATTCAGAACTTTTAATGTGATCTCATGTGGCACTGAGCAGACACAGGAGATTCAGCAGGGAGATATAACTGATTTGGCAGGTATAATAAAAAGCAAACTTTATTTTTCCTTATAACAGCCCTAGGTGAAATCCCAGGTCATTCTCCTAGTTTGTCTTCTGCTTCTTAGTTGTCCAGTAATAAAAATTCCACCCCCAGTGTAAAATTAACCTTGACTCCCTATCCGATATAAAGTTGTGTGTTTTTCTCCCCTTCCAAAAGTTTGACCCCTTTTCAGAGTGGAAACAGCAGGACAGAACAGGGTATGGCCAGTCTTCACTTCCTCTCTTGGTCTCCTTTGACCCACTCCCCAGTTGCTGTTTGTGATCCATCAAAATTCAAGTTGAACAGGAAAAAGGAAAAGTGACTACAGCTGTAGTCTAGCTTTTGTGCTGTTAGATATGGTAGATGTGCAAAATAGATCCAGAGACACAGAAGCATGAAGCAGACTCATGAATGTCAGAGGGAAGACAGGAGGGTGGGAAAAGATTAACCAAACTCCCTGGAGGGGGGAGAGGGCGGGTGCAGGGTCGAGGGGGTAAATGAGGAGAAAATGAAGCATCTGTAATACTTTCAACAATAAAGATAAAAATAAAATATGGCTAGTGTGATCAATGAATTAAAATGTTAATGTTATTTAATTTTAACCTAACATAGATATTCTCATATGACAATGCCTACAGCTAGTAATTAGCTTGGCAGCAAGGTGCCCATGTATTTATGCAAATGCCAGCCCTATTGGCTTATTCCTTAAAACCACCATCAGGATGCTTGGGAGATACCTTTCAATAAATCAAGACAGAATGCATCTCAGTCCTACTGACATTAATAATTTATGATTAATCAGTTTATGAAGACCTGCTAACAACGAAGAAAACAGGGAAGGAGATGGGTCCCCTCTTTAGATTTAACCTTTCTTTTTCACCCAGGCTGAATCTAATCATTTCCTTCTTGAAGACCAGATAATTGACTAGCCATTTACTTAAACTTCCTTAAAGGGCGTCAATATTCTCTATAGGGGTCCATCTTTGATCAGGGGAGGTTAAGTTCAATTGACTCATGATTATGCAGTTTAGGGAGCAGAAATAAGGTTGCAGACACACTCCTTCAAGTGAGAGAGCTCCAGCAGCTCTGTGAAAGGGACTTAGGGGAGATTGGTATGGCCCCCATAAGTTGCACAGTCATAGGCTTGATGGCCCAGGAATGACAGTAATAAAAGAAATATCTGTGACAGTACTTTTTCAAAAATGATAAACAATGCCTATTTTTTTATCTTCAAATCTTATTAGTTTTTCAAAATTGTTCATGATAAAAAAATGTTTTCAACTATGCAAACACATACATCTCTTTTTACATTTAAAAGTAAAAATAAAATTTATATCATAAAAATCATGAACCATTTTGAAAAACTGTGACAGAATACATCAAATTATAGTGAAAATTAAAGATATTTAGCCAACAATTTTACTTTTTTATTCAATCGATTTTCACTTAATATGTTTCTCACTAACTTTTCTTCAAAATTAATTTTTGGTGGGGAAGTCAACTTACAAGCTCTAATCCTGAGCAAAATATTTATCCTCTCGGACCTCAGGTTCTTCTTCTGTTTAATGGAGATTGGATAGGTTTTTACAAAAATGGTAGTTAAGTAAAATGCATAAGTGAATGTTTTTTCTGTGGTTCACTTCAATGAATTTCTTTTCTTTTTTTTCCCTTTTTACTGAATTTATTGGGGTGACGATGGCTAACAAAATGTACATGTTTCAGGTGTACAATTCTACAATACATCATCTGTACACTGTTGTGTGTTCACCATCCTACCTATTTTAATGAACTATGCATTTAATTAGATGTCATTCCAGGCATTCTTTAATGTTATAAGGGAGCTCTTATAGCTTCTAAAGAATGCATGACATTCAATCAGGGGCTTAATTAATCAGTGTCCTGCTATTGCGCTTTTATCAGTATTGAAATGTGTTTTCATTTATCTAAGAGAAGGGCAGCACTTCCTAAATCACCACTTTTATAAGAGTTGTTGAAAACAAATTAAGCTAAACATGAATCAAATTGTTTAATTCCAGTGGAATAATTAAAATCTTCAAGGTAAAGACACGTATATAAAATAAAGTTTGGCTGGTGACACTTTCAACCAACTTAAATGACTTTGATTAAAAAAAGAAAAAACAAAAGAAAATGCATTGGAGAAACTAAGAGCATCTCATCAAACTTGGCAGGAAGTGCAGTGACCAAATTAGAGACTGAAACCGATAAATGATTCAGGGAAAAATTCTCTCCATCTTATTCTCTCTCAAAGACACTTACCATGTTCTTTATTCTCCTGCTTCTTTATAAAACAGCTTTGTCTATATCATTGACATATGGGCCAAAATTGACTCCCAGCTCAAGCTTAACATGATTTCTGAGTTTAAGAACCCAACAGAGATGCACTAGAACCCTTCTTTCTCTAAGTAGGAAACCTGGTTGTCCTACATAAGGCATGGAAATAAAAATGGTAGTTGACTATGTTAGGTAGCCAAGCATTTTGGACTACAAAAGCCTGGTCCCACAATCTAATATCCCCGCAGAAGGGACCATGAGTCCAGCCTTTCTGAAAAGGGGTGAGAGAAGGTAGCAAAATACATGCCATGCTGATCTGTAATTGTATGAGTTTGTTTTAGATTGTTCTCTTTAACATTGATATTTCAAGTGACATATGAAGAAAATGAGAAAGTGATATTTAAAGAATGCTTTAACCATATTTTGGGGTATATGGACTTGTCTAAATTATAAACTGCTGATTTATTTTAGCTCTGTTAAAACAGAGAATAGGCCAGCCTGTACCGCCAATTAGAGAAGAATTAAATATCTTGGGAAAGAACTGCTTTTGCTGAGCTCTGCTGGAATTCTAATATCAATGTGAGAAGAAGGTGAATGAAAAATCCAGGGTCAACTTTCTTAAAACTCAGAGAACCAATACAATACTAGTAGAGTCTAAATTATTCTCACTAATGGCTTTGTGCATTTGGTAGAGGTCTCAGAAAAACAATTGGCTTGAATAAAAACAGTCATTTAAAACTTCCCATAATATTATTTTCCTACTTTAAGAAGACAACAAATAAGTTGTGTCAGAGAAGCATAAATTCCTAAATACCTGGTGTGTGTGTGTTCCCTTGTCAGCCCAGTTCCAAACAGTTCATCACTAACAATTATCAAGATACATTGGGCTCATTTATTCTACTCTGATAGAGGATGCTCTGACAAAAAATTGAGTCTAAGAAAAACACTGTTTACAGCATCCCACTGTATAAAGCAAGCATGTCCCTATCTCACAATATCACTTGCAGAGGAAGATATAGACCATCTGTTTATCTGCAATTCAGATTTTTTTTTAATCAGAGAATTTTCAAAGATAAATTAAGTTTTTCATAGAGTAGCTTTTGCAGGTGTTTCAGGTATGATAATAATTCAGAACTGCATTGAAATGTGTCTTTGTTCTACACATTAAAATGAGCAAACATTTTTTTCTTCATATCTTTACTGTCAGGAGCAATCCAAAAATGCCACATGAATTTGGGGGGGGGTAGGTTTCAAAGGGTATAGTGCTGAATGAAATAAATCAGACAGAGAAAGACAAATGCTATATCATTTCATGTCTATGTAGAATTAAAAAAACACACAAAATAAACAAATAAGCAGAACAGAAACAGACTCATATATGCAGAGAACATTTTGACATTTGCCAGGTGGGAGGACAGTTGGGAGGATGGGTGACCAAGGTGAGGGAATTTAGAACTACAAATTTGCAGTTACAGAACAGTCATGGGGATATAAAGTACAGCCTAAGTCAGTGATGGCGAACCTATGACACGCGTGTCAGAGGTGACACGCGAACTCATTTTTTTGGTTGATTTTTCTTTGTTAAATGGCATTTAAATATATAAAATAAATGTCAAAAATATAAATCTTTGTTTTACTATGGTTGCAAATATCAAAAAATTTCTATATGTGACACAGCACCAGAGTTAAGTTAGGGTTTTTCAAAATGCTGACACGCCGAGCTCAAAAGGTTCACCATCACTAGCCTAAGTAATATAGTCAATAATATTGTAATAACTATATATGGTGCTAGGCGGGTACTATATTTTTGGGGGTGATCACTTCATAAGTTATATAAATGCCTAATCACTTGGTTGTACACCTAAAACTGATATAATATTGCACATCAACTACACTTGAAAAATAAAGAGTACTAGTATTTTAAAAATTAAAGTGCTATAAAAGTATTAACTGGAAGACACATACATGCACAACAGTGACTTCTCAATGTATAATTTTATATATTTTTTATTTCTGAATAATTTATTGGGATCCACTTCCTATTTAAGAAACTAAAATAAGCTATTTGCATCAATTGGATCATCCTTCCTTAATATGGCAATGCTGTTGCTTTGGCACTGTTAAAAATGTGTGCTAAAGGCTTCGTAATAGTTACATTTCAAGATATTTTATTATTAATTAATCTCGGCATTTTTCTAAGCCCTTTTAATAGCTTGTGCTGTAATTAAATTTTGCCACATTGCAATGCACAGTGATTCTGGAACTATCAGTTCTACAGCTAATTGATAAATCAAATCCTAATTGAGATAATGAAGCTGGTCTTGGACATCGGTAAGATAGCCACCTAATTAGCTTCTTAATGTCTGTTTACTAGATGAGTGGATCGCAGACCCAGGGTGATGATGCTGCAGTAAAGTTAATACGAGAGGAAATAACGTGGGTGAAATGGATCAGAGCGTGAATATAGCTTCCCACTAATAAGCCTCCGTCATGCTCGGGACCTTAAAAAGAAATATCCCCCATCCTCCCCCATTTGTCTACTCTCAGCAAGGTGTGGTGTCAGAGACCCAACCCATAGCAAGCGATTCATAAATGCCGGTTGCCCTGAATTAGGGGTGATAGACTGAAGGGACCTAATTTTTCATCTGCTTTCCTCAACATCTACTACTGCCGCTTGCTGCTGCCCTGATTCAGGTCTCTATCATGTCTTCCTTGGAGTAACAAAAATCTCCTGACAAATCTTCTGCCTGCAGTCCTGCCCTCTTCACATACATTCATCCTAGAGGGTTCTAACTAAAATAAACTTTGGTCCACCTAAATCCCTATGATGACTTCTTACATGTGGATACGTGTTTAATGTATTATTATCAATGTAGAGTTCTGGTTTCTAGATTCATAGATCCTAAGTCAGAAAGACTGTGTCCTGAGAAATAGTGACTATACTTTCTAACCCAAGGAATAAGTGCTATAGGTCTTCATCACTCCTAGAGGTCCTGTCTGACATGTGCCAAAGAAAACCTCACTATAGTTTCCTGAGTTCAGAAATAGTATGGCAGATATGTAAGTATAGGTATAACTATAGATATTGTTATGCACATGCAATATTACTACCTATAGTACTACTATACATAAAATATAGTACAACATTACTGGAATGAGATAGTAATAATTTGTGAATGTGCAGAACAGATGCATAAATTTATAATGAAACTGCTCACATGTTAAGTTTTTGCTTTTTGATTATCTCTTTTACATGAAGAACTTTAACACCATCATTCACTCATAAACCAGTTAGTTGTTATGCCATTCAATATTTTTTCAAGAGAAAGAATATTCCAATTGGAGTTCCGAGAAATGAAAATATACCCAGTGGTAAAATATAGACATGTCGTTATTGCACTTAATGGGTAAAATACTTAAGGGAAAAGTATTTTAGATACATAATTTTAAATCAATAAAGTGGTTTTCTACATGAAAGACTTCAAGGGAGAATGTTTTCAAAAATGCTCAAAAAGTATTGCATCAAAAGTTGATTTATATAACACTGTAATATTTCAAAATATCTGCTCATAAATCTTGTTTTCTTTTGAAAAGGGGTTCTTTAATAACACTCTTGGGAGAAGTACTGTAGATCTTTCAGGTGTAAGGATAGATGATATTTACGAGTAATTTATAATCTTATATCTCAGAGGAGCTACACCTCTCATAAAATCATGTGTATTAACTAGATTTACTCAGGATATTCAAGTAATTTTACAATGTTGATTCAGAAAAAAGGAAGTGGCCTGAATTGGCAACTGAGTGGGTTGTTTCATTCTAATAGTTGGATAGAATCTGTCACTGATATATGTTAAATTATGATTTATACTAGTATGTACATCACATATGAGCAGTATGTTGCTAAAACAGAGCTCTTATTGATTTGAAGGCTAGAGAATTAGACAAATTTCTCATTTTAAAAGTACAGGGAAATAAAATGAAGAGAAACCAATAGGAGCTAAGAAAGGTCATCCAGAAGAAAAATTTAAAATATATTTTTATTGATTTCAGAGAGGAAGGAAAAAGGAGAGAGATAGAAATATCAATGATGAGAGAGAATCATTGATCGGCTGCCTCCTACATGCCCCACACTGGGGAGGGAGCCCACAACACGGGCATGTGCCCTGACCTGGAATCAAACCGTGACCTTCTGGTTCATAGGTCGACGCTCAACCACTGAGCCATGCCAGCCGGGCCAGAAGAAGTTTTGATGATAACCTGGTTTAAACCCCAGTGATGACCAATTAAGAAGGATTTCACCCTAAAAAAGGTGACATTGCACGAGAAATTTGTTTCTCTACCTAGACAACAACTACACTGGCACATGCTGTCTGTTCTGTTTTGGAACTTGAGTATACTGAAGGCTTGCAATTTCTGGGGAAAGAAAAAGATGGTAAATTATGATTAATTTCTGTCAATTTCAGCTCTTAGCACAGTTCTCAGCAGCTATCCACCCCTCATTCCTCAGCCCACTGAGAGGCAGCTGTGTACATGTTCCTGGATCAGCTGGCACCAGCTTAAGAGAGCTAGGGTGGGCAAAACCGACCTATCCCTAAATTTCAAGGACCTGTGCTTTGATAGTTGATGGTTTGTTTCTTATCACAGTATTAATAATTAATACTATATTAATAAAAATTAATATGAAAAATAATAAAATGTATCAAAGAATGAATCATAGAATTACCATATGATGCAACAATTCCACTTCTGGCTACATACACAAAACAATCGAAAGCAGGGTCTCAGAGAAATCTCTTCATGGCAGCATGATTCACAATAGCAAAAATGTGGAAGCGACCCAAGTGTCCATCGCCAAATTAGTAGATATGCAAAATGTGGGATATATATTCATGGTGGAATATTATGCAGCATTGAAAAGATAGAAAATCCTGACATCCTACTAAATGGATGAACCTTGAGAACATTATGGGAAAAGAAATAAGCCAGTTTCAAAAGGCAAATACTATTATGATTACACTTATGTGAGGTACAGAAAGTAGCAAAGTCATATAGACAGAAAGTAAATGGTCATTGTCAGGAACTGGGGGAGGAGAAATGGGGAGTTCTTGTTTAATGAAAATAGATCTTCAGTATTGCATTACAAAAGTTTTTTGAAAATTAAGTGATGGTTGCCCAACAATATGAATGTATTTAAAACCGCTGAACTATATACATAAAAATGGTTAATATAATAAATTTCCTTATGTGTATTCTACTGAAATAAAGAAAAATGGGAAAAAGGAATTAAGGTGAAAGAAGAGTACTATTTTTTCAGTAGTTCAGGAAAATTCTAGATTTTGATTAACCCAATGGTTCCTAACCTAGGGTGTCCATCTGAATCACCAGTGAAATACTAAAAAAAAATGATGCCTGCTCAGACCTTACTCTAGAGATCCCATTCAGCAGTTTATGAATGGAGACCAAACATCCACATTTGTATGAAGCTTCAGAGATGATATCAAGTATATCCATGGCTGAGAATCAGAGGATGAAGTTTTGGCTGACAACAGGTCAAAAACAACAGGCTTATACCATTCAACTTAGGGGTGAGGGTTGGAAGGCTGGAGAATACCTAGATGTGCTCCATAATCAAAGCTACGTGGAGTCATCATAGTAACCAGCAGACATTGCTCTTGACAACGGCTACATCAATCTTTTTCAATTTCCTGAAATGTGCCATACTCCTGGACATAATTCCTTCCATCATTCATTCAAATATGGGGCACGTTCTTCCTGAGCAGTGACATTTAAGAAAGTCCTTGATGTCAAATGACTGTCACAAGTCTCTGGGTAGCTACTATTCCTTTCAGAAATATTACAGATCCATAACATATATTTTATTGCACAAATATTTCTGCACTGAAAGTGTTGTAGCAAAGCAGTGCTATGAGACTGCACTAATGAAACATGGATACAATTGACAGGGGTATAAATATTGCTGAAATATGAATTTAAAATTTTGCTTCGAAACCCTTATCATGGAGCAGACAAGCTG
Source organism: Myotis lucifugus (assembly GCF_000147115.1). NCBI lineage: Eukaryota > Metazoa > Chordata > Mammalia > Chiroptera > Vespertilionidae > Myotis > Myotis lucifugus. The sequence goes on along the minus strand of NW_005871336.1, from coordinate 998,888 downwards.
CATATATTGCCTAAATATAAGATATAAAGTTCCCAAGAGTCACTGAAATGCAAAGACACTTGTTCGGTGGGAGATACATATATAAGTATAGATGCAAATCGGTCTTTTAAAATTAGAAATAATGTTATTTTTTGTTCTTAGCACTGTTTTATTTTTATTTATTTTATAATGGTGTTGGAAAAATAAAATAAAATAGAAACGATGTCTTATAAACAAGAGATCAATAAATGTAATATAGTGTCTTAATATTTCTTGAAGATAAACAATGTGAAAATAATAGACATAAAGGATTTTCCCTATATAGTTAAAAACATGACCATTTTTATCAGGTTTACCTCTATAGTAAACATGGCCATGGACCAAAAGTTTTTCTCAGGGACACATTACTTTGTAAACAACTTGATTTCAAAAGTTATTCCAAGACACATTGGTTCATGTGAGATTTAGTAATAGACCAATGAAGACTTGGAAAAATTGATAAAGAGGGGCTAATGCATTTATTTATTGCCTTATTAAGTGCATGGGAAAATTTTTCACTAATTGTAAGCACTTTACAACCTTTTGTGTTCTTTATTTTCATGTATATTATTCCTGGTTAATTTTAAAACTGTAACTATGAAAAAGGGACTGTAACTATGAAAAAGGGGCAGAAATGCTGTTACTTCTCACAGTGTCACAGTGCATTAGCATCTGTTTGTACTTAAACAATATTGCCTAATATACATGTATTTAATGCTGATCAAATCATTACATAGGACAGCATCAGTTGTTCATGAACACTAACTCCTGATAAAGCAAAGTTTATTGGGTTTTGTTGATGCTCAACACAAATGCATATCTTACCCAGAGAATGCAAGAGAATGGGAAAATAATTCATTTTCTAGTTATGTTTAATTTGTTGTGTGGGATTTTATAATATAAATCTACAAAAACACATCTTCAAACAATGTCCCCTCTTGAAATCTGTAGGCTGTAATCACCGCAGAAAGCCTGGGTGATATCCCCATGCCCAGGCAAGAACAGTCCCATTTGCACTAATTCTTTCTCTATCATTTCTGGCTTAAGACTAATCTAAGAGAGCACCATTACCACACCGATCCCACAGGAGAAAATACATAGGTCTAAGAAGATCCTGGATGTTATGATTGGTCTCAAAACCCCTCAGAGCAGGACCACAGGGGTCCTGTCTCTAAAAGATTATGCTGTGGCCTCAGTCAGTCCCAGGCATCAGAGGGGACTTACACAGTTTGAAGGAGGTGCTCCAAAGAGCAGACAGGGCCCCAAGCAGAGTGCCTGGCCTAAAGCTAACATCTGTGACATCTTTAACATCTAAGACTTATCTTTCCATGAAACTTGCACCTCCTCTATATCCTATTCTTATATCATATTAATAGGTGTGATAAACAAAGTGGTATCCTTGGAAAGATAAAGATGGAAAACATTGGGTTAAACAGAATTAAGAATGTTTCTTTAAGGGTGAAATTCTCTATGTGTGTTCTATTAAATGGGCTTTGGACTTTCCCAGAAGACAGATATTATATTCTCAGGAGTTACATGCCACATGGCAGATTATTCCATAAATGTGAATACATTTAAAAATGAGTCAATAAAAAATATGCATCCAGATTGTTGGTGTAGTGGTGATGAAAAAGCTCAAGTTGGGGATTTTATTATCTTTGCACAATCCTGGCCCCAGTCTTACTTGACATATGCCAATATGCAAGTAACTAAATATCTCTGTGCCTCAGTTTCTTCATTTAAAAATGAGAACAATAATCCAATTGACATGAATACTGTTATGAGAATTATGGATAATATAACATATAAAACAGTCAGTTCAATGCTTGGTCCATAGTAGATATTTTCCTGACATTGACTGCTTCATAAGAATGCTGTGAAAGTACATGAAATGTGTAAAGCCTTTTGAACAAAGGCTGGAACATGTGAAGTACTGGATGATGTTAGCTGTTAGTACCCCCATTCAGTGTTCAAATGGCTTCAACAAAGAGTCATACAAGTTCAACTTGAGCATCTCTACTTATTAGAAATGCCACTATCTTTATTACTCCCTGTATTAGTGTTTGAAAAGTAGCACTTTTTTTCTTGTTTTATCTGCCCTTGTTCTTAAGTGTAGATGTACTTAAATATAACAGTATCTTGGGCCAGATGAAGATCACTATCTCTTCCTTTCTCTCTTTTTAAAGTCAGAGTTCAAAATGCCCAGCATGCATATATCACTGTATGCAGCAGCACATGCACTCTGAGGGAGCCCACAAAGAATTAAAATGTCGGATTTCCCAAGCAAGCCAAAGAACCTACCAAACAGCTTCAGCAGGCCAGAGTATTCCATAGGGACCCATTGGCTTTAGATGAATCAAATATTCTCCCATGTTTGCCACTATCTACGGTGCAAGAAGTGTCCTTGAAAATAAATTGGAAAACTTTTGTAGGGTCTTTTCCTTTGTGAGACCCACATTTTTTAAAAGGAAGTCATCCTAACTTTACTTCTATTGCAGAGTTTTGCCACCCTCAAATATTCCTTTTATGTGGTATTATGTCAAGCTGGTTATTAAAGAATTCAGATAGAAAAACCTGTTCCAAGAAGGAAGCTATCGCCTTAGCTAAGATGAGCGAAGACTGGAAGTCAGGGAGAACCTAGGAAAGTCTGCTTGTTAGGCACACCTCTGTGTCCCCGTGTTTCTGATGGCAACACAAGAATTTGTTTGCAAATGTTTGCTCATTCTCATATACCTGTGAACTGTCTACTTCCCCTCTGGGGTCCCCAAAAAGCTCCCTCTTTTTGTTTCAGAATAGCATTTAAACCTCAACTAGCCAATCTGTCCAGGATCCCATATTCTTACAGAGTCTCTGTAGGTAGATAAATAATTAAATTTGCTTATTTTTCCTGTTAATCTGTCTCATGACAACTAAGAGGGGAAATTTTTCCCTCCCCTATACTTCCACATATCTCTTTTTTAAGAATGTGTTTTTATTGATTTCAGAGAGTAAGGGAGAGGGAGAGAGAGAGAAAAACATCTATGATGATAATCACTGATCAGCTGCCTCCTACACACTCCCTACCGGGGATCAAGCCTGCAACTTGGGCATGTGCCCTGACCCGGAATCTAACCATGATCGCTCTTGCTTCAGACGCTCAACTACTGAGCCACACCAGCTGGGTCACATATCTCTTTATAATGACTGAACTGATATAAAATAAATTTGAAAGTTTATCCCCCACCTCATATTCTTCATATCTCATTTATTATGATTAAGTCTTTTTTTTATTTCAGCAAAATTTAAAGGATGAATTTTCATTTCAATTCACAAAGTTTCATATATGTGTATTCTGTTTTTATATGATTCTGTGGAAGAAGGTTAAGGCAAGTTCCTTTTTTATGCATTTGAGATGCAAAGGTATATTTTATGGATTAATCAGTTGCTTTAGATAAATCCTCATTTTGAATTCCAACTCATGATTCTCTCTGACATTGACTCCTTCTTCTATTCTTATTATTCCTAAATTCTTCCTATTGTTATTATTTCTTCAAATGATTTCCAAATCATTCGGATTATTTCTTTTTTCAAATAACAATGAGGATTGAGAGACTCATCTGGAGTATATTATCCTGAGGGATGAATGCTTCTTCTTATTTCTATTAGAAATCATTTGAGGGCAGGAGGAGGGGAATCACTTAGTATAATCTGAGATGAAATTTTACATGTATTTTAAAAAGGAATTCTTTTCATCAACCAACAATAATAAAGCCACATAGATATGAGAATGGGTCAAAGAAATCCCATATTCCATGTGCACAGCATAAAATGAAGATACTGTTTTTAAGGTGTCCGGCATGTAAGGTGCCCCTTTGCCCTCTGCAAGATATGGAAGGCAGCGAGGCCCAGACTTTGACATGGTCAGTTTCACTCTGCAATTAAAAGTGAGCAGGATGGCTTCAATGTTCCCCTCTGTGGGACTAAATTTTAGACAGGTTTCTTACTGATTACAACACCCTGACTTTGCCTCTTAAAATGGGGAGAAAACAAAAATAGAGCCAAGAAAGAACTGAGAGAACATTTTTTCTCTTCCGCTTCCTAGAAGTGAGCTGGATAAAGAGAATGCCACTCTCATGGATATGTTTATTTTATGGATATGTTTACTTTGTGATACATATTTCAATTTAGCTTATTGGTCATCTTTTGTCGTGAAATTATATGAAAGAATATTTAAGCTCCTAAACGAACCCCTGAACTTATATGTAAATACTAGCATTATGTATATTTTTCTCCTGTATGATCGATATATTTCCTAGTATTTTTGAAAGCATTCATTACTCTAAGGAATCATTGCATCAAAACAGAACTGTTTGGTATACTTATAGAACCAATAAAGGTTTAAAGCATTTTCATATACATAGTCATATATGGCAATTCCATAAAATCTGTGAAACAGTTACAAATATAACTAACTGCAGTTTTAAAGAAAAAAATAATCTATAAAATTAATGGTGACCTATGTATGCAAAGAAGCTAGTTTGTGGCACAAACACAAATCAAATTCTATTCCCAAATTATTTATGCTATGCTGTATTATTACTTATCATTAAGGATTTGCAATAGCTTTAGAACACACAGTGGTTTGAGACTGAATATTTACATTTTATCGGAATACAAATCAAATTAAATTCTAACTATAAAATGATGCCATGGGCAAGTGGCAAAGTTTGTCAATAATTGTAGAGGTTGGCAATTGAGAACACCTAGCATGATTTTCATTAAATCTTCTATTATATCTTTAAAACACACCTGGAAAAGCTGATAATATTTTATTGTTATCTTCCCCTGAGACTTCCACCAAAATCCCTGTCTTTGAAAACAGATAAACCCCCTTAAGAGGAAGTACCCGCCCCCCCTCTCCATTCCTTTCCCCCTCTCCTTCCTCCAAGCATGTTTTCTTTATCTTTCTCCTAAGCTCCAAGGACCCTTCTTTTGCCTCTGGAACTTGTTTCCTGAATACACACAATCCAGCTGGCTCATTTCTTCCATGGCTCATTTCTACCTCTGCTACTTTCTAAATAAACTTTTCCCTAGTATATGAAAAAATCTAGACTAATAAAAGGGTAATATGCTAATTAGACTAGGAGACCAGACATCTTCCGACTGTCTGACTTCCTTCTACACAAAGCCACAGTGGTGGGGGCCGAGGCAGAGAGAGTTAGGGGCCATGAGGCCAGCAGGGGAGGGCAGTTGAATGCCATGAGGCCTGCAGGGGAGGGCAGTTGGGAGCCATCAGACTGGCAGGGGAGCGATTAGGCAACAATCAAGCTGGTAGGCAGGCAAGTGGTTAGAATCAGCGGTCCTAGATTGTGAGAGGGATGTCCGACTGCCGGTTTAGGATTGGGCCTAAACCGGCAGTCAGACATCCCCCAAGGGGTCCCAGATTGGAGAAGGCACATGCCAAATTTCGTGCACCGGGCCTCTAGTAATAAAATAAAACAGATAAGGATAGGTCTTTCATATGAAGTAAGCACACTTTGACCAGCATCTTAGATATACAGGAAGATGGTTAGATCACCAAATATCTAAAGATTTCCTTGTGCTCTGTTGATATATTGGGTAGTCTTTTAGGGCCAGTAAACCCAAGAGAGGAAGAAGACTAGTTCAGAACAGCAGAATTGGAGGCTCAAACCATATTTCTGCCAATTGGTTCCCTTACAAACTATCTTAACCACTCTTATTTTTAGCTTTATAAACCTTTTATAATGTTGTAGTTTTGGGCTCTATAGTAAGAAGAATTTCATGAGAATTAATGAAAATATCATTCTTATCCAAAAATTAGAAGATACACTTAAATATATGTAGTCATTCACAAGACAGGACTCTACCTCAGCCCCTGCAAGGTCATTGAGTAAAGAATGAGAACTTCAAAATGAACTTCGTGCTTAATTTAATTTAATTTTTTAAAAATATATTTTTATTGATTTCAGAGAGGAACGGAGAGGGACAGAGAGATAGAAACATCAGTGATGAGAGAAAAATCATTGATTGGCTGCCTCCTAAAGGCCCCAAACTGGGGATCAAGCCTGCAACCCAGGCATATGTCCTGACCGGCAATCAAACCTTGACCTCCTGAGCCACGCCTGCCGGGATCTGTGCTTAATTTTAGATAGTGTAATATTAGTTAAAAGGCATTTATTGATAGACTTACATGCTAAAATACTTCTCTAGGTTTTAACAGGAATTATTTCAAGAGGATAAAGCAGTGGCAAAAATCTAAATTGATTGCTCATTGTTGAATACATTTGTCGAACATTGATGTCATTATCTGTCAGGTGTGATTAAAGCAAAAAGGAAGAAAGGTGGGATGGAGAGAAAATCAATAGAATGGTAGAAAGGAAAAAAAGAGGTAAACATTTCCATTAGCACTGAAAACCAAAATTGATAAGATGACATGTTTCAGAAAGTCAGAGACAAAACCATCTCAGACTATATCTCAACTCTTTTTTTTTTTGTCCCACCTGCTCATATCTGATACTTCCAAAAAGGCATATCCAAGGCGAGGAAGAGATTCAGGATTATGTAATAGGAAAAGGATATGGTTCAGGCATTAGAGGAAATGGCAGAAAAAAAGGAATTGTGATTTTGAAAGGACATGTTCAAAAAATGTGATAATGATTATAATTAACATCTACCAAGGGTTTTAGTAAGTGGCAGATATTAAACTAATTGAATTATACCCATTAGACCATTTATCCTCCCAGTTGTCCTATGAGATAGATATAGCCATTATCCCCCTTTTCAGGTGAAAATAAAAAGCTCAACAATTATAACTCGTCTCTTTCATAAATGTAGTAAGTGGCATAGCACAAAAATCCAAACTGGGACTATTCAATTCTAGAGCTTGGAATATTAAGCCCAATTTCATAATAATATATTGTGAATATAACTAAAGTCTATGAACAATATAGTGCTTTACAAAAGGTTAATATTGTTGTTCAATGCTGGGTATTTCCTAATAACATATGTCAGAAATGTTTTTTCTCTGACTTAAGAAAAGTTTATTACATTTTTCTGATTATATATGTAATACATCCATGTATAGCAGACTTCATCAAAATATTTTCTATTCAAAATAGACATTTCCAGTAACCTTTGAAAATATACACCACTAACTTATTACTAAATATTTAATCTAACATCCTTGGGACCAGATATATTTGTGGATTAAAATTTTTTTGAATTTTATAAAGGTGAGCTAATTAAATACCATAACTGATGAATTACCAGTATGAACCAGGGAACCACCCCAATATCTATTAAAGTAATATTTCTTCAGCAAACCCATGTACATATCTATCTATATCTATATCTATATCTATATCTATATCTATATCTATATCTATATATGCCTAAGTGACCGTCACAACCGAAACAACCGAATGGATGACAGAAGAGGCTGCATGGGGCTACCAGGCCAGCAGGGGGGTTAGTGAGGGACAACCAAATGACTGAGCAGCAGGCTGCATGGGTTGACAGGCCAGCAGGGGGGTTAGTGAGGACCGACCAAACGACTGAGCAGCAGGCTGCGTGGGGCGACCAGGCTGGCAGTTGGTGGTGACCAGATCAGCAAGTGGGGCAGTAAGAGGTGATTAGGCTGGTGAGGGAGGCAGTTAGGGGTGACAAGGCCAGCAGAGGGGGGCAGTGAGGGGTGACCAGGCTTGTGGGGGGGCAGTTGGGGGTAACCAGGCCAGCAGTGAGGGCAGTTGGGTGTGACCAGGCCAGCAGGGGAGGGGCAGTTAGGGGCAATCAGGCATGCAGGCAGGTGAGCAGTTAGGAGCCAGTGGTCCTGGATTGTGAGAGGGATGTTGGACTGCCAGTTTGGGGCCAAACCTGGGGATCAGGCCTAAACCGGCAGTCAGACATCCCCCGAGGGGTCCCGGATTGGAGAGGGTGCAGGCTGGGCTGAGGGGACCCCCTTCCCCCCCGCATGAATTTCATGCACAGGGCCTCTAGTTTGTAATAATTAGAATAAATAAGAACTACAAATCACCTCATGTCAGTTTAGGTCAAAGTTTGCTACTAAATAAGTTCAAAACCAATTAGGTTTTTGACACCAAATACATTATAAAAAATCCAGAGCTCTGTTTCCCAGAATTTTGGATAAGTGATTATGGATCTACATTACACATTTTTTCTCTGTAATCTGAACATTTTCACTTAATCACCTTCATAAAGATACATTTTTGTGTGATCGCATAGAGAGTCACATTACTCATTTTAATAACTGCATATTATTCCATTTTATTGATGTACCATAGTTTATTGCTAGTGATAAAAATTAATTTTGGTTATTTGTCAAACTGATTTTGACCTCTTTCATCCATCACTTAACTTTCATCACCTGTCATGATATAAATGGCCCATGATTCAAATTATTTTTATTAGGCCACTTTCCTGGACACATTTCTTATATAATAATTCAAAAATTAATAATCTCCTGCATGTGCTCAATAATTTTACATCTTTGTGGCAAAAATGCAAGAAATGCAAGCCATTTTATGAAGTAGAGTGTTATATTGTAAGAAACTTGAAGGCAGGGTAGCTTGTATTCTAACTGCCTTTCTTTCTAGCCTAAAATAGGTGTGGCTTTGGGAAGTTCTTAGGCTATCTCAGAATAAATGATTTCATATTTTAAATGGTAGAAGTTTTAAATAGTTTTTAAAAGTATATGACTATAATGCAATGTTTTCTAAATGTTTTCTTAATATGAGGCACAGAAAACTTTATCTTTGAGCCATATTGAGATCAATGGTAGCCAAGCAGCTTGGCAGCTCTGGCTGCTCCAGGACCCACCCTAAAAAGTTAGGGAATCAATACTCCTGGAATAACACTTGAGAAGTTTTGTTATAAAGTATTAATAAAATCAATCTGACTGCCATACAAGTGGGTTACTATTTGAGCTCAGTAATGGTCTTGTAGAATCAAATAGTTTTCTACTTCCCTGGGAGTATTGGCTCATTGAAAGTTGATTTTTAAACTAGGGCATATGGACCTGAAGTAGATAGAAGAAAAGTCTGTGTTGGTTCATTAAACTTGTTAGGTATCCAGACTTTTACTGTCACATTTCTCTCTGATCCTCAGCCTATAGGTTTACCATGTTGTCTAACATGTTCCAGTTTCAGCTACTTTGTCCAAACTCTAGCAAGTAGAAGGCAAAATATGAGAAAAGATATATCTGTTTTCCTTAAAGAACACTTTCCAGAATTTATAACTAAAACTTTGCTTGTATCTCATTGGCCGGAAGTTAATCTTTCAGTCTTTATCCCAAATGCCCATGTGCCCCGTTAAAGTGTCTGAACTTTATTACTAAAAGGAAAATTGAGAGAACAAATAATATGGAAAAACTACAATTCTTGTTATCATAGATGTAGTAAGCATACATAGCTCTAAAAGAAGAAAGGACGTTTTATTATTCTACAATACCATTTGATTTATATTTTACTACATTCATTGTAAATTAAGACAGGAGTTAATGCACTGAACATAGTCAGTGGATCCATATTTTTAAAAATCACTTTTTAAAAAATATTTTTTATTGATTTCAGAGATGAAGGGGCGCGAGAGAGACAGAAACATCTATGATGAGAGAGAACCATTGATTGGCTGCCTTCTGCACACCCCACACTGGGGATCAAGCCCACAACCCAGGCATGTGCCCTGACCTGGAATTGTGATGCTCAACCACTGAGCCACACTGGATAGGCTAAACCATCACTCTTATAACAAAGTGCTGAGAGAAGTTAAAGTCATTTAACTTCACTGAACCTCTAATCCATCATCTGCAACATTAATAATTGTACAAAATAAAAATTATTTTATTTTCTAGATATAGGTAGAATTCTGGAGTTTGGGCAATATGACATAAATGTCATCAGCTATCACTGAAAATAATTACTTGTAAATTATTTCATCTTATTTTCCTTTTATCTTTAATTTACTTTGCAGAGTTGGTTAGAAATACTCTCTCCAGCAGGGTGATGGTATTTGAAAGGAAGACATTACTTTGAATGTTCTATGACTAGAAAAAATAGCTTTTTGATCTTCTATAAACAACTTAAGATGAATAAACAATTTCAAAAGCTTGAAATTAGTTAAGGACCATGTGAAAAGAACTATACCAAAAAAATAGCAATTTCTGTAATTTACCTTTCCAAAATACTATAACTTTTCCATTTCAAATATTCAGCTCTATATAAATATAATAGTAATTATGCAAAAACAAAGGCAAATCTATATAAAAAAAAATGTATCATGCTAAATCCATAATTATTCCAGACACAGACCTTACACCCTTTACAAAAATGAAATCCAAATGGATCATAGACCTAAATATAAAATGCAAAACTAAAAAATTCCTAGAAAATAACACAGGAGAAGAACTAAATGACCAGGATATGGTGATGAGTTTTTAAATATAATACCAAATGCACAACAGATGAAAGAAATAATTTATAAGCTGGACTTCATTAAAATTAAAAATTCTGCTCTGTAATACATTGTCAAGGGATTGAGAAGACAAACCGCAGATTGAGAAAAAAATTTGCAAAAACTTACCTGATAAAGGTCTGCTACCAATAATATACAAAAAATTCTTAAAACTCAACCAAAAGAAAACAAACAACCTGAATAAAAACTGGGCCAAAGACCTTAACAGACACCTCACCAAAGATAATATACCAATGCAAATAAGCATAGGAAAAGATTTTCTACTCAACTCTTATCAGGAAAACACAAATTAAAGAGCAATGAGATAACACTACTTACCTTAAAGAATGTCCAAATTCAGAACACTGATACTACCAAATGCTGATAAGGATGTAGAACAACAGGAACTCTCCTTCATTCCTAGTGGGAATCCAAATTGTACATCTAACTTAGAAGCAGTTTGCCAGTTTCATACAGAAGTAAATATACTCTTATCATACCAATCCGGCAATCATGCTACTTGACCTTTATTCAAAGTCATTGAAAACCAATGTCTACACAAAGACCTGCACACAGATATTAATGAAGCTTTATCCATAGTACCAACATTGGGGCCACCAACATGTCATTAATGGATAAATAAATTGGGGTACATTGAGGAAGCAGTATTATTCACCTCTAAATAGAAATGAGCCAGTAATTTTTGAAAACACAGTGAAATGCATATAATTAGGTGAAAAAGGCCAATCTGAAAAAGACTACCTTCAGAATGATTCTACCTACATTATATTCTGGACAATGTAAAACTATAGAGACAGGGGGAAAGGTCAGGGGTTAGCAGGAAGGGAAGGAGCACAGAGGATTTTGATGCCAGTGAAACTCTTGAGCTTAATAGTATAATGGTGAGTACATGTCATTACACATCTATAAATGATCCATAACACACTCAGTAATTTTAACAAAGGATTCATTTAAAAAAAAAATTGTAGCATATGTTGCTCTTTTCTCTAACAACAGAGTTCCTCTCCTGTCTCCAACATTTTTTTTTTTTGGTTAATCCTCACCCAAGTATATTTTTCCATTTATTTTTAGAGAGAGTGAAAGGGGGAGGGAGATACAGAGAGAAACATTGATGTGAGAGAGACACATCGATTGGTTGCCTCCTGCATGCACCCTAACCAGGGCCTGGGAACCTGCACCAAGATACATGCCCTGGACTGGAATCAAACCCAGGACCCTTTGGTCCGCAGGCCAATTCTCTATCCACTGAGCCAAACCGGCTAGGGCTGAATTGCCATTTTGGAAAAGTTAACTGGTCAATGTTACATGTTTCATATTTGGCAAACACAGTTTTATTTTGTATATCTTGATATGAAAATGGACAGTGTATTTCTCCCAGGAATCAGTCATTATACTGAAAAAATAGAGAAGTTTGTGAGTGGAAAAATATTTATTTCTTTACTTCAATTTCTCCAAATGAATTTGGTGACAGGCTTATAGGTTTTAGCTGTTTTCACAATTTACACAATTTAACAAATTGCTTTCAAGCTCTTGCTATTTTTATACAAAATCTTCTTGAGGATCATCTGGGTATAACATTTATAGATGTTTTGACTCTCATCAGCCACCAGCCATGCATAGATTTAATTAGCATTTTAGGAAAGTTTTAAAAGGGTCTGATGAGCATTTCAAGTATAATTTTGTCTTAACAAAGTGCTATTTGTGTATTCTCAACCTGTAGAGAAGTGAATTTCTACTAAAACCTACACTTTCCTAGGTCATTGCAAAACCAGCAATTTGCCCAAGTCAAAGCATTGGGTAAAGTGCTTTTGTAAAGGTATTTTTGTGATTATAAAAAATGCAAATAAGTAAGATTAGGTGTTTGCGTGTGTGTGTTTAATGCAATCTTTTATTCTAATTTTTTTCCAATAAATTTAAAATGAAAGAGGTACAAAGAAAAAGCCCCTCAATTTTATTTTGACACATAAAGATTACAAATGATAAATCAGTTAACATTTGTATAGTGCTTAAAAAACTACTTGACATATAAAACACACTACATAAGTGAATGTTAAAAACACCTTTTAACACATAATTGGTTAATCATGTTTCCCCATGTTTCATAAAAATGTTATCATGCCCTAGCCGGTTTGGCTCGATGGATAGAGCGTCAGCCTGCAGACTGAAGGGTCCCAGGTTCGATTCCAGTCAAGGGCACATGCCCAGGTTGCGGGCTCGATCCCCAGTGGGGGGTGTGCAGGAGGCAGCCAATCAGTGATTCTCTCTCATCATTGATGTTTCTAACTCTCTCTCCCTCTTCCTTCCTCTCTAAAATCAACAAAAATATATTTTAAAAAATGTTATCATTTGGGTCCTCTAAATGTGGCAATTTTTCATGCTCTGTTCTTTATGTATACAACTAGCTTTTTTGACTTTAAAGGCCTGAACTAAAAGGGGTAGACCAGGAAAACCAATTTTATTGCCCTCAACATTGACTTCCTCTCTTCACTTCTACCTTCCATTCCTTTCCCATTCACTAGACTGGCCCTGGCTCTGCCGCCTAATTTGGTAGATACAGTTAATCTGGTGTTGGCACCCTTTGTTTTTTGAAAGATGCTCACATGCTTGTCCTTTCTCTCAGGGGTTGCATTTTTGGATTATTTAGAGCCTTCCCTGCCTTCTTCCATCACCATTTATACTGACACACCTAGACTGAGTCCTCTAACACCTTCATTCCTGATGTGGACTCTCTCATTACACTCTTTTCAGATGTGAAGGATATGATCTCTAGATGGAAGAAAAATTGTTCCTAACCCAAATCTTGACTGGGAGAGATTTTACTTCCCACCTCCTTTTGGGGAGGAGGCATTTACCTTGCCTCATGACTATCAGTGGACATACCGTTCAGTCTCAACCATCTCTCCACCTTTGGGCAAAAGGTATATACTTGTTTTTCTGTTCTCCATACCTCAGATAACATGTGGGATGCTTTCTAACTACCTATATTGAAGGCCCATTACTCGGCTTAAGAAGGATACTTCCTATTCTCATCTTGATGGAGAATGAAGAACTAGGCAGTTAGTCATTCAATAACTCTTTCCTAAGAAATCCTCAATATGGGATGCCCTCATATTAATCTTACCCTACCTCCACCCCTGGGTAAAGGGTCGGAGATCCACAAAGCCAAATCTTGCACAAACATGTCCACTTTAAAATAAGGCATTTTAGCACTTCACTGTACTTAATTTGGAGACTTCAGCCATTATCAAGATATCCAAACAGTTCATATTTAACATTTAATTAAGTGTGCAAATAATATGTCATCAGTGTTATCCAGGATACCATCAAGGATACCCCTTACAGACATAGCAGAAGCAAGTTCAATGGATTCTTATAAATGACTTTAAAATAGAAGTGACCGGCAAAGATTGCTCATCAAGGAGTGAAAGAGCCCACTATCATTACAAAAAGAATGAAAATGTGTTACTTACATATGGCACACTAAGATGAAATCATTCTTTACTGTGGAAAGATTGAAGTTTTTGGCCATATTTTATAAACAAAGAGAGTTTGAAAGACAAATGTTTAGAACTGGAAATTCATCCTCTTCTTGCCTTTAGAAATTGAAAATCATTGTATCTGTAGTGAATCCCCCTTAGCTGATTATTTCGGAGCTTTATATTTTCATGACTAGCCCTAGAGCCTTTTTATGGGAAATAACTCATAGGTAAGGGAAACATTCATCTCTTATTTTTGAGAATTCATTTATTGTCTTAATAAACCACCCCAAGGTGTCCTGGAAATTAATTCGTTTCCCACTCAAACTATAGCTCCTACCTGATTCTCTTACTAAAATCCTTTGTCAGATTACCTCTGATTGTTCATTTGTAATATATAGTCCCTGCATTAATAAATCACTCATGTTGAGGGGTACCCACAGAACATACATTTGGTTTTCTGCATGTCTCAACAATCATCATAAATATTGATTACCTGTTAACTAAAGGATTTACATTATTTGATTTATTTGAAAAGAGTTCACAGTGGTTTCACACTCTGGTGATGAATCTACTAACAGTGTGAAAGTTTTAAAACACTTTTATAAGCCTTACAAAGAATGAGAAGATATGTTAGCTCAGTATTAAACTTGTCATACTCTACCCCATGTATTTATTTAATTCAATTACTGAAATCCTTGTTTATTCTAACTTGGACCTTACCACCATATTTTAGAAAAAAACTACTATAATTAGTATTGCCTTGAGTAGCAAATAAATGAAAGCATGAAATCATACTTGTGCACTCAAAATAAGGTTTATTACACATGTAGTTCTCAGTTCAGCTGAACATGTTTCAGTGCTCATGGCATCTGCTTCATATTATATAACTTTATTAAACTTTTTACTCATAGGAGGGAGTTGAAAATTTTTGTTTTTTCCAATTATGTTATGTAAGCCCCAGATTAACCTCTTGAAGACATCCAAAAATGTTGCAAGCACTTATATTACATTTAACAAAGGCTATTGTATTTAAAAAAACATAAAATGAAAAACAGTTTTTTTTGCTAGGACTTTGGTCAAGTTTATCTGGGTTCAAATCTGACAAACTCTTTGTGTCACTCAATCCTAATCTACCTATATGACTCTGATAAATTTTTGAATTACTTAAAAATTTATGAGCCAGGTTTCTTATCTCTACAATGGAAATAATATTTATTTACACAGAGATGGTGTACAGAAGATTACAAAAAAAAATCAGCTAATTGCATTATGATTTCTAGAACACTATTTCTCAAAATAAAATATGGAAATCACCTGGGGATTTTGGTAACATGTAGATTCTGACTCTGTGGATCTAAGGTAGGACCCAAGATCCATGCAATCAGGGAATATGGAGGGACATCTGTAATACTTTCAACAATAAAGATAAAAAATATCCTGTTGAGCATCAACCTATGAACCAGAAGGTCATGGTTCATTCCTGGTCAGGGCACATGCACAGTTTGCTGGCTCGATCCCCAGTAGAGGGCATGGAGGAGGCGGCTGATCTATGATTCTCTCTCATCATTGATATTTCTCTCTCTCTCTCTCCCTCTCCCCTGCTCTTTGAAATCAATTAAAAATATATATACATTAGAAAAGATCCTGCATTTCTAAGAAGCTCCCTGTTGGTCCTTACACTTCCCTGTGAGTAGCAAGGTCCTAGAAGGCCCTCATTAAGTAGTTCCCATTCTACTTTTATAATAAATACTTCCTAGGGAGGCCAAAATATTCTCATTCCATACAGAAAATAACCACTATCTCATCTCCATATTTATGGTGTAATCCATTAATCTCAGTTGTGTATTCAGATCTCACAAAGCAGTTGGCAGGTGTCAAAATTAATCATGGACTAGAAATACTAATGTCAGAAAGAATTTTTGCTACCTGTGACTCAAGTTCCAAACAAAATATTTTTTAAAAAAAGCTTAAATAAAGTTTACAGGAGCAGAGACACAAACACAGAGATCTGAAAGTGTTCTAATGTCATCACTTGCTGGAAGGTTTCATAGACCTTAGGAAATTTTGCAAAGAGGCAAAGACAGGTTGACATTGTTTTTGCTGTTCAGATTTTTTGTTTACTTTAAGGTACTACCTACACAACACAGTGCCATAAATAATGGGGAATTTGACAGAACATCAAATGCCCCTTAAAGAAAGTGATAAGAAGTAGGCAGGGGAATGTTGAGAGACAGAGGAAGAGACTTTAAGTAACCAGAATAAAAATTGCTGCCTGATGGGATTCCAGCAGCAAGAAGCTCATTTGATAAAATGTTTGATGACTTCTTAAAGCGTTAGAGCATTTGGGTTTTATGCTGTGTGATATTCACCCAGTGACAGGCTGACCCTCTTCTCCCCCAAGAAGTTATCAGTTCTCGGTAGAAAAGTAATTCTGAGGCTGTCTTGCCAAAGATGAACTCATGAATCAGTGATGTGGGCAGAGGTGGCATCCCAGATAGCATTCTGAAAAATCCATTACATTCTTTAAGAAAGACTGTTTCTCTACTGCTGTCAGGTGCTATTATACCTAAATCATGCAGTTCTATCTGGAAACCCGAGGTGGTCTGGAAGAGTGCCCTAAGGATCTAAACGAAGAGAAAACTATAAAAGTAAAAGTGCCTGGGAGACAGGATATTTTATTATTGAGCAAAGGTCAAGAAGAAAGATGTTGGTCATGTCACTATTCAGTAACAGTTCCAAGCACCACGTTTAATTTAAACCTGGGCGGTATCACACTGTCGATGAGACATGAAATTTTAGAATCAATGAAAAGATGTTCTAAATCAAATGTTAAGAATGACCAAACAAAGGGCCTCAAATGGGGGGTTGTGTGGGAAATAATGTCTAAGAGCTCCAACATTTTGAAGAACAGAACAGCATGCATATACAAGTTACCTCATTAGGTAGGTAACTTGTTTTATATTACTTAAAGACTCCTTCCCTATGACTATTGTATTTGACACACATAAGGGCAAGGATTTATTCATATACTAGAGGCCCGGTACACAATAATATGTGCACTTGGTGGGGGGGTCCCTCAGCCTGGCCTGTGCCCTCTCGCAGTCTGGGACCCCTTGGGGGATGACCACCTGCTGGCTTAGGCCGCTCCCCGGGGGATTGGGCCTAAGCTGGCAGTCAGACATCCCTCTGGCAGCCTGGGAGCCCTCGGGGGATGTCCATTTGCCAGTGGGGACCAGGCCTAAGCTGCAGTCGGACATCCTTAGTGCTGCTGAGGAGGCAGGAGAGGCTCCCACCACCACTGCTGTACTGGCAGCCATCAGCCTGGCTTGTGGCTGAGCAGAGCTCTCCCTGTGGGAGTGCACTGACCACCAGGGGACAGCTCCTGCATTAAGTGTCTGCCCCCTGGAGGTCAGTGTGTGTCATAGTGACCAGTCATTCCCAGTCATTCTGCCGTTAGGGTCAATTTGCATATTACCCTTTTATTATATAGGATAGAGGCCTGGTGCATGGGTGGGGGCCGGCTGGTTTGCCCTGAAGGATGTCTCGGATCAGGGTGGGGGGTCCCCACTGGGGTGCCTGGCCAGCCTGGGTGAGGGGCTGAGGGCCGTTTTCAGACTGGCCACATCCCCTTCAAGGTGGGGGTCCCCGCTGGTGTTCCTGGCCAGCCAGGGTGAGGTGCTGAGGGCTGTTTTCAGGCTGGCTACACCCCCTTCAGGGTGGGGGGGTCCCCACTGGGGTGCATGGCCAGCCTGGGTGAGGGGCTGATGGCTGTTTGCAGGCTAGCCACAGCCCCCAGCCACCCAAGCTCCCAGTGGAGGCTGGCTGGAAGCAGGTATCTGGGTTTTATTTAGCTTCTATAATTGAAACTTTGTTGCCTTTTGCAGAGGCCACAGCCTGCCAGAGCAGGCGGGAAGCTTGACTTCCTCCATCGCCAGGGCAACCAAGCCTCCTGCCTGCTCCAGCTCCATGGCTGCCAGCCACCATCTTGATTGGGTTAATTTGCATATAGTTACTCTGATTGGCTGGTGGGCATGGTTTGGAGTGTAGCAGAGGTGCAGTCAATTTGAATGTTTCTTTTTTATTAGATTAGATAATTATGCATGCTTGGCACTTAGTCTAGTCACAAACCCCAATAGTTGGTCAATAGTTAAAATGTATTCCACACATATTTGGAAGAAAGAAAAATCAATTATTTTTTCATAGAGTTAATTATATCAACTTATTTTGGTATGATAAATCATGAGAATTTAAAAAATACTACTTGTTTGAGGCTTTTTTTTTCTTGTTTACTTTTGCCACAGATAAATGTTTTCTGCTTTTTAAATTGATGTATAATTGACATAGCATTATATTAGTTTCAAATGTACAATGGAATGATTTAATATTTGTACATATTGCAAAATAATCATCCAGTTAACATCCATCACCATACATAATTACAAAATTTTAAAGTTTTGTTTTAGTTTATGGTTGTATAGAGATATAATTATTTGTAGAATACTTATTATCAAAGTGATAATTTAAAGAAAATGGATTTTAAAAAACTATTTGAATATATTAATTATATTCAGCAATATGACTAGTGACAAAATACACAAAACTCATAGTTTTTATGCCCTATAAAATATAAAATATCATCAAACAAAAATAACATTTTTATAGAAATGAAATTCCTAAAAAGAAAGCTTCACAGATACATACACATACCCAGTGTTTAGGTAAAGAAAAATGCACCACTTCTCATGAATGACATAAAAATGAAGAAGTCATATAGAATGAAGAATCATTATCTGGCAAAGAGAGAGAGGCAGGAATGAGAAAGTTGGGGAGAGAATTAGAGCTCTTTATTTAAAAATAACTTTTTATTGCTATCAGAGGAAGGGAGAGGGAGAGAGAGATACGAACATCAGTGAGAGAGAATCATTGATCGGCTGCTTCCTACGCATCCCCTACTGGGGATTGAGCCCACAATGCAGGCATGTGCCCTGACGAGGAATCCAACTGTGATCTCCTGGTTCATAGGTCAACACTCAACCACTGAGCCACGCCGGCGGCCTAGAGCTCTTTCTGATAGGTCCACACTAAGAATATTCTAATCAGTAGTTGCCTACTTAGGAGCTTTCCCCGGTTTCTGTCCCTCAACAAATTATTTACTTTTTGGTATTTGTTGATGATGGAAGTATCTTACTCCTTTACATTTGCTGTAACATCTAAGAGTGCTTTCTCAATTCAATACTAATATTTAAAACTAGCTATATTAATTTCTAGGTTGTCTGTTGTAGGAGATAGGATAATTACAAAGATCTGTTGTTTTTCTCCTTGGGTTCTAAGAGACAAGCATCTTCTATATATATAAAAGCCTAAGCGACTGTTTCAACTGGTCAATAAAATGACCCGTCGACCAGTCGCTAGGATGGCACTGACCACCAGGAGGCAGGCACTCAACACAGGAGCTACCCCTGGTGGTCAGTGCCCTCCCATAGCCAACCTCCCCGGCCGGCCAACCTCTCACAGTCCCTCCTCTTCACTGATTGGCCCCAATCACCCCTGATCAGGATTGGGCGAGATAGCTTGATCGGCCCTGATCACTGCCCAGGCTGAGGGACCCCACCCGTGCACAAGTTTGTGCACTGGGTCTCTAGTCTAAATATACTTAGGTCTATCAATAGCATTTTAGGTTTGCTTTGCCCTCTCCTTTCTTCCACTTCTCACCAGCTATTTTTGCTTAAAGACAATGAATGCTACTTGGAACTGGAAGTCTCCTTTCAAATATCAGAGACAAATGAGAAGCCAATGGGGTAATATGCATACCAGTGTTGAAATGGGATGAATGGTTTGCACTAAATGTTTAAAACAGCAAGCTGAATGACTTAGTTCCTCAGAGTTAGTATGGTCATCATCTCAGACCACATCAGTCATGAGGATGTGGCTCCCTGGTTCTCAAGTCAGAGGGAAGTGCCAGTGATACTGAACTTCCAGAGATCAGTCAGACAAGTGAATGATTTCATGCTCATACTGAATCTAAAGAGATAAGAAAAATTCTGCCTAGAACCACTCAAAGCACAGTCCCATTTGTAGATTAGGTCCAGGAGACAGAAATGTACCCCTCTATGCTTAAGAACTTATGGAGAAAATATGTAACTTTATTTCATTCAAGAGAATTGTAGAAACTAAAAGCATAGGCTGTCTTTTTCCTTTCTATAACACAATCTCAGCAATCCAGCACACATTTCTAGAGTACTCATTAGGGTTTTAGGTAATGTAATCCACTCTTTTAAAAGGCCTTGGGTTTTACGAATTTAATCTGGGGGTGAAACACAGATACTAGAAGAATACAGTTCCCATGAGCAAGTGACTGAAGTGCACCATTTATTTATTTTTTAAAATATATTTTTATTGATTTCAGAGATGAAGGAAGAGGGAGAGAGAGATAGAAACATCAATGATGAAAGAGAATCATGGATAGGCTTCTTCCTGCACACCCCACACTGGGGATCTAGCCTGCAACCCAGGCATATGCCCTAACCAGTATCAAAACATGACCTCCTGGTTCATAAGTCAACGCTCAACCACTGAGCCATGCCAGCTGGGCTGAAGTGCACCATTTATATATGATTCAGAGAGCATGTGCTTTGGAATGCAAGGGCAATAAATACAGTGCTGTAATCAACCCTGTTGACATGTTCTACCCTTATTGTAAACCTGGCTGTGTGTCCTATCTTTATATTGGTTTTTTAACTATCCAAACTATTCCCAATGTATTCTTTTCCTGTCTCATTTATCCAGAGTTAGTTTCTATTGCTGACAGCTAAGAACCCAGGTTGACACACAATAAAAAAATATTTATGCTCACATCCTACATTCATTGTAGTTACAATCACAAATAAAAATACAAGAAATCAACAATATTACTAGATATTATTCTGAAAATATGGATCCATGTAAAAAGAGTTTATATAAAAAGGGATCATTTTTGAAGAAAATTCATACCAACTATAATGATTTATAGATGATATATTTATAAATTTAAGAAGCACAGAGAATCATCTTACATTTTATAAAATGGGAAATTCAGAAATATAATCAGATAGGTATTAATAAAATATATTTTTAAATAAAAAATTAAATACCCAATCAGAAGATAAATGGAAACAAATATTTCATATGCATAAGAGAAACACATAATTTAGTACATAATAAATTATATATGAATTTTCCTAGTCAGAAATATAAATGTCTACAAAAATTGAAATAAAGCAAAACAAAACATCAATACAAAAACCCTACCAAACTTTTTAAAATCTGAAAGAAATGAGAGGTTTCATATGGTTATACATGGATGCATACTTAAGCAATAAATCAGCTTAAATTTTATGGTTTAGCAATAGCCACAGATTTGGTGGGTGAGGATATTAGATAGGGGTACGATGAGGATGGTTGTCTCCAGTCCACAATATATAAAGCCTCAGCTAAAAAAGCTAAAAATTTGGGGGTGACTTAAGAAGATGGAGGCTAAAGTGATCTGAAGGTTTATTCATTCATATGTGTATATGATACCTAGGCTATGACCCACCTTTGAGGCTCATCTGAAGCTGTCAATGAAAGCATCTATACAAGGCTTTTCATGTGACTTGGGCTTCCCAGTGGCTGGGATCCAAAAGGGAACATACTGTGAGGAAAGGCTGCATCTGAGAGAACGAGTTCTATGGTGGAAACTGCATGGCCCTCTCTGAGCCAGTCTAGGGAGTCACGCAATATCATATCTGCCTCATTCCCCTGATACATACAAGTCACTGAGTGTATCCTACATTCAAGGATAGGAGGATGAGGGGCCACCCTTTGAAAGGGGAATGGTAAGGTCACATTGCAGAAGAGCATGTGGGGTGGGAGATATTGATGTGGCTATCTGCAGAATATACCATCCGTTATAGATATACAATGTTTTGTTACTGCACATGAAACCAAGTTAAAAATAATACCAACAATCAATGGGGATTAATTTCCTTGATTTTAAGGTATAATTATTAAATTATATATATACTAGAGGCCCAGTGCATGAAATTCGTGCAAGGGGCTCGGCCCCCGCCACCGTGGCTTCGTCCGGAAGGTAGTCCGGAAGGATGCCTGGTCTAATTAGCATATTGCACTTTTATTATTATAGATATAAAATCAATTTAATACCAGCCTTTCTAGAGAACGTGCATTGTTTTAGAGAAATAGTGTTTTTTTTAATTTTTATTTACTGATTTTTGAGAGAGACAGAGAGAGAGTGAGAAATGTCTGTTTGTTGTTCCACTTATTTATGCATACATTGGCTGCTTCTTGTATGTGCCCTGACAGGAGATTGAACACACAATCTTAGCATATGTGGATGATGCTCTAATCAATTGAGCTACCCAGCCAAGTCTAGAGGAAATGCATTTTAAATGTGATATGCAGCCCACCTTCAGGAAAGTTAAATTTAGATATTCGTGTATAATTTCTTTTGTGGCCTGAATGTCAACTACTGCCTTGCCAATCTACACTAAAAAAAGACAAACATGCAAACTGACCATACCTTTGCTACACCTTAAGCCACACCCACCACCAATCAGAGCTACTATATGCAAATTAAGCCAACCAAGATGGCGGCCGGCAGCCATGGAGCTGGAGCAAGCAGGAGGCTTGGTTGCCCCAATGATGGAGGAAGCCAAGCTTCCCACCTGCCGCAGCTGGCTCTGAGCTCCACTCAAAGCAACAAAGTTTCAATTATAGAAGATAAATAAACCCCAGATACCTGCTTTCAGCCGGCCGTGGCCACAGAGCTGGAGCAAGCAGAAGGTTTGGGTTGCCCCTGGCGATGGAGGAAGCCAAGCTTCCCTCCCGCCCACCCTGGCCGCTCTGAGCTCCTCTCAAGGCTACAAAGTTTCAATTATAGAAGGTAAATAAATCCCAGAATTTAAAAAAAAAAGGAGAGGCTGGGAGCTTCCGTCGCCAGGGGGGCTTGGCCAGCTTGAAAATGGCCCTCAGCCCCTCATCCAGACTGGCCAGACACCCCAGTGGGGACCCCCACCCTAAAGGGGGTGTGGCCAGCCTGAAAACAGCCATCAGACCCTCTCCCAGGCTGGACAAACCTCCATGGAGTGAGGGTTCCCACTGGGGGGGGGCTTGACCACCCTGAAAACAGCCATCAGCCCCTCACCCAGGCTGGCCAGGCACCCCAGTGGGGACCACCACCCTAAAGAGGGTGTGACCAGCTGCAAACAGCCATCAGCCCCTCACCCAGGCTGGCCAGGCACCCCAGTGGGGACCCCCACCCTGAAGGGGGGGTGACCAGCCTGAAAACACCCGTCAGCCCCTCACCCAGGCTGGCCAGGCACCCCAGCTGGACCCACACCCTGATCCGAGACACCCTTCAGGGCAAACCAGCCGGCCCCCACCCATGCACCAGGCCTCTATCCTATATAATAAAAGGGTAATATGCAAATTGACCCTAACGGCAGAAAGATTGGGAATGACTGGTCACTATGACACACACTGACCACCACGGGCAGACGCTCAATGCAGGAGCTGTCCCCTGATGGTCAGTGTGCTCCCACAGGGGGAGCTCTGCTCAGCCACAAGCCAGGCTGATGGCTGCCAGTACAGCGGTGGTGGTGGGAGCCTCTCCCGCCTCCTCAGCAGCACTAAGGATGTCCGACTGCAGTTTAGGCCTGCTCCCTGCTGGCAAGTGGACATCCCCCGAGGGCTTCCGGGCTGCCAGAGGGATGTCTGACTGCCATCTTAGGCCCAATCCCCCAGGGAATGGGCCTAAGCCAACAGGTGGTCATCCCCCGAGGGGTCCCAGACTGCGAGAGGGCACAGGCAGGGCTGAGGGACACCCCCCCCCCCGAGTGCACAAATTTTTGTGCACCAGGCCTCTAGTCTTATATAATAAAAGTCTAATATGCCAATTCACTGAACAGCAGAAAGACCTGCTGCGATGACGTACACTAACCACCAGGGGGAAGACAATGCAGGAGCTGTCCCTCGTGGTCAGTGCGCTCCCACAGGGATGTCCTAAGCTGTCAGTCGGACATCTCCCGAGTGCTTCCAGACTGCAAGAGGGTGCAGGCCAGGCTGAGGGACCCTCCCCCCCGCACACACACACACACACACACACACACAAGTTCATGAATTTCATGCACTGGGCCTCTGGTATAATATAATTTTAGCCCTACAGAAATATAGTGAGTAGATATTAATAACCTGATTTTATAAATGAATAAACTGAGGTACATAATCAGATAGTAAAATTTATAATAAAGTTATAAAAATGAAAATGTTATGTCAGCACAAAAGCAGACAAATTTTATACAAAATTGTGTGTGTGTGTGTGTGTGTGTGTTGTATGTGTGAAGTCTAAATGGAAATAGTTTGCTTTCTTCAACAAATAGGGATATATAATTAACTTCCTAATTAACCTGGGTAAAAACTAATATCACTATAGTATTTCTGTATGTTTTAGTAAACTACTTTTTTTAGAATAGTTAGTATATTTACAGAAAAATTGTGAAGATAGTACAGAAATATACCTCACACAGTTTTTCTTATTAAAATCTTATAAGAGTGTGGTATATTTACCACAATTAATGTAAAAATATTATGACAAGATAAACTAAAGTCTATACTCATAGTTTCTTATATTTATCTAATCCATTTTTCTTCCAGGATCCCATCCAAAGTACCCTTTCACCTTAGGCTCCTGTTGACTGTGATAATTTCTCATACTTTCCTTGTTTTTGTTGACCTTGACAGTTTTGACAGTTACTGGTCAGACACTTTGTAGTATATCTTTTACTTTGGATTTATCTGATGTTTTTATCATAAATGACCTGGATGTTTGAGAGGAACACTAGAGTGGTAAAGTGCCATTTTCATCACATCATATCAAAGGTACTTACTGTAACATGACTTAAACTCTTGATGTTAACATTGATCATCTAGTGAAAGTAATGGATTCTCCACTGTGGAGTTATTTTTTTTTTCCTACCTTTTCCCTTGGATTTGAAGGAAATCAATATGAGCAGGCCATACTTGAGGAATGAGAAACTATGCCCCACCTTGGTTTATACCTATATTATTTGGAATTCTTTGGCATAGTTTTTCTTTTCTCCATTCTTATTTATTTACTCAATTATTAATTTATATCAGTATATACTCATGGATATTTATGTTATACTCTGCACTGTTAACTAATACAATCTTATTTATCTTATTGCTCAATTTGTCCCAGTTTTGGGCACTGGGAATTCTTTCAATTGGCTTCTGTGTTCTTTTAGCATAACCCTAACAGTATGAAATTTTTTGAGCACTTTTTGACTTCCTGGCACTACAAGAGGCTGCACATCATCGTGTATATTTCTTCCTTTTTTAAAATTGAATTTGGGTGGCTTTGGTTAATTCTTGCCTTAGTCCTAGATTAGAACCAGCAGTTTATCTAAGCAGTCCTGGACTCCTTTATTGGAGAATAGTATTAAAAACTCAGCCTTAGCTGGTTTGGCTCAGTGGATATACCATTGGCCTGCTGACTGAAGGATCCCAGGTGCCATTCTAATCAAGGGCACATGCCAGCTTGCGGGCTCAATCCCCAGTAGGGGGCGTGCAGGAAGCAGCCAATCAATGATTTTCTCTCATCATTGATGTTTCTATCTCTCTTTCCCTGTCCCTTCCTCTCTGAAATCAATATATATATATATACAAACAAACCCAGATCTGAGTACTAAATCACTTTTTACACCTTTTTCTTCTTAGCTATTTATGTATTCAGAAGGAAATATAAAAATAACACAGAATTCCTGCAGACCTGTTATAAAGCCTCTACCCAACAGTAACATTAAAAAAACTATAGAA